>NC_136589.1:44164594-44647094 GCF_910589615.1 Taurulus bubalis | reverse complement strand
TTCCTTACGGTGGTGGTAGATGCCAGAGCGATGCCATCCAGAGAAACCATATCATCAGCTAATTCATTTCTGAGGTGTTCTGTTCCGAGTAGAATAACTTCAGTCTTGTCCGAGTTCAGCAGCAGGAAGTTGCAGGTCATCCAGGTTTTGATGTCTTTAAGACACACTTGAAGTTTAGCGACCTGGTGGGTTTCATCTGGCTTGATCGGCAGATATAGTCAGAGACAAACAGACAAAACAAACAATGGAAAGACAAAGCAAACAAAAAAAAAACAAACGGAACATTTTTGGTCACAAAAAAAAAGAAAACTGGAGAAACTGTGTGGGTCAAAGTGAAGGATAGTCATGGTCAATGGTGTCGAATGCAGCACTAAGGTCTAACAAGACAAGTACACTACTAACATATGAAGATAAGATCCTTTATTATTATTATTATTATTAATAATCATTTTATTAGCTGATCACAGAAGCAGAATCCAACCAGTGACATCACTGAGTGAACTTTGACAGGTAAGTTGACCAATAACAAGCCTCCTGCTGGACTCGATTGGCTGTCTGGGCCAAGTGTGACATTGACAAGTAGTGTGACTCTCCACCTGGTGGTGGGAGGTTGAGATTATGTAATCTTTTACGTGCGTCTAGAAAACCAGTCCAGGACAAGTGTTCGCTCATTAGCTCTGAGCAGCAGAACTCTTGAGGTCACCTGACTTCCTGCTGCGTCATCATGAGCTCCGAGGAGATCTGTGCTCCCTGAACGCACCTTTCACTCAGTTCATTGACTGTTTTTCTGGTTTCATTGAGTCCAATCTGATCCAGAACCAGAAGCTTATACACTCTGGACCCTTTCAGAGGTCCTCCGGTAAACCAGTTCCCAGAAGACCTGAGGACTTCTTCTGGTATCACACCACATTCATACTTCTGCTGCAGGTTCTCAGCATCACTCACACCTGCACAAGTCCCCAGGTAGAAAATCCTCCACTGCAGTCTGCTCCTCAGATCCTCCACTGGTATCACTGGGCTGGAGGTCCAGGAGGTCCTGCAGCAGCAGAAGCCATGGTTGCCCCCTCAGGCTCTGCATGTAGACCTGAAGACCTGGACAGGTATTTGTTGTAATTAATTAAAGGTAATTATAGGATGTATTATCTTATAACCTGGACCCTGGTCTGATGGACTCACAAGGTCTCTGTGGGCTGGAAGCGGCTCTCCTCTCCGTCCAGGATGCCGTGGTACAGGCCGATCTCCTGCTCCAGGCGCTGCTTGTTGCTTAGCAGCGCGTCGTAGTCGCGCCGCTGCTGTTCAATCTCGCCGTGCACGTCGCCGAGCTCTGCCTCCAGCTTGGCCACCACCGAGCCCAGGTTCTGCTGCTCCACGTCGTGCCAGTGCCGGGCGTCGCCAAGAGAGTTCTCCAGACCACGTCTCTGTAGGACGCAACAGACATCATGAGGCTAGTGGTGGATGCTAGTGATGGGTGGAGGCTAGTGGTGAAGGCTAGTGGTGGAGGCTGGTGGGTGATGGATGGAGGCTAGTGGTGGAGGCTGGTGATGGATGGAGGCTAGTGATGGAGGCTAGTGAAGGAGGCTAGTGATGGAGTGATGGAGGATGGAGGTTATTCTCACTAGCGCTCTGATGGACTCGTTCTCGGCCTGCAGACTCTGGATCTTGCAGCCGGTGTCGTGGCACTCGGCCTTCAGCGTCTCCACCTGCTGCTCCTCTGGACTCAGTCTGCTGCTCACACACTGCGCCTCCTGCAGCAACACACACACCATCAACACACACCTGTAAGAACCGTCCCACGTGAGAGAACACCTGTGCAGGTGAGCCGTCCTCACCTTACACTCCAGGTAGCTGTCCGTCTCAGCTCGGTTCCTCTCTGTCACCTTCTCCCAGTGGCTCCTGATGTAGGCCAGGATCTGGTCCAGACTGGTTTCTATGGGAGCATCGGGTTCGTCCACCTCAAGTCCTGCCATCTGACTGTAAAGGACTCGAACGTCCTGTAAGAACAGACGGAAATGAAGTAGACAGGTCACATGACAGACGGACAGGAAGTAGACAGGTCACATGACAGACGGACAGGAAGTAGACAGGTCACATGACAGAAGGACAGGAAGTAGACAGATAAGAGGACAGACGGTCAGGAAGTAGACAGGTCACATGACAGACGGACTGAGCTGTTGAAACGTTCTGCCCGGTGGAAGGTATAACATGCTTTTGGCGGGACCTGCTCGTGGTTGCGCTCCAGGTTGCGTAGCTCCGCCCTCATGTTCTCCATCTGCTCCTCCAGCTCGGCCTTCGTCAGGTTGGCGTCGTCGATCACTTTGTAGAGAGAGCTGATCTCCTCCTCCACCGCCTTCCTGAACGGCTGCTCGTTCTCAAACCTGCACAACCGAAGTACATGTTGCAACTTCCTCTGAACCTAGACCTGGTATAACTGATGTCTACTGAATGTACGTCAATGTAATGTCCCCTAAAGTCATGTAAACCTGGCTGTGTGTGTGTGTGTGTGTGTCCTCTGACCGGTCCTTGAAGTCCTCTGCGTTGGCCTGAACGTTCTCCGTCTGCAGCATCAGCTGAGCGTTGTCCAGGATCGCTTCGCTGACCTGCAGGAAACGCAGGAAATCGGAGAGCTGAGAGATGCTGGAGCCTGTCCTCACCTGTCTATAGACGTCCTCCTCACCTGTCTATAGACGTCCTCCTCACCTGTCCTCACCTCCCTTTAGACGTCCTCCTCACCTGTCTAAAGACGTCCTCACCTCCCTATAGACGTCCTCCCCACCTCCCTATAGACGTCCTCCCCACCTGTCTATAGACGTCCTCCTCCCCCCTCCCTTTAGACGTCCTCGTCACCTGTCCTCACCTGTCGGTAGACGTCCTCCCACTCCCTCCTGAGGGGCCCCCAGGCTCCGGCGCTGGAGGCCTTGCGGTCCAGACAGAGCCGGATCTGGTCCTCCAGCTGCTGGTTCAACTGCTCCAGCGCTCTGACCTTGTCTCTGTACTCCATGAGGCAGCTGTTGAGTCCGGCCGCTGCGGCGCCGTGACCCGCCGGCCGCTCCCCGGCCCGGGGCAGCACCGGGCCCACGCTGCTCCTCATGCCCTGCAGGAACACGCTGCTGATGCCCAGCGCCCGCCGGGACACCCGGGTGCCCAGGCAGGAGGCCCCTCCCATGGGGGGCGCAGAGCCCACGAACACACCGCGGGGGCCGGCGGTGAGGGCCGAGCCGATCCGGGGCCGATCCGAGGCCGATCGCTCGGAGGACGGCTGTCCCAGGAAGGATGAGCGGCGTCGGGGCAGAGGCATGATGGTCGGTAGCTCCGGGGGTCAAACCACCCGCAGCCGCTCGCTCCGGGATTTATGGGAGGACGGAGTTCTGGAAACATGGCCGCCTTTGTTCAGGACCCGTTTGTGTTGCTGCAGACACAAGTCTTTGTTCTCTGGAAATACAGAGTCTGATTTCAGCTGCATCAGCAGAAGGGGGGTCAGGAAGAGTCCTGAAGCTGAGAGGTCACAAGAGCGCACACACACACACACACACTTTGTGTTGGCAGACAGTGATGTTGACATGGAGGCAGATGAGGAGGGGCTTAAAGTCGCCCGTCTGAAGAGAAAGAGTAGAAGTTCTCATGCAAAGAAAGGAACAGCGGGCTCAAAAACGAACAGCGGGTTCAAAGAAGGCAGTGTTGTAAATAACCCCATGGAAGGTTTTGGGTTGATTGCCTGCTTTGTATTTGCCTTATTGGTGTTTGACGTATGCCTAGATGATATTGTATTGTATGTAGTGATGGCGAGATGAAGCTTCCTGAAGCATTGAAGCTCATGGGCCGAAGCTTCATGGAGCTTCATTTGCTCTACTGCGCCACCAAGAGGACACTACATGTAGAACAGGCAGAGTGATCATAACGACAACATGGCTTTGGTGTGTGAAACTTTAAATTGAATAAATTATGTTTGTGACGCCAATACATCAATTATTAACTTACTAATATTGTGTCTATCTTTATGATATAATGGCGGGGTAAAAATCAAAACTCGAAAGTGGTTAGAATATTCGACTTTCAGTCAGAGGATCGGTGTTTCGAGCCTCGGCTCCGCTAGTCCATGTTGACGTGTTACATTTTTTAAGTAAAAATAAGAACTTTTCCACAGTGCTGGGCTTTTTGAGACTATTTCGCCTGCTTTATGAAATACCCTTTCACAGGCACAGATGAAGCTGGGTACAGAGAGGAGGGGGAGGAATCCATTGAGTTTCGCTGCCTCTTATTTTTCAAATTGCACGGCAAACCCACGAACCATTTTCTGAATCAGTCACGTGGTGCGGCCGGCTCGCGAGGCTTCGAACGTCACCGCATACGTCATCGACACAAGCCACCAAAATCTACCTGGATTACTCGACACGCGCATCGAAGCCTCAACACGAAAGGACACATCATAAATTTGACTTTTATTTTGAAAAGGTAATAGGAATCGCAGATTTGTTTGAATGTGAGCTTGACAGTATGGTTACAGACGCTTTTATTCAAAAAGTGTAATAGTTTAATGGCCCCGTATGAGGCTAAAGCTTTACGGTGGTGATAGTTTACAAGTTTAATGGATGTATTTTGACCCGAAGGAAGGAAATAAAGGAGTAATTTAACCAGCAGTAAGTTTCATGCCACTTCATATACGGGGATCCGTTACAACTATTCTTTCTTAAACCTGATGCCATATGAACTCGTATCTATCTCCCATCAGACTGCTCGTGAGACGCCACAGGAAACTCACTCAGGACCTCAGTCGTCAAACATCCACAGAACAGAGAGTTTGGATCAGAGTTCAATTCACGTAGATTTATTTGTAACATACAGTTTACAAATAAAACAAGTTGGGTCCGGAAAATAGACAACATCCTCCTTCCACATCTGTCTTTCCCAACTCGCGAACAAACAAACAGACACATTATTTTAACGTAACATTCAGGTACAGCCCCCGTCCAACCCCTAATTTCGTTCTGTCACTCACCCTTCTCACGAACACCAGTTTATGCCGGTGACTTTTGCTGACGTCTCACACCCGGAGGGTTTCATATACACCTCCATCAGAAAGAGGACTGGGCCTTCAGTGGTGGGTTTCATATACACCTCCATCAGAAAGAGGACTGGGCCTTCAGTGGAGGGTTTTATATGAACCTCCATCAGAAAGAGGACTGGGCCTTCAGTGGTGGGTTTCATATACACCTCTATCAGAAAGAGGACTGGGCCTTCAGTGGAGGGTTTTATATGAACCTCCATCAGAAAGAGGACTGGGCCTTCAGTGGAGGATTCTAAGTGGCAGCTCCTGAACCTGGTGTACTTCCTGTCTTCAGGTCTCTGGTCAAGGCCAGAGTCTGGGTTCACTATAGTTTTTGTTAAAGCATGAACAGCATGGAGGACTTCATCCAGAATTAGTGCTATGATGCATTGTGTGTCTGGGGAGGATTTAACATGTTATGCATGTTATTGCCCTGAGACGCTGATTGTTAAATAAAGTTTTTAAAAAATCAAAATCTCTCTGGCTGTCTCTTTCTCTCTCTCCCCCCCTCTCTCTCTCTCTCTCTCTCTCTCTCTCTCCACCTCTCTCTCTCCCCCTCTCTCTCTCTGTGGTATATTGTTGTCTTTCAAGTTTCACTTCTCTTTCTGTCACATTTTGTTTTTCACTCATGAAATCAAACCACAAACATCTTGTTGACTTCTTCTTGTCGTGTCTGCTGACGTGAAAACATTAACCCAGGAGAGTCCAGAGCCAAGACTAGCAAGTCTAGAGTCGAGCCCAGCAAGTCAAGACCAGCAAGTCCAGAGTCCAGACCAGCAAGTCAAGACCAGCAAGTCTAGAGTCCAGACCAGCAAGTGTATCTTCAAAGACCTTCAAGGTTTCCAGATTGATGGTAGCAGCAGGAGATCTGGAGCTTGTGTTTATGTTTTATGTGTGTGATACAATCCGTTTATGTCTATAAGGTTTTTACAGTTTTAAATCTGAATCTATAAAATCTATCATATAATATACTAAAGAATTATATAATAATGATAATATATCTGTGTATTCTCTTTTACACAACAATCAGCGTGAGAAGAGGAAGGATGTGACAAAACAACTGTTTATCAACTTCCTGCTGTTTTATGTTCACACAAACTATGTAAGGTTTAGACACTTTAATGTTTGTCATGAAACAAAACACTTCACTTCAGTCTGAGACACGCTTCATGTTTATATTCATTCAGTCCGAGACACGCTTCATGTTTATATTTATTCAGTCTGAGACACGCTTCACGTTTATATTCATTCAGTCCGAGACACGCTTCATGTTTATATTTATTCAGTCTGAGACACGCTTCACGTTTATATTCATTCAGTCGGAGACACGCTTCATGTTTATATTCACTTGACTCCATCAAAACGCCTAATAGCATCTGTTAGCATCTGTTAGTAGCAGATACGTGTACTGATCCTTCACATTATCATAGATCACTTTCATGTCACATATGTTCTGACTCACTTTTACTTCCTGTTCAAACAGGGTGATGCAACACAGTGATCAACTGAGAGGTCACATGACCAAACCCTCTCCAACAACAGCAGCAAAGCTCACATTCAATATACAGGCCAGTGGATCCAGTTCTGCAAGTCTGCTGATGTTCAGATGATGCGTTCAAGGCATTCACTGTTGAGATCAGCTGTTTCCACTGCTTACCAGGATGAGGAACTCAGTCAGTTCAGTTCAGCAGCAACAAGACTTTAACCTTTTATCTCCCTGAAAACACACCGACATCTGAACAGAGATCTGTGTGTTTGCAGCCAGAGATCCTTCATGTGTCTTTTATTTTGAAAAATGAAACCCTTTAAGTACACCTAATTGGAAGAATCATGCATGAAAAGTTGATTTTAAAAGGGCCAGTGTGTCCGGTAACATCTAATGGTGAATGCCCCGGTCACGGTTTAGTGTGTCCGTTCTGGGCTCCTGTAAAAAGTAGATAGTTCGCCCTGAAAGCTACGCACCGTTCCTTTCAGGGCTTCATGAAGCAGTGCTGAAGATCGAAGGTCGCAGCACAAACAGGAAGCTGCGGTCGTGGCCGTCTCTACAGCGACAAAGCCTGTGAGGTGTCGCCGTCAGAAGTCACGGAGGCTCTGGTCAAGCCCGACGGACCTCTGCAGGACTTACTAAGCGAGCTCTGATTGGCCGGCCGGCAGCGGCACATGTGAAGCAGCTTCAGCAAGTCGCGGCGGAAACGCTCGCCCACGAAGGCGTAGAGGAAGGGGTTGAGGCCGGCGTGCACGTAGGCCAGACTCTTCAGCATCTGGCCCGCCTTGTCGAAGCGCTTCCTTTTCTCGCAGTCCGTCATGGACATGTTGGAGGCCTGCGCGGCCTCCGTCACCAGCACGCCGGTGTACGGCAGCTGGGTCACGAGGAACGCCGCCACCACGGCCAGGATGACGCGCATGGCCTTGTGCTTCTGGAAGTTGCGGGTCTTCAGCAACTTGGCGACGATGACGCTGTAGCAGAAGGCCATGACGACGAAGGGCAGGCAGAAGCCCATGCTCACCTGCAGCGACAGCACCAGAACCTTGGTGCGGTTCCCCAGTTGAGCTGGGAACACCATCCTGCAGTACTCCTGCGCGTCCGGCTGGGAGGTGGCGGTGGCGAACGCGAGCTCGGGCGTGGCGAGCAGCAGGGCCAGCAGCCACACCCCCAGGCACACCAGCCGGCTGCTGCGCCGGCGCTCCGCCTGCGAGTTCTGCGCCTTGGCGGTGTGCACGATGACAACGTAGCGGTCGACGCTGATGCAGGTGAGCAGCAGCGTGCTGCTGAACAGGTTCACCTTGTAGAGGGCGGAGTTCAGCCTGCAGAGGACAGTGCCAAAGCTCCAGTGGCCGCCCGCCGCCTCGGCCGCCCACAGCGGCAGAGTGACGAGGAACAGCAGGTCAGCCACCGCCAGGTTCAGCAGGTACACGTCCGTCATGGTCTTCAGCCGCCGCCGGAAGTTCAGGTAGATCCACACCACGGCCAGGTTCCCGGTCCCGCCCACAATGGCGATCAGCCAGAAGAGCGGCGGCTCAAAGTGACTCCTGAACTCCCGCACTGATGAGCGGTCGCAGAACAGGTCGTCAGTGTACTCGTACTCACCCTCAGTGGTCTGTGAGGAGTTGATGTAGAACGGGTCCTGCAAGCAGAGAAGACACACCTGAACACACCTGAACACACCTGACCACACTTGAACACACCTGACACACCTAAACACACCTGAACACTCCTGAACACACCTGACACACCTGACCGTACCTGAACACATGTGACACACATGGACACACCTGAACACACCTGACACACCTAAACACAGCTGACATACCTGACACACCTGACCATACCTGAACACATGTGACACACATGGACACACCTGAACACACCTGGACACACCTGAACATACCTGTAGCTGAAGAATTGTTCTATCATGCATTTCTATTCTGACTTCACAGACAGCAGAAAACCTTGTTTCTAATTCATGGTTCCTGTTAAATCAATCAATTATTCAGATCAATAACTGATCAGAATTATCATCTGGTGTGTTACCTCGGTGGTGGAGGTCATCATGATGTCATCTATGGAGGTCATGTACTCTTTGTTTATGGTGATGAGATCATTCAGCAACCTTTTCAGGAAACAAAAAGACAAACAGGTTCAGACAAACAGAAGCTGTGACATTACACTGTGACATCATACTGTGACATCACACTGTGACATCACACTGACACATCATACTGTGACATCACACTGTGACATCACACTGACACATCACACTGTGACATCTATGTGATATCTATGAACATGAAAGTATTCAACATGAATTAATATTATTCTAACTATTCAAATAGAACACAGCGATGGTATTATTCTAATATTATGGCCACTTCAACATGTTTCATTAATTAAATGTTTCTCATAAACCACTGTGGAAAGGTACAATATTTAGGTACTTGTACTTTACATGAGTATCTCCATTTTCTGCAACTTTATACTTCTAATCTACAACATCTCAGTGGTCGTTTTGTACTTTTTACTGTATTAATCAACTCATAAATGATGATGTAATATTATAGATTAAACTACCAGCAGTAGTCTATAAAATAAGCTCCACCTTTAGGGTGAACACACTAAATGTACATTTAAAAATTACTACTGCTGTATGTACATACAACAAACACTAGTAAAGCACAATGTACACACAACATCCAGTAAGAAGTACAAAATAAAACAAATACTAACAAGTAAATGAAACAGAAGTGGACTCACAGCGATGCGTCTTCTTCTCAGATTGACTTTCCGTCCGTTAAACCACAGAAAGACGTTCAGAGTCAAAGCAGAAGTTAATTCAGAGGGAGGAGCTGCCTGACGCGTTTACCCTCATTTAACCCTTAATTTACCCCTAATTTAACCTTTAATTTACCATTATTCAAACCTTAATTTAACCTTTAATTTTGCCCGTATTCAACCCTTAATTTACCATAATTTGACTTCTACTTTACCCTTATTTAACCTTTAATTTAACCTTGATCAACCCTAAATGTACCCCTTAATTTAACCCGTAATTTATCCTTATTGAACCCTAAATTTACCCTAATTTAACCCTTATTTAACGCTTATTTAACCCTTAATGTACCATGTAGTAGAGTAGCGATGAGGTGTCTGTAGTTGAGCACACTGAACTGTTGTTTTTGTTTGCTTCCTGTCAGTGACACACAAAAACACACACACCACATTTTTCAGCGGTAAACTGAAAAATAACCTTCTCTTGACCACTTATGTACAATAATTTGACCTCTTTTTTCCATTCCACACCTTCACTGTGCGTGTTTGTGTGTTCATGTGTGTGTGGTTGTGTGTGCGTGTGTGTGTTCATGTGTGTACGTGTATGCGTGTGTGTTTGTGTGTGTTCATGTGTGTGTGTGTGTGTGTGTGTGTGTTCATGTGTGTGTGTGTGTGTTTGTGGTTGCAGCTTGGCATGCGACACTGTGCCGTGTGAACCCGCTGGCACGCAATGTGGTTGATTCCTGTTTCGATGTCGTCACACACACACACACACACACACACACACACACACACACACACAGCTTCCTGTCTTGTCAACACAACAGTTTCATGTCCAGATTAAAGGACGTATCAGCAGACACGTGCTAATGCTAAAGTGCTAATGCTAACAAAGTCCAGATTTATAGATGTAAAGTCTGTTAGGGCGGGGCATATATATATATATATATATATATATATATATATATATATATATATATATATATATCATCTCGTGAGTAAAGAGCCTGAAGACGTTAAATCAGGAATAAAAATATAAAATAAATACCCACAATGCACCATATTGATTTATGTAGTCATGGTAACATGATATGTCGCAGCAACGGGTCCGTTCATAGCTCTACTGCGATGGCGTGGCCCAGTGCATGATGGGAAACGCCTGCTGTCCTACATCAGAGAGCTGATTGGCTCTTAGATCTGACACAAACACCACGTGTTGTAGAACATTATTATTTATGTTTGGTTTAATACTTAACGCTGGATTGTTGACTATTAGTCTCATGTTTAATATGAAGACATATCTTGTGTGGTTGATAATAATAAATAGTATTTATAACACACATTAAACCAGTAGTAATGTATTTCACATGCAGACATAACAAGAACAAAGGATGCAGCTACACACACATTTATATTAATATATATTTATAAACACATATGAATGAATCAGAACGAGGTCTGAAAACTACAAGTAGCCTACAGATCTAACAGGAAGTGGCTGTTTTCTGACTTCCTGTGTGATGTTTGAAGGAGGCAGTATTCCTTTATTAAGAAGGAATAGAAGTGAAAGTTTATGAAACACAACTCAACTCGACTTGATCGTGTTTTATTGTAATGTAACTTCATGAAGTTATGAAGAAATGTCTGCACATGTTTTAACAAAATGTTGGACAAAGATTTTGCATTATTTTATGAACATGTTATATGTGATTCTTCAGCTATGAAAGACTATTTTAGGAAATGGTGATTATCATAAATGTGAGTATCATAAATGTATTGATTATCTTTGTATGAACTTGATTTTCTTTGTATGTTTTTTCCAAAAGTTTGAAATGTAGATTAAAAACTCTTAAATGCAAACAAAAGGCATTTATGAAAGTATACACGTGCAATTATTGAATAAAGAATTATTAAAAAAATGAGAGACTTCATTTCACTCAGTAGGACCTTCCGCTTCCATTCGGAAGTACCCGGATGCACCCAGAGACGGGTGAATCTGCCGGACGTTACGTCAGCGTGGCTCGGAGGCGAAGCGGAAGTAAATAGCCGCGTCGCGTCGCAGCAGGACGAGGTGAGTTGTAGCTCCACTCACCTGCTTCCTGTTCACCTGAAGCTCACGCGCCTCATGCGCCGCGGAACCCGGAAGCAGCGATGACGCCGAAGAGCCGGCTACAAAGCTCCGGTTAGCATCACTTTTGCTCTCTGCGATGCTACTTTCGTTTTTTTTCTGGATTTATAGAGTTTGTTTGATATTTAATTAAAATATTGAATGAACTTTCTTCATAGATGAGTTAAAACAATCTACGAGTGAGATTCTGTCATCAACATGTATTTGATTTATTAAAACATCTTCATCTTCAAAGAAGACGAGGTTCAACCAGAAAGAGCAGCTGACGTTACTCAGGTACTCTGTAACTGTGGTAATATGTAACTGTGGTACTTTGTAACTGTGGTACTCTGTAACTGTGGTACTATGTAACTCAGGTACTCTGTAACTGTGGTACTATGTAACTCAGGTACTCTGTGGTCCTTGTGGTCCCATGTGATCCATGTGGAGCAGGACCTGGACTCCTCTGAAGCTCCTCTTGTGCTTGCAGGTATGTGTCCTGATGTCGTCGGTGAAGCGTTACCATGACATCAGCCCTGTGACGCTGCAGCTGGTGGGCGGGGCCGTGAGCTCCAGCCTGTACTGTGGGGAGGTGGAGGGTCTGGGGGGTCTGGCCGAGTCCTTCATGGTGGAGCTGTATCGCTGTAAGGTCTGTCAGTTCACCTGCGGCCTGAAGGCCTCCATCAGCAGCCACCTGCAGGCCAGGCACCTGGAGGAGGGCAGCGCAGGGGGCGGGGCCGACGACGGAGAGGAGGCGAGGCTCCGGAGGGGGGCGTCACCCTATCAGGACGAAGACGAGGACTTCCTGCTCTACAACATGCTGGACATGAGCCCGCCCACCTGTGACATCAGCAGCGAGGGGGGGCTGCACGTTGCTCACACCTGTGAGGTGACACACACACACACACACACCCATGTGAGGTGCACACAGAACAATTCACAAATATATTACAATGCACAAATTACGATTCATATAAATGTACAAAAAAATCAGAAAATATATTTCTGCATTTGTGTGTGGATTTTTCTATTTGTTTGTGGATCGCACTGCCTTTGTTTGTGGATGGCTCCACTTTTGTGTGTTTTTTTATTTATTTTTTTATTTATTTTTTAGACTCTCCTGATGTGGCTGGATTTGCAAATGTGTTTTTTTCAACATGGACCTATTGTAGCCAATCAGATGTCGACCTAATTTTCACCACCGCCGTCCTGCTGGTGCTGAATCAAACTGCTGCTGAAGTAGCGCTGGCCACGCCCCCTTTCCAGCACAAACGAAGCAAATCACGCGCCCATGTGATTGTTTGAAAATGAAGGCGACATCTGATTCCATGTTGAAAAAAACGCATTTGCGAATCCAGCCACGTCAGGGTTGTCTAAAAAATAAATACAAACAAATGCAGTGTGATCCACAAACAAATAGAAAAATCCACACACACACACACCTCTGATGTGGCTCCAGTGAGATCCCTCCTGGTCTGGTCTGATGTGATCCTGTGCTGGTCTCTAAAAGTCCACCTGTGTCTGTCTGCAGGTGAGCACTCTCTTCGAGGAGGAGGCCTCCATGTCCCCTCTGAAGGGGGGTTCAGGTCTGTCTGGTCCCCCCATGTCCCCTCTGAAGGGGGGTTCAAGTTCAGGTCTGTCTGGTCCCCCCGAACCCTCCGCCACCCAGGAGCAGATGGCGCAGTCCGCTCACCTCATGACGTTGGGTCTCTGTCGCACCTCTGCTGCTAAGCCCCGCTCCTCCAGACCCCCACCTGAAGACTCGCCCTGCCTGCCTCAGCCCGGCAGCCTGAAGCAGAGCGAGGCCCGGACCAGGACCAGGACCAGGACCAGGACCAGGCTGGCGTGCCTCCTGTGCCCTGCGGTGCTGCCTTCCAGGCGGCTGCTGGACGTCCATGTGCGGTCTCACCGGGCGGCCGGCGGCTTCAGCTGCGTCTGCTGCAGCCGGGCGGCCGCCAGCTGGGAGGAGCTGGAGCCGCACTGGAGGGGCCACTGTAGGAGGAAGAGGAGGAGGAGGAAGAGGAGAGAACAGGAGGAGGATAAGGAGAAGGAGAAGGAGAAGAAGAAGAAGGAGAAGAAGAAGGCAGCATCCGGGCGCTTCGTCTGTCCGGTCTGTCTGAGGAGCTTCAGGAGCGCCGCCTTACGGAGAACTCACCAGCAAACACGCCACGGAGACCAACCAGGTCTGGCCCCGCCCACTGTCGCTCTGGCCCCGCCCACTGCCGCTCTGATGACATGACCTTTGACATGTTTGATTTATTTCCGCCAGGCGGATGGAGGACCCGGCTGATTGGACGAGCAGGAGGGAAGGAGGCGGAGCTTCCAGACAGGTAGACGCTCAGAAGCTTTTATTGCGAAAGGTTTTAGCTTTTATTGTGAAAGGTTTTAGCTCAACAGCGTCACCACTGAGCTCTAGAGATGCACAACAACCGTAAAGTAAGAGATAGTCTAAAAAATCTGACAACAAATATTGAAATGAAATATTGTGTTGGATGGAAACATGTTGCCGTTATGGCAATGAAGACGAGATCTTTATATTGAATAAACGTTAAGAGGAAAGATGGCCGCTCTTATGAGTGAAAAACACCAACATGTGAACTCTCATGGCTGCGCCCTCCAGCCAATCAGAAACCAGTATGTGTGTGTGTTTGTTCCCAGTCAGACCAGCAGACGGCCGAGTGTCACGGAGACGAAGAAGACGACGACGAAGAAGAAGAAGAAGACGAAGAAGAAGAAGACGACGACGACGAAGACGACCAGGAGTAAGGAAGAAGAAGAGGGGCGGGGCCAGGAGAGGGCTTTCTGCTGCTCTCTGTGCCACAGGTGAATACATTACCCACAATCCATCACTCCACATGCTGGCATTAGGCTCGTTCGAATAAGCTGCTTCTCGCCTGGAATGCCGACGAGGGCAGCGTCAAGCCAAAAAACTGGTCAAGTCGGACAATTTTCAGATGCCTTCAAATATCACACAGGAAGTCAGAGAACAGTCACTTCCTGTTAGATCTGTAGGCTACTTGTAGTTTTCAGACCGCGTTCTGATTCATTCGTGTTTATAAATATATATTAATATAAATGTGTGTGTAGCTGCATCCTTTGTTCTTGTTATGTGTGCATGTGAAATACATTACTACTGGTTTAATATGTGTTATAAATAATCTTTATTATTATTATCAACCACACAAGATATGTCTTCATATTAAACATGAGACTAACAGTCAACAATCCAGCGTTAAGTATTAAACTACACATAAATAATAATGTTCTACAACACGTGATGTTTGTGTCAGATCTAAGAGCCAATCAGCTCTCTGATTTGGGACAGCCAGGTGTTTCCCATCATGCACTGGACCACACAGTGGTGGAGAGATACTGCGGCGCCTGGCTCTGAAACTTGCGCCGCCTTGCTCTCGTGAGATCATCGTTGACCACGTGTGCACAACGTCAGAGCAAGTCGGACACAAATCTACCCAGCATGCATTGCACGGCGATCGATTCTGATCAAGACCGGCTCATCTGGAACAAACCTTTTGTTTTCAGCAGGTGACGATTGGACGATTTACCTGTCACGTGTTTCATAAACAGGAAGTTCTCCACCAAGTTGACTCTGAGGCGTCACCTGGGGACGCACGGGGGAGCGCGACCTTTCACCTGCCCGCACTGCGCCTACTGCAGCAGGCTGAAGGCCTCACTGCTGCAGCACCTGAGGACACACACAGGTAACACTCGCCTGAGGACACACACAGGTAACACTCGCCTGAGGGGACACACAGGTAGCACTCGCCTGAAGACACACACAGGTAACACACTCACTTCGAGGACACACACACACAGGTAACACACTCACTTCGAGGACACACACACACAGGTAACACTCACCTGAAGACGCACACAGGTAACACACTCACTTCGAGGACACACACACACAGGTAACACACTCACTTCGAGGACACACACACACAGGTAACACTCACCCGAGGACACACACAGGTAACACACTCACCCGAGGACACACACAGGTAACACACTCACCCGAGGACACACACAGGTAACACTCACTTGAGGACACACACAGGTAACACACTCACCTCAGGACACACACACACACAGGTAACACACTCACCCGAGGACACACACACACACACACAGGTAACCCACTCACCCGAGGACACACACACACACAGGTAACCCACTCACCCGAGGACACACCTTTCAAGCTGTCAGCTGACTGTACATTGTGTCTCTCTCTCAGGTGAGAAGCCGTACAGGTGTACCGAGTGTCCGTATGCTTCCATAGATCGCAGCTCTCTGCTCAGACACAGTAGAACTCACAGTCAGGAGAAACCGTACAGCTGTCAACACTGTGACTACAGCAGGTAACGCCGCGCTGTGATTGGCTCCTCATGTGAGTGTCTGTGCTGTGATTGGCTCCTCATGTGAGTGTCTGTGCTGTGATTGGCTCCTCATGTGAGTGTCTGTGCTGTGATTGGCTCCTCATGTGAGTGTCTCTGCTGTGATTGGTTCCCAGTATCCAGAAGAAGAGTTTGGACCTCCACGCTCGCCGCCACCACAGCGGCGAGGCGTTCCCGTGCCAGCAGTGTGATTACTCGAGTCCAGACCGCCAGCTGCTGCTGAGGCACGTCCGCCGACACCACGCCTGTGACCTCACAGGGGAGCGGACACTATGATTGGACTGTCAGTTTGTGGGCGGGTCCACTGTGTCGCATTTGATTGTTTTTTTATCTGCTGGATTTTTACAGTAAAACATGTAAAAAAAATTTAACTGTGTTTTTATTTTTTTACTATATCCACAATGTTTCCACTGTGACTTAACAGACCGACAACCTAGAAACGTTACAAAATGACTTTGTAGAGAGAGAGACTGCTCTGATGTTTGCACTCTAGATTCAAAATGGCCGATTTCCTGTTGTGGCTCAGCTATCGAGCATTTCAAACTCTAGTTATCTGCCTCCATGAAAGTCTTTCAGGCTTCAGTAATGCTCAGTGCTCCTCCTGATGGATATAAATAATAAAGATAAAGAATATCAAAATGACCTTATATTTAGAACGCTGCAGCTCGTCCTGATGATAATAGTAATACTTAAATCTTATACTGTGCTTTTCTAAGTACCCAAAGACCTCACCTTCCTGCTAATCAATCGCTTAATGATGAAAAGCTCTTCAGGCTGATGGAGTCCTGCTGCATTCTGGGACAAAGGAGGTCGCTGTTGAGTCAATATCAGTTGCTCCACATTTGCTGAGGTTCATGATGGTTAACTAACCCTTAATTAACCATTAACTAACCCACAATGAATCATTAACTAACCCTTAATTAACCAGTCACTCCTGCAATGCTGCACAACGTTGGGGCTGATGTACGTCCGAGCTCTGTTGCTGGACGTGGAGACCTTCACAGACCCGCTGTCCCTCTTACTAAACTGCAGTGACGAAGCAGAGGCTACTCAAAGCTTTCCAAACTGTCAATCATGCAAAAGTCTTATGGGATACAAAGCTGAAACCGAGGTGCTATTTGGTGCATTTTAACATCATGAGAGCAATCAGCTGACTCGTCTTCTCTCTGACTCAAATCTGGACTTTCTCTGTCTAACCGAAACGTTAAAACCGACAACTCCCGACACTCCTGAGTTGAGTTGTGCCCGGATATCAGTGTTTTAGGCGAGATCCTGGGGCTCATCAAGGGGGGACGAGTCAGAGTACAGGACTAACCCTGACCAGGTAAACACCATTCAGAGTACAGGACTAACCCTGACCAGGTAAACACCATTCAGAGTACAGGACTAACCCTGACCAGGTAAACACCATTCAGAGTACAGGACTAACCCTGACCAGGTAAACACCATTCAGAGTACAGGACTAACCCTGACCAGGTAAACACCATTCAGAGTACAGGACTAACCCTGACCAGGTAAACACCATCCTGGCCTACGAAGAGGAGAACGACCGCATCCTCAACACAGACAAGACCAAAGAAATAATACTGGACCTCTACAGCCTCTTGTCATCAAAGGGACTGAGGTGCAGAGGGCCGACAGCTACAGATTCCTGACTGCAGGTTACATCTAACCTGAGCTGGACTCTCAACACCACGGTCACAGTGAAGAAAGGCCAAAGGCTTTATTTCATCAGGCTGCTCAGGAAAGCTGGTCTGAACCATCGCCCTCTCACCCTGGCCTACAGAGGACTGATAGAGAGCATCCTCACTGCAGGCATCACTGTCTGGTATGGGAACACCACACAGGCATATATATATATACATATACACACACACACACACAGTATGGGAACACCACACAGGCAGAGAGAAAGACTCTGCAAAGAGTCATAAAGACTGCAGAGAGGATTACAGGGACAAAACTTCCCTCCATGGACTCCATGTATGTGCAGCGCTGTAGGAAAAGAGCAGAGAATCACTCTCTGCAGCAAATGGACCCGTACTTGTAAAGCGCTTTTCTAGTCTTCCGACCACTCAAATCGCTTTAACACTACATGCCATCATTCACCCACTGATGAGAGGAGCTACATCAGATTATCAACCATTCATACATCGTAGAACAGCTACAGGAGACATGTAGGGTTAAGTGTCTTGCTCAAGGACACATCGACATGGGCTAGCCGAGCCGGGGATCGAACCGCTGATCCTCTGCTTGAAGGACGACCCTGCTCACCACTGAGCAAATTTATTATGGTTTGTATTACTTACTTTTAAAGGTTTTTATTACTTATTTTTAATGTGCTGTACTGTAAATTTGTACAGATATAATGTTGTATTGTGTCTTTTAGCACGTACAGTTTGCTCTTGTTTTATGTTTGTTATGGTCTGTCAAGGGACTACAGATGTGAATTAGCTGTAGCTAAAATCTGGTACAGTGCATCAAATGGTGACATTTATGTTTTAACTGTACATGGTCCCTTTTAAATAAAGATATATATATATATATATATATATATATATATATATATATATATATATATTAACTAACCCTTAATTACCATTAACCATAAAGTCTTTCCCATGAGTCTTCTGTTCTTCAGGGCAAATGTGGCTCAGTGGTGAGCAGAGTTGTCCTTCGGCGGTTCGATCCCCAGCTCCTCTAGTTCATGTCCTTGAGCAAGACACTTAACCCCTAATGTCTTTCGTAGCTGTTCTACGGTGTATGCATGTTAGCTACCTGATGGACAGGTGGAACCTTAGCTCCTCCCATCAGCGTATGAATGTTAGCTACCTGATGGACAGGTGTAGTGTGAAAGCGGTTTTGGGCGTAATACTAGAAATAGAAGTACAGGTCCATTGACTGTTTTTCGTAGCTGATCAGAGAACAACATACTCAGTATTCATTCTGTATCATTGGAGACTTTATTTAACATTTAATTAGTCGGTAACTTAAACCCACATTTCCCATCTGGTCTCTGATCATCTGTTGACACAACGAGGGAGTTAAAGCACATTAACTGTGAGCGTTGCTCCTGATGGATCTTAAACAATCAGGTCACATCAGTCTGAGCCGACTCTGATCCTCTTCCATGGATCCCATATGTTTCCTTCCTCCCTGTTTCCTTTACTATGTGTCTCTTGTGCGCAATGCTGCTGTAATCCTGCAATTTCCCCACTGCAGGACTAATAAAGGATTATTTTATCTTATCTTCCTCCCGGTTTCCTTCCTCCTCACTTCCTTCCTCCTGGTTTCCTTCCTCCCTGTTTCCTTCCTCCCCGTTTCCTTCCTCCCGGTTTCCTTCCACCTGGTTTCCTTCCTCCTGGTTTCCTTCCTCCTCATTTCCTACCTCCTTGTTTCCTTCCATCCTCGTTTCATTCCTCCCTGTCCGTCCTCTTGAATCGTTGTCCACAGACGACATGTTTGTGTGTTGAGGCCGATGTCAATAAAGCTTCGGTGGTTGAATGATAATCTCTCAGATTAGCGCCGCGTCAGCAGGGAGCAGATTAGCCGTTAATCCGCCTGCTGGTCCTGGTCAGGGTTCTCCATCAATCGCCATGTGGAATCGAAGAAACGCGGTCCTGCTCTCAGGTACGTCTCCCTTCTCACTCTGGTTCTGAACCAGATCGTCCAGAGGGTCCAGAGGGTTCAGGGGTTCAGGGGGTCTAGAAGGTCTAGAAGGTCTAGAGGGTCCAGAGGGTTCAGGGGTCCAGGGGATTCAGGGGTCCAGGGGGTCCAGAGGGTCTAGAGGGTCTAGAGGGTTCAGGGGTCCAGGGGGTTCAGGGGTCCAGGGGCTCCAGGGGGTTCAGGTGTCCAGGGGGTCCAGGAGTCCAGGGATATTTGAGGGTCCAGAGGGTCCAGACCAACCTTCATGAGACTATCATGATTTAATCTCAGACCACATGAGAAGCTCCATGCTGGGACGTCGTACAGGTTTTTTAAATCCTGCACCAACTTGTGTTTTATTCTGACAGTCCAGGGAGCAGCTTCCTGTCTGTTACTCAGACAGGAAGCTGCTAACTGAGACCAATCAACCAATCACAGCTCTAGTTGGTATGAAGGGAGGCGGACGAGAGTAATTGAGCCTGAAGGAGGAATCTAAATGTGTTGTTTGTTTGTTTGTTTGTTTGTGGATCAGTGCTGCTGGCTCTATCAGCGTCGGCCTTCGTGGAGGAGCTCGATGATACGTGAGTACAACGTCTTCAAAAAGATGTTCTAGTCTATTAATAAGACGAGAAGAAACCAGCGAGATGCTTTGATTTAAACAGGAACAGCTTCCTGTTTCAGTGTCAAGAGTTTCACAATAAAAGCCTCCCAGCACAAGCAGGAGGTAACTTTATCAAAGCTCTTCTTCAGACTCTTCATTCAATATTTCATATCTCAGCTTCAGTGAAGATTACAACTTAAAACAGTGAAGGCTTGTGTTAGTTCATGGAAGCTGCATGTTAACTTAGTTATTGACATAGTTATTAACACAGTTATAAACACAGTTATTACTGAAAATGAATGAACAACTCATTACCACAGTGGTGTGATTATATGTGAACATGTGAACATATGATGTCAGAACATTAACATGAAGAAACCTATTTTCAGCTTCATGGAGACAAGAGGAGACGACGACGTCTGGCTCATCAAAGTACGTCCAACACTATTATTCATTATGTATTATATATATCATATTTATTATATATATATATTATATATATCATATGTATTTCATATATATATCATATTTATTTATTATATATCATATTTATTATATATATAATAAATATGATATAAATATATATACATACACTACCGTTCAAATGTTTGGGGTCACCCAGACAAATTTTCAGTTTCTTTGCAATTTCCTGCATGGAATAGCTTTCATTTCTAAGAACAAGAACAGACTGGCAAGTTTCACATGAAAGTTCTCTTTTTCTGGCCATTTTGAGAGTATAATGGAACCCATAAATGCGATGCTCCAGATACTCAACTAGCTCAAAGGAAAGCCATTTGTATAGCTTCTCTCACCAGCATAACGGATTTCAGCTGTGCATAATTCAGCTGTGCATAATTGCACAAGGGTTTTCTAATTAAGCAATAAGGTACTCGAGGCAGTACTGTATCGTCAATAATGTACTGTTCAAGGGTGTTGTTAGGCAAACCCTTGAACAGTACATTATTGTAGATACAGTACTGCCTCGAGTACCTTATTGCTTTTATAATACGGTTTCCTGCGACTTTATAAATAGTAATAGTAAGCTCCTTTTCAGCACAAAATAGTTGTAGCCACCAAACGTTGTGTATCGCATTTCAACGACAGAGAAAATAGTCGCACATATGGGAGTATAAAACTGACTGCCTGATCAGTAAATCACAGATTTCCCACACTGATGACACTCAGCCACCGATGTAAAGAAGTGCTCTCGCTGCTTCTGTCCGTCTTTTCTCCGTCATTTTTCTCCTCCATGATGTTTAGAGAACTTGCCTCGTGTCAGGAAATTACCGACGTAATTATCTCTCACTGGAAATGATCACGATTTTGTGATCAAACCCTTTTCATTCCTCATCTTAGTTTCCGGTTAACTAGTCTGCTCTCAGAGCGTTATCAGCTCTGCTCTCCTGATGGTGAGCCGTATCAACGTTTGACTGTACAGCAGGAACAGGGACCACATATACATTAATCACTGCTGACATTCTCATCAAAAGTCATTCCCCCCAAAATATCAAAGTTTACATGAAACATGTTTGGCAAGCTTGACAGTTATGTCAAGCTTGAAATGACAACTAACGGTTGCGCAATTTAAATCTACCTGTTATTTTAAGTGCGCACTGATATGGAACGCTCTAAATGTAAACAGGCTGTACAGTACTTTATAGATGAATAAACTACACCCCGTGACTCACTCTCAACCAATCAGAATGCTTGATTTGATCTACCCATATTATAATCATCCATTAGTCTTCTATGCGATGAGCAAACACAATGTACCATTAGAACACTGGGGTGATTGTTGCTGGAAATGGGCCATTTACCACATTAACAATGTATAGTGTATTTCTGATTCCTTTAATGTTATCTTCATTTAAAAAAACAGTGCTTTTCTTTGAAAAAAAAGGACATTTCTAAGTGACCCCAAACTTTTGAACGGTAGTGTATATATCATACGTATATATAATACATACGATATATCCATCATATTTATTATATATCCATCATATTTAATATATATATATCATATGTATATATAATAAATATGATGTGAATATATGTATATATATATATCATAAAGGTTTTGTTTCTCTGTGCAGTTTTACGCCCCCTGGTGTACGTTCTGCAAACAGCTGGATCCGGTGTGGCATCAGATCGGATCAGAACTCAGGAGTCTGGGCTCTCCGGTCAACGTCGGTAAAGCAGACGCCACGGCCAGCACCGGTCAGTAAGACTACCAAAATAAAAGTACCAAAATAAAGTACCAAAGTAAAAGTACTTAAATAAAAGTACCTAAGTAATATGTACTATCGTATAAAGTACAACTGAACGCTGAATGAAGGTTGGTGAACCACCGGGAACCATCAGGAACCATCGAGAACCATCTGGAACCATCGAGAACCATCAAGAACCATCGAGAACCATCTGGAACCATCGAGAACCAGCTGGAACCACCGGGAACCATCTGGAACCATCAAGAACCACCCGGGACCATCTGGAATCACGAGAACCACCGCGAACCATTGGAAACCATCAGGAACATCGGAAACTATCGGAAAACCACCGGGAACCACCGGAAACCACCGGAAACCACAGAGAACCACCAGGAACCATCGGAAACCATCGGGAAGCACCAATACACTTGTCTGGAGACATCTGGAACCATCGGGAACCATGGGGAGACATTGGGAATCATCGGGAGACATCTGGAACCATCGGGAACCATGGGGAGACATTGGGAGACATCGGGAATCATCGGGAGACATCGGGAACCATCGGGAGCCATCGGGAACCATCGGGAGAGATCGGGAACCATCGGGAGAGATCGGGAGACATCGGGAACTATCGGGAGAGATCGGGAGACATCGGGAACCATTGGGAGACATCAGGAACCATCAGAAGACATTGGGAGACATCGGGAACCATCAGGAGACATCGGGAACCATCAGAAGACATCGGGAGCCATCGGGAGCCATCGGGAGACATTGGGAGACATCGGGAACCATCAGGAGGCATCAGAAACCATCGGGAGAAATCGGGAGACATCGGGACCATCAGGAGCCATCGGGAGCCATCAGGAGACATCGGGAGACATCGGGAGACATCAGGAGCCATCTGGAACCAACGGAAACTATTGGGAGACATCAGGAACCATCAGAAGACATCGGGAACCATCAGGAGGCATCGGGAACCATCGGGAACCATCAGGAGACATCGGGAGACATCAGAGCCTCGACTTCTCTCCTCTCAGCTTCTCTGAGGAAACACAAAATAGGAAATGAGTAAAAACCCCTGATCAGGTCAGAGGTCAGAGCTGATGTTGTGTTTCTCTGCAGGTTTGGCCAAAGAGTTCAAGGTCAGAGGTTATCCAGCCATCCTCATGTAAGCCACAACACATTCACTTCATGTTTATGATGGAACAGCTTTCACCAAATACAATCTATTGCTATATATAAATATCAGCTGATATTATTATGTTCTTATATCCTTATTGATCACGTTTCTTTATCTCTTCTTGTGACATCACGGATGTTTCTTTTTTTAACTGTTTTCAGGTTGAAGAAAAGTGTGAAATATAATTATTCAGGAGCGAGAACCAAAGACGGGATCCTGGACTTTGCACATCGGGTTGGAGGGTGAGGAACCGCCCTCTTAACTCCTCCCCTAACTCCTCCTCTTATCTCCTCCTCTATCTCCTCCTCTTATCTCCTCCACTATCTCCTCCTCTTATTTCCTCCTCTATCTCCTCCTCCTATCTCCTCCTCTATCTCCTCATCTTATCTCCTCCCCTAACTCCTCCTCTTATCTCCTCACCTAACTCCTCCTCTTATCTCCTCCTCTCATCGCCTCCCCCCTAACTCCTAACTCCTCCTCTCATCTCCTCCCCCCTAATTCCTAACTCCTCCCTCAGGCCGCTGGTTCGATCTCTCAGCAGTCTGCAGCTCTTCCAACACGCCATGAACCGCCACGATGTCATGTTTGTTTATGTTGGAGCCACATCTCAGCTGAAGGTACACACACACACACACACACACACACACACACACACACACACACACACACACACACAAGAAATAACATGTCCACAAAAATGATTAAGTACGATAAATAGGATAAATAACTCTGACCTCTGGTGTGTTTTAGGGAAACTACACATCAGCAGCAGAGACGATGATCGTTCACACCTACTTCTTCTCTTCAACCAGAGACGTCCTGCCCAAGGTTTGACTGACCGAGGGGACATCAGGGTTCACTAGAGGACGATAGAGGACATTGGAGGACATTAGAGGACGATAGAGGACGATAGAGGCCATTAGAGGACGATAGAGGACGATAGAGGACATTACGGGATGATAGAGGACGATAGAGGACATTAGAGGACGATAGAAGACATTACAGGATGATAGAGGACAATAGAGGACATTAGAGGACAATAGAGGACGATAGAGGACGATAGAGGACATTAGAGGACAATGGAGGATGATAGAGGACGATCAAGGCCATTAGAGGACGATAGAGGACATTAGAGAACATTAGAGGACATTAGAGAACGATAGAGGACGATAGAGGACATTAGAGGCCTTTAGAGGACGATAGAGGCCATTGGAGGACGATAGAGGACATTACGGGACGATAGAGGACATTAGAGGACGATAGAGGACATCAGAGGACATCAGAGGACATTAGAGGACGATAGAGGACGATAGAGGACGATAGAGGCCATTAGAGGATGATAGAGGACATTACGGGACGATAGAGGATATTAGAGGACGATAGAGGACATTAGAGGACGATAGAGGACGATAGAGGACGATAGAGGACAATGTAGGACGATAGAGGACGATAGAGGACGATAGAGGACAATGTAGGACGATAGAGGCCATTAGAGGACCATAGAGGACATTACGGGACGATACAGGGCGATAGAGGATATTAGAGAACGATAGAGGATATTAGAGGACGATAGAGGACGATAGAGGACATCAGAGGACATTAGGGGACGATAGAGAACATTAGAGGACGATAGAGGACGATAGAGAGGACGATATAGGACGATAGAGGATGATAGAGGACGATAGAGAGGACATCAGAGGACATTAGAGGACGATAGAGGACGATAGAGGACGATAGAGGACGATAGAGGACGATGTAGGACGATAGAGGACGATAGAGGACAATGTAGGACGATAGAGGCCATTAGAGGACCATAGAGGACATTACGGGACGATACAGGGCGATAGAGGATATTAGAGAACGATAGAGGATATTAGAGGACGATAGAGGACGATAGAGGACATCAGAGGACATTAGGGGACGATAGAGGACATTAGAGGACGATAGAGGACGATAGAGGACGATAGAGAGGACGATATAGGACGATAGAGGATGATAGAGGACGATAGAGAGGACATCAGAGGACATTAGAGGACGATAGAGGACGTAAAATGTCTCTAGACCTGAACTGGTGATGTTGTTCAGTGTTTCTGGTTCTGGTCCATGTGTCCAGGTGGTCTCCCTCCCATCTCTGCCGGCTGTGGTGGTTTTTAAAGACGGGACCTACTTCACTTTCGACGGTAAGAAGTTGAAGTGTGAGCACCAAAGGGAGTTGAAGTGTGAGCACCAAAGGGAGTTGAAGTGTGAGCACTAAAGGCAGTTGAAGTGTGTGCACTAAAGGGAGTTAAAGTATGAGCACTAAAGGGAGTTGAAGTGTGTGTGTGCACTAAAGGGAGTTGAAGTGTGCGCACTAAAGGGAGTTGAAGTGGGAGCACCAAAGGGAGTTGAAGTTGGTGCACTAAAGGGAGTTGAAGTGTGTGTCTGCATGAAAGGGAGTTGAAGTGTGTGTGAGCACTAAAGGGAGTTGAAGTGTGAGCACTAAAGGGAGTTAAAGTGTCTGGTTGTATGAAAACACGGATGTTGTTTAAGCAGGAGAGTAGTGAAGATAATTGAAGCGCCACTCGGTGTGTAAGTAGTGGCAGCAGCCTTAATGACAAATGAAGTCAATGTGCAGTGTGACGTTAAAGCACATTTCACAGTTAAATTGCAGTTGAAGAATAAAAAGTTCAGTGCCAAACAGATGAAACGGTTAAAAGCAGTTGGGGTGTGTCTGTTAACGAGGCAGCTGATTGGCTCTCCTGTGACAGGAAGTCTTATTGTTTAAAATGTGCCCTTTCCTGACTTTTAGAGAAACTTGACGGTGACCTGACGTCGTGGATCAACAGAGAACGTTTCCCAAACTACCTGAAGATCGACAGCTACACCCTGTACGCCATGGGAGAGTCAGGTATGGGCTGAGGCTCACCCACAGGGAGACACTCACTACAGGCTCACCAACAGGGAGACACTCACTACAGGCTGAGGCTCACCCACAGGGAGATACTCAGGCTGAGGCTCGCTCACAGGGAGACACTCACTACAGGTTGAGTCTCACCCACAGGGAGACACTATATGATCAGTAGCGCCCCTGTGTCTTATAAAACACTTATAAAACACGGCTAAATGTAATATTCACATGGTTCTGCATAATTAGATATAAACAACCAAAAACAAGTTTAAACGACATGTGAAATTCCGAAGCTGCCGATTGGTTGCTGTGACGTGACTCCGCCTTTTTCCCACAGATAAGCTGGTGGCGTTGGTGCTGGTGGAGGACAAGAGTCTCTGTGAGGACAGCGGGAGGTAAGATTGCGTCCAGCACCCTGTGACATCATCATCCGTCCTATGACCTCACTGTGAAGCGTTTCCTGTTTCCTGTTCAGGTACAAGAGTCTCATGGAGAAAGTGTCTGCAGACTACAGAGACATCTACAGCAGGTCAGAGTCTCACTGGACACAAAGGACCAGGACAAAGTACTGAGACACAAACCTGAATCTGTCTTTCTGTCTGTCCAGAGACTTCTACTTTGGTTTCATGGAAGGGAGTGACTACATTAATGGACTCGTGATGGGGTAAGACTGTGTTTCAATCATTACTGTCTCTAGTCCTCAGTGTCCTTCATGTCTTTAGTCCTTAATGTCTCTAGTCCTTAATGTGCCTAGTCCTTAACGTCCCGAAGTTTTTAGTCCCTAACGTCTCGAGTCCTTTTTATGTGTTTAAGTCTCCCATGTTGATGTGGAGACGTTCAGGACTAGAGATGTTAAGGACTAGAGATGTTTTCAGTAAACCCAGAGTCCACTTCCATACCCCTGATTGACCTGACTCTGCTTGTCGTTGTCAGTGAGGTGGTGGCGCCGTCCTTTATTGTGGTTAATCTGTCCAGCGACGGCTACTTCCTGCCTCCGGCCGCTGTAGAGACAGAGCGCCAGCTGCTTGACTTCCTGAACGGGGTTCTGGACGGCAGCGTCCAGGTCAGGACTCCAAACTAACCTGGAGGACGGAGGAGGACATTTAACAGCCTGTTTGATTACTTCTGAAATCTGATTCTTGGTCTGACCTCAGTTTCAGGGAGGAAACGGCGTCGATCAGCGAGTCAGACGTTTCATCTACGACGTCAAAGTCACGGTGACGGTAAGTCCTGTTGTTCGCTGTCCTGTCTTCCTGTCTCAGGGACGCCTCACCTCTTTGTCCTCTGTTTGTCTGTCTCTCCAGCCCATGTTCAGCCAGGCTCCGCTGCTCGGCTGCTTGCTGGTTGGCTTCCCGTTCGCCATCGTTGCCGTCTTGTTCTACCTCTGCTGTAAGAACCGACCCACCGCAACCGACGATGACGACGATAGTGTTGAGTTGCTGGCTCCGTCACTGCAGCGCCACACCAACCGGCATGACAAGAAGTCCGACTGAGGATGCGGATCAGGAGGAGGGCCGTGATCCAGACTTAGATCCAGAACTTTGCGTCATTTCATTTGTCTTTGACATGAGATCAAATAAAACACTTCAACCCCTTCTATCTCCAAGTAAAAACATTATTTCAATAACAACTTAATGTCTGTGATGTTTGATGCTAAATGTTCAGCATCCCCTGGAATTACCTGCAGGGTTTATGACATCACTATTAGTGTCTAGTGTGATGGAAAAAGTATCTCTTTGTCACTGGGGCAGAGGCAGAAGAGTTGAGAATTGTAATTTGAGCTTTCTAATGACCAGACAAAAATAGTCTTCTGGAACACAAGTTGTAAAGAGTGATTCTTTAATGCATCCAAGCGGGGAGCAGTTTAAACAGGCACGTATCACAGTGACAGTGGAAAGACTCACACGGACTTCTGTCCGTTCCTTGGTATTTAAAAGGTTCCTTCTCTATATGTCAGATGAAGTTTAAGACAACCAATGAAAATGAGCAGCACACTTAAAAGAAAACCATAATATGAGTTACACACACCCAAGTCTTATGTTTTTGTTCCAACTATTAATTCAATTTATCAGCAGGTGCAAACTTATCGATTCACCCTCGTCCTGTATCCGGCCTTGAGGAGAAAGCAGCAGTATTTCAAAAATAATTGGCTGGGAACCTGGTTTGTGTTTTCACTGGGAGTATTTGGGGCTTACAGTCTTAAACTATGGCAAGATTTATTTTGCCATTATACTAGTCAATCAGGACAGTGAAGGAGACATTGTGTGTTCAACAGTTATTGATGATTCTCATGTGACCGCCCCACAGTCATCAGTCCGCCATCAGGGGGCTCGATCCCCATCGTGCCACCTGAACGCGCGCGAACCTCAGAAAAACGCGCGGGCCGCACAAACACTAAATTTTTATGTCAAGTAGGGGGCCACAAATTATCGGCTCGAGGGCGGCGAGTTTGAGACCCCTGTTTTAAGGTATACATTAAGGGTCGTTTTTTGTGTTTGGTCAATCTTTTTTTCTTAAAAACTTGTTTGTTTCAATCCATTAATTCATACATGCATCGCCCTCATAAATCACATCAATACATCGTAATTATCGTTCATGGGAGAAATACATTCACAATTCAGCTTCACAAACTTCGTGTGCTTTTATTTTGAAGGTCAGTGAGTGAGCCCGGATGTTGCGTCATGCGGCTGCGCTGACGGCTAGCGGCTAGTGAAGTGCTCGCTGGGTGAGAACGCCGATCTTCTTCTTCTCCTCCTTCATGCGGCTCCATGTTGCTGCTGCAGTGAAGAAGAAGAAGAAGCTCCGAGAAGCTGCTCGTGCACGCGCACAGGCTCCATGGCGACGGAGGAGTTCTACGAGGTGATGCAAGCTAATGCTAACGTGCTATCAGAAGCTAACGGCGGAGTTCCGAGTAAACTTTCAAAACTTTACGAGAAAAGTAATTAGTTAGTAGTTAGTTAGCAGCTTTTAAAGTGAGTCAGAGGTTCGTCTGATACAAACTTTAGGCTGAGTTGGCATCTGTAACTAGCCTGTAATGTTAGCTCTGCGTTAGCTCAGAGTTAGCTCAGAGTTAGCTCAGAGTTAGCTCTGTGTTAGCTCTGTGTTAGCTCTGTGTTAGCCCAGTATTAGATCAGAGTTAACTCAGTATTAGCTCAGTGTTAGCTCAGAGTTAACTTGGTACTAGCTCGGAGTTAATTCAGTGTTAATTAGTATTAGCTCAGAGTTAGTTAGGTACTAACTCAGTGTTAGTTTGGTATTAGTTCAGTGTTAGCTCAATGTTAGCCCAGCGTTAACTCATTATTAGCTCAGTGTTAGCTCAGAGTTAGTTAGGTATTAACTCAGTGTTAGTTAGGTATTAGCTCAGTGTTAGCTCAGAGTTAGCTGGGTATTATCTGATGAGGTGGTGGTGTGTCCTGCAGGTGGAGAGGATCGTGGACAAGAGGAAGAACAAGAAGGGGAAGGTGGAGTACCTGGTCCGGTGGAGAGGTTACGGGTCAGAGGGAGACACCTGGGAGCCCGAGACTCACCTGTCCACCTGCATGATCTACGTCCACGACTTCAATCGCCAGGATGCCGCGTGGCAACGAGGCAGCACGCTGCTGCGCTCCACCCGCAGCCTGCCGGGCCACCGCTGCAGCCCCGCCCACCGGGCGCCCTGCAGGCCGCTGCCCAGCGACCCGGCTCGCGGCGACATCATCGGTGACCTCATCGGAGGTTTACCGGGAGGCTGTGACCCAGTAAGACCCGGTCTGGGCCCGCTCCGCTCGGCTCTCGCCGGCTCGCAGCAGCACTGCGTCGGCCGGTTCGGCAGCTTCCTCATGTCGGCGTCTCCGGCTGGCTCGGCCCGCCGCAGCGTGGACCTGTCCAAGACCGGCATCAAGATCCTGGTCCCCAAGAGTCCCATGAACAGCCGCCTGGACCCGGAGGACTCGCCCAGCGAGGCGGCCCACGGTCTGGAGGCCGGAGCTCAGGACGCTCACCTGGCCCCGCCCGAGGTCGCCCTGCTGGAGAAGCCTGCAGGGGTCCAGCTGGGGCCCGGAGAGGAGAGGGCCCGCATGGGGACCAGACCACGTGGACAGAACCCCCTGCCCCCGCCCCGGGTCCCCGTCACACCTGCTGCCATGCGCTCCCTCAGCAGCACAGGTAAGGTCAAAGGTCAAACCGCTCAGCTCGCCAGGTAATCATTGACCAGGAGGGATCCAGTGTCTTTAGTCTTTGAACTGGACCCGGTTCAAAGACCGGGTCCAGTTCGTCTTTGAACTGGACCCGGTCTTTGAGTTCAGTTAAGAGCTGATCCTCAGTTCTGGTTCCAGATAGAACCGCATGACCTGACCTCCTGTCTCCTAGGTAACGCAGCGTTGATGGAGGCCAATGGGATGTCGGGTGTGCAGAGTTCTGTTACCGGGGCAACGGGGAAGCGGCGCCTGGAGGAACGTTCCGCTTTCGACAAACGTCTGAGGTTCAGCGTGCGGCAGACGGAGAGCGCGTACCGCTACCGGGACATTGTGGTGAAGAAACAAGATGGCTTCACTCACATCCTGCTGTCCACCAAGAGCTCCGAGAACAACACGCTGAATCCTGAGGTGAGACCACGCCCACATAGGTTAGACCACGCCCCTAGCACGGTCTAAACGCTATGGTGAGGCCACGCCCCTAGATGCCAGACCACACCCCTAACACTGTCTAAATGCTATGGTGAGGCCATGCCCCCAGAGGCCAGACCACACCCCTAACATAAACTCAATGCTAAAGCCACGCCCAAAACGCACTCATCTGGTGCAATATAAATACATTGAAGTACTTTATACTTTTTATTCTGTCTTTATATTTAATTTAAAATTGCTACTATATTCTTCTCTTTACTGTTTTTTACTACTGTTTACTGTTATTTTATTACTTCCTGGTCAGGTGATGAAGGAGATCCAAAGCGCCATGGCCACCGCAGCATCAGACGACAGTAAGCTGGTGCTACTCGGCGCCGTTGGAAGCGTCTTCTGCTGCGGCCTGGACTTCCTGTACTTCATCCGACGGCTGACGGAGGACAGGAAGAAGGAGAGCATCAAGATGGCTGAAACCATCAGGTAATGCTGACTGTCAAAGCCAGGCGGCCATGTCTGACGTATCAGTAAGTGTAACCTCTGACTAGGGCTGGTTTCAGTTTTCCGTACAGTATGAATTTTTCATATACCGTCATACCGGTCGCCACTTTTTGGCAGGCAACAACATTTAATATTCACAGCTTGAAGCTGAAGGAGCAGCGGACCGAGCTTCTTACGTCTCATGTTAACTCACTTGACTCATGGTGTGCAAGAAATGACATCGCCAGAATGCATTCTAGGTAAATGACACCGTCCACAGAGGAAGACTTTTCTTGTGCAGGAAGAAGTAGGCCGTTTCTCAATCAGCGTTCTTCTCTGTACTTGTGTTCTTGTGGACTCGTAAAACGTCATCAATCGCGGCCCAAGTACTGTTCCAATTCAAAAGTTCGCTTCTCGCCAAGAAAGGTGAAAATGCCCGGATGTGACTTGATCCTCCCATTTTACCGGGGATGCATCAGAGCAGACTTGAGCGTACTTGAGAGAGCCAATATCCCAGAATGCATTTCGGACCAGCAAACGGGGAACAATGACGGATGAGAAAACTCATAACTGAAAGTTGACATTCTCTGAATACTACCGTTGTTGAGTCACAACATGTAATTTTAGGATGTTTTCAGGCGAGAAGTTAGTTGTTTAAGCATCAAATCTGTGGTCGCTTTCTCAAGAATCGGCCGACTTAAAAAGATACGCCGACGGGTTGAGGTCCTGCTCGCGGGACCGTGAGCCCCGCAGCACCGGGCTGTCAGCGCTCTGCTGCCCGCCGAGAGCAGCCTGATCTAATCTGATTTAACAAGCAATCATTATTATTTATTCACAGTCACATTAAATCATTTTGACTGATGGAAAGGTTAAGGTTTATAAGTTAAGATTTTAATTTAACTTTTACTTTGAACTACAGCGGTGTCTTACTTTTGACCGAATTGTTTGCAATTATATGTGTATATAAGTATATACATATATAATACATATTTATAAACATATAATATATACAATTATACGTGTATATAAGTATATATATAAAACACATTTATAAACACAATATATATACAATGTGATGTCTATCTCTGTGTGTGTGTGTGTGTGTGTGTGTATATATATATATATATATATATATATATATATACATATACATACATACATACATACAATGGTATGTGTATGTCTGTGAAACCAGTACAAAAAAAAGCAGGGTTGTCATATTTTGTTTCACTGTAAAAATACTTTACAGTGAAGAATCAGAGTTCCTCATGACGACAACAGCTGAGGTGGTGACGTCATCAAGTCAGCTGCTGTTCCAATTGCAGAAAGACCGTTCTGCCTCCTCCTGTCTTTGAGAGTCTGGACTCCCAAGTCCAGACTCCAAGTCCAGACTCCAAAAGTTCACAAGTCCGTACTTGTGTACTTGGGTATTGAGAAACGGCCGTATTTTCCTGTGCAGCAAAGTGGGCGGGCTTTACCCATCATGCCTTTTGGCGATGTCATTTCTTGCACACCATGAGTCAACTTCTATCCGTGAGACGTAAGTAGCTCAGACCGCTGTCCACATATCTGTGACTGTAAAAAATAAATGTTGCTGCCTGCTGTTGTCGTTATGGCTGCGCATGCGCCACTAGTATCAAGGCATTCCCCTGGGTCCTAAATCCCTCCATTTTAGCTCCCTACGTACCAATCAAAACAGTTGCGATTCAGTGATGAATAACGATGGCGGTGGCGGTCCTTTTCGGCGTCAATAAATTAATGTGTTTAATTGGAGAAAAAAATACCGTGATATACCGTCAAACCGCCAGAATCTGTGATATGAATACCGTGATATGAATTTTTGGCTATACCGCCCAGCCCTACCTCTGACCTGTCTCCTTTTCCTCAGGACCTTCGTCAACACCTTCATCCAGTTCAGGAAGCCGATTGTGGCGGCGGTGAACGGGCCGGCGCACGGCCTCGGTGCTGCCATCCTGCCGCTCTGCGACGTGGTGTGGGCCAATGAGAAGGCCTGGTTCCAGACGCCATACGCGTCCTACGGCCAGACACCAGACGCCTGCTCGTCCTTCACCTTCCCACGCATCATGGGCCTCGCCTCGGTCAGTCCACCACTTCCTCTCCCTTACTGCTCACTAACATACCACTTCCTCTCCCTTACTGCTCACTAACATACCACTTCCTGTTCCAGGCTAACGAGCTGCTTCTGAGTGGCAGGAAGTTGACGGCCCAGGAGGCGTGTACTAAAGGGTTGGTGTCTCAGGTTCTCTGGCCGGGAACCTTCACACAGGAAGTGATGCTGAGAGTCAAAGAACTGGTGTCTGTCGACTCACAGGTCAGTTACACGCAGACACAGACGCACGCACACCCATGCACAGACGCACGTGCACGCAGACACACACAGACACACGCACACACACAGACACACGCACACACTTTGTAAGTACCTGGCCATCGGTCCTCATTCCTGATGGTGACGGTGGTTCCACTTCCTGTCCTGCAGGTTCTGCGGGAGTCTAAAGCCCTGATGAGGAACACCAGTCGCAGTGCTCTGGAGCAAGCTAACGAGCGCGAGTGTGAAGCCCTGAAGAGGGTTTGGGGCTCGTTGCAGGGAACCGACTCCATCCTGCAGTACCTGCAGAGGAGCACCGAGCTCTGCTAGGACCTAGACCAGGACCAGGTCCTGAACAGCTCCTTTGACTCAACAGCTCTGAGCTGGACAGGAAACACTGAACGTTTTCTCCCTTTGTTGTAAACATTTAAGTTATAATTATAATCCTCCAGTCAGATGTTTACTCTCCTGTGGGGTTCCACAGGGTTCCACCCTGGGTCCTCTGCTGTTGAGCTCTAAAGGCCTCATGTTGGGAGGTAACATCAGGACACATGGGCTGGACTATCACAATGAAATGGTTTGTTCTAATGTGTGTTGTTCCTGCCAGACCAACAAGGGGCGTTGAGAAGAACCCGACTAGACCTGCTCAGTGGTCTACAGCTCCTGAGTTTTCCTGTACACGGGAACTGTTGAGGGATTCTGCTGAAGAAGACAATGGCCTGCAGTTCCCCTGCTTCCAGTCTTTGTGCTAAGCTAGGCCAACAGTCCCAGACCTTTGTCTGTACTGGACACAGACATGAAACTGAAGAGGATCTATCACATGTTGGACTGTTCCTTCAAACGGAGGTGACCTTTGACCTCGTCCCAGAGTGATTCTGCCAGGAGGAATGAACAGGAAGTGGATGCTGAGCAGAAACAGGATATGAACTAAACCTGATGTTTGGTTCATCAGATGATCGACACACACGAGTCGGCACCTGACACCTGCATTATGTGGGCGTGGCTTGTGAGTCATGTGATCTGAATGAACTGAGACCCTGCATTATGTGGGCGTGGCTTGTGAGTCATGTGATCTGAATGAACTGTGATGGAGTCCAGGATGTGAATCAAAGAGTTTCTCATGTGTAAAATAAACCGACTCAGTGAATCTGTTTCATTTGAATGAAATGGTGTTTTTTAGTGATGGCGAGATGAAGCTTCCTGAAGCATTTAAGCTTTCCATCCAATTGGTTCGCTCATGGGCCGAAGCTTCATGGGGCTTCATTTGCTCTACTGCGCCACCAAGTGGACAATAAATGTAAAGCGGGCAGAGCGATCCTAACGACACCATGGCTTTGGTTTGTGAAGCTTTGAATTGAATAAATGAAAGATGTTTGAAATGCCAATACATGAATTATTAACTTATTAACATTGTGTGTCTTTATGATATAATGGCGGGGTCACAAATTGAAATGGGAAACAAATTGAAAAGTGTCATGTGACTGTAGCTCAGTGGTTACCATATCCATCTCTAAGTCAGAGGCCCGGTGGATCGAGCCCTGGCTCCTCTAGTCCATGTTGATGTGTCCAGTTGATTACATTTTATAAAACTAAGAACCTTTCCAGTGCTGGGCTTTTTGAGACTATTTCGCATGCTTTATAAAATACCCTTTCACAGTCACACATGAAGCTGGGTACAGAGAGGAAGGGGGGAGTTTTGCTTGCGGTATATTCCAAATCGCACGGCAAACCCACGAACCATTTTCTGAATCAGTACGGCCGGCTCGCGAGGCTTCGAACGTCACAAACCTCGATACGCGCTTCACCAAAATCTACCTGATTACTCGACACGGAAGGACACGTCACTAGTGTTTCCATGGAGACCTTATTCCATGCAGCCAATCAGTGTCGCATTAAAGAGGAGTAGATACGCGAATAATTAGTAACTATTTAGATGAAGAACTGTTTTTATTTTAGGACAAATGAAGTAAAAAAAATATAATCTATAAAGTTAGAATTTGCACATAAACAAATGAAACAGCCGTTTCCTAAAAAAAGAACACAGACAAGTTTCCTCAATGAGACCTTTAGTCTGCAGTGGTTCACTCTGAGGCTCGAGGCCCACAAAGGGTCGCCTCAATATTAACAAACATTTCACAACCACAAATATTTACTATTTTAACTAATCATATTTTAGTTTAATTTAAATCCAAAATAGAAACCGGTTTCTACAACAAAACCTGAATAATAACTCAACCCTGAAACCACCCACTGATGACATCTTCCTGGAGGACAGGCGTCATGGTGGACAGCTGTAGTCCTGGAGGACAGGTGTCATGGTGGACAGGTGTAGTCCTGGAAGACAAGTGTCATAGTGGACAGGTGTAGTCCTGGGGGACAGGTGTAGTCCTGGGGGATAAGTGTCATGGTGGACAGGTGTAGTCCTGGAGGACAGGTGTAGTCCTGGGGGACAGGTGTCATGGCGGACAGGTGTCGTGGGCCCCCGCCGCCAGGTGCAGCTGGTAGGTGTGGTCGTGGAACATCAGCAGGCTGTAGAAGTGGTCTCCTCCCTTCAGGACTCCGTGTTCTTCACCCCCCCACGAGACCGGACTGTCAACGAAACCATGAACCGTCAGGGAGGCCCAGTTCTCCACCAGAGGCTGATCCAGGTAACACCTGCAGGACGAGGACACGGTACTGTCAGTGTGGACAGAGTAGTACTACAAGTATAGCACTATAGTACTACTGCTACTACTATATACTACTAGTACAGCAAGTACAGCAGGAATAGTACTTTTGGAAATACTACATCTTCATGTTGAATGGAGGTACCGTCCATAAGATGGACTCCCTTAATGCTCCCTTATTGAAGCTAAGTCCCTCTGAATGTCTGCTGGTCAGAGGTCAGCTGACCTGATCTGCTGGATGAGTCGGTGGACGTCTTGAGGACGCAGCAGTCCGCAGACGGAGACGCTCAGAGCACGACTCATCCTGGTCTTTGGCTCAGGACAGACCAGCGAGGACAGGAAGCTGCTCGACGAGTTCTCACTGAAACCACAGAAGAAGAGTGAACGGGAGGCCACGTCCGGTAGAAAACGACCTGTCGTCATGGCGTCCACCGTCTCACCAGCTGACGTGGGCGTCCACGGCCCCGAGCCACTCCAGCAGGCGGTGAGGGTCACATGACTGCAGGTCAGAGGTCAGCAGAGGACAGGACAGGTCTTTTAGGGCGTGGCTTCTGATCTCAGGTCTGTGCTCCGACCAATCGTAACGAGACAGGAGTGCCTGCAGAGAGGCTCCGCCCCCTACGGGACAGACAGCAGAGGGTTATGGGTAATGACTTCTGTTAGAAGTCTTGAGACGTGAGGCGTTCAGGTTGGTGGGATATTTCAGAGCTGGGTAACAAACACACAGGTGTGTCTCACCTGGAGGATGTGACAGCAGGAAGTCGGTCTTCAGTTGGAGTCGTGACCTCAGACCTGTGACGAGTCTCTGGTAGCCCCGCCCACCAGGAGCCATGGCGCTGTCAGTCAAGTCTACAGATACGACTGTAATATATATATATATATGTAATGTTATTATGATACAGAATCACAGTACTTCAGTATTTATTCAATGTTTTCATGAAGGCAGCATTAGATAAATATATATTTACAGGTGAGTAATAGTGTTTGCAGATATACACCAGGTAGACCAGGTAAACCAGACACCTGGAATGTTTCATAATAAACAAACCGAATCTGCTGTTTGATCGCTGGTTGAATCTGGACGGTTTCCCTTCAACTCCCAACACCTCAAATGAGTCTTTATCCAGAGAGAGAGACAGGTGACCTGCAGACAGACAGACAGGCAGTCAGAGGGAGACAGGTGACCTGGATGAGACACCTGTACATGAGAGTTTTTACCGTTCGGCATCAGAGCGACACAGTTGTCCTCGTCTATCCTCGTCCCGTAGGACAGACCGGAGACACGTCCTGCAGAGGCACATGGTTCAGACATCTGTGTGTACAGGTGTGTGTACAGGTGTGTGTGTACAGGTGCGTGAACAGGTGTGTGTACAGGTGTGTGTGTGTGTGTACAGGTGTTACCCTGGTGCACAGCCGTCTCCAGGAAGTGCTTGTCCAGCAGCTCGTGTATGGGCAGCTTCCTGATCAGGTAGAAACTGTCGATACTGTTCAATACAGCTTCCAGGTGAGAGGGGGCGGAGCTACACTCAGGCAGCAGCATGGACACCTGCACAGGTAAAAGAATGGGGCTCATTACAGACTGAAGACTAATTCCACAGGTGAATAACATTTATGTTGTTTATATATTTTCATGACTTAAAATGTAACAGTAAATATGCTCAGAGCTCAGGTTAACTGTTGTCTTCTGTAATATATATAATATGACATGATACAGTTAATTGTTTATTGATTTCTGCTTTTATTTTCTTATGAATCTGATCGTAATTTTCTTCATAACTTTTCATGTATTAATAGTTATATTTACCAATAAATAAACCACATCATTAGGAACAGGATGCTTTTATTCTGAAGGTCCGTGCCCTCTACGTGTAAACCCGGTGGTCATCTATGTTATTACCTGTGTTATTGCCTGTGTGTTATTACCTATGTTTCATTACCGATGTGTTATAATATGTGTTATTACCTGTGTGTTATTACCTGTGTGTTATTACCTATGTTTCATTACCGGTGTGTTATGTGTGTTATAATCTGTGTTATTACCTGTGTGTGTCCTGTGTGTTATTACCTATGTGTGTTATTACCTGGCTCACGTTGTAGTTGAAGTGCAGTGTTATTACCTGTGTTATTACCTGACTCACCTTGTAGTTGAAGTGCAGCTGCTCCACCTGAGAGCTCAGCCGGTTCTTCTCGTCCAGGAAGCTGGACCGGTCGCAGACCAGCAGGGTCCGCGGGGTTCGCTCCAGACCTCCGAACATCTTCACTGTTCACGTTCCACGAGACTGCGACCCGGAAGTTACAAGACTCTTCCGGTTCAGGGTTTTCAACATAAGAGCTTCCGACTGGAGCGGCTTCTTCGTCTTCTTCTTCCGCTGACTCGACGCTCCAGCGGCGAATTACCGCCCTCTAGCGGATGTAACACCACCTCCCACTGCTCCCACTGCTCCATCACCTCCCACTGCTCCCATTGCTCCATCACCTCCCACTGCTCCATCTGCTATACAAAATAAATTGAATTAAAATGAACTAGTATTATTAATTAGTATTATTAGGGTCCGAGCGACTGACAGAGTCAGTCCCGAGAGGACCCTATTGAAATACAAAGGGTTATTATTACTATTATTGTTATTAATATTATTATTAAGAGTATTATTTATTATCGTTATAATATTATTGTTGTTATTAAGAGTATTATTTATTATCATTAGCATAATTATGATTACACTATACAAATAAGGTAGTATTACCTCGACAGGGCAGGACTGCAGTTCGCTAAAACTCCCTCGTCTCCCGCCGTAGTCACGTGTTCAGACTCGGAAGTGAACGTATCACGCCGCCGTGTGAGAAGCTGCTCCGACGAGGTTTGGATCAGTTTGGACTAGTTTGGCCCGGGTTTGGTTCGGTTTCGAGGTTCTGTGTGACGTCATGGCGGCCGTCAGCTGCGTACCTGAACAGTTTGAGGACGCAGAGGAGGACAGGTGAGTCTTTGTTTACTAAGATAAATGAGAGCTGACTTCTTGTTCTACCTTCTTGTTCTAACAGTAGAGCCTACCTGAATAACAAGAGAACAGTATAACCTACCTGTACAACACGAGAGCAGTAGAACCTACCTGTACAACAAGAGAGCAGTAGAACCAGCCTGTACAACATCAAGAGAACAGTAGAACCTACCTGTACAACAACAAGAGAACAGTAGAACCTACCTGTACAACATCAAGAGAACAGTAGAACCTACCTGTACAACAACAAGAGAACAGTAGAACCTACCTGTACAACATCAAGAGAACAGTAGAACCTACCTGTACAACATCAAGAGAACAGTAGAACCTACCTGTACAACAACAAGAGAACAGTAGAACCTACCTGTACATCAAGAGAACAGTAGAACCTACCTGTACATCAAGAGAACATTATAACCTACCTGTACAACAACAAGAGAACATTATAACCTACCTGTACAACAACAAGAGAACATTATAACCTACCTGTACAACATCAAGAGAACAGTAGAACCTACCTGTACAACAACAAGAGAACATTATAACCTACCTGTATAACAACAAGAGAACAGTAGAACCTAGCTCTACATCCAGGAGAGAACAGTAGAACCTACCTGTACATCCAGTAGAACCTACCTGTACATCCAGTAGAGAACAGTAGAACCTACCTGAACAGCCAGTAGAACCTACCTGTACATCCAGTCGAGAACAGTAGAACCTACCTGAACATCGAGTAGAGAACCATAGATGGGTGCTCGCACTGCTAGATTCATGGTTGTGAATGGTATTAATGGGGTTGAATGGGTATCTATGAGGTTGCATGGTATTAATGAGGTTGCATTATATTAATGAGGTTGCATGGTATTAATGAGGTTGCATGGTTTTAATGAGGTTGCATGGTTTTAATGAGGTTGCATTATATTAATGAGGTTGCATGGTATTAATGAGGTTGCATGGTTTTAATGAGGTTGCATGGTTTTAATGAGGTTGCATGGTATTAATGAGGTTGCATGGTATTAATGAGGTTGCATGGTTTTAATGAGGTTGCATGGTATTAATGAGGTTGCATGGTATTAATGAGGTTGCATGGTATTAATGAGGTTGAATGGGTATTAATTGTTAATTCCACATATATATTGGAGAGCCTCACATGAAGAATGAACACCTGATGTTTCTGAGGGTTCTCTCTGCAGTGACCAATCACATCTGCTGGCTGCAGCGCTTCAGATCAGTGATGTCACTCAGCCTTCATCAGACCCACAGCAGGAGGAATACGATGATGAGTATGAAGACGATGAAGATGATGAGGAGGAGGAGGAGTGGGAGTGGCGTTCAGCAGGAGGAGATCTTACCAAAAGATACAACAGGTCAACCGTCAGCTGTCAGGTCAGCCCCTCTGAGCGATGAGTCATGGTTCTGTTCTGGTACTGATACAGTCAGCTGACCTGATCTGTTTGTTTCCATTGGTCAGGCCAACAGACAGAATCCGTCCAATAAGACGCTGCCTCCGTCTGATAAAGCTCTGAGGAAGTATGAACACAAGATCAACCTGGGTAACCACACACACACACACACACACACACACACACACACACACACTTCAATGGTCATACTCAGTCCGCCAGGGATTCGAACCCTGAACCTCTGAATCAGCAGAGCAGACATTGACATGAGACCCTGAATGTTCTGCGGACTCGGACCACCAGCTGGAACCTGTAACCGGTCACCAGGGTTCTGGTTGTATAGAACATAACGAGACCCTTCCAGAACTCCTGTCAGAATCAGCTTCATTGGCCGTGTGTCTCTACACATACATGGACTCCGGTTTCACGTTGCTCTCAGCGTACATGAATACATGTTTTATACAATAACTATAAGAGACCTTAGAGACAGCAGAGTATCAGATGAGGAGTCTGTTGTTCACTAGAGAGTATTTCATCTTTATACTTTTAGCTCTAATGAGAGTATTTCATCTTTATACTTTTAGCTCTAATGAGAGTATTTCATCTTTATACTTTTAGCTCTGAGAGTATTTCATCTTTATACTTTTAGCTCTAATGAGAGTATTTCATCTTTATACTTTTAGCTCTGAGAGTATTTCATCTTTATACTTTTAGCTCTAATGAGAGTATTTCATCTTTATACTTTTAGCTCTAATGAGAGTATTTCATCTTTATACTCTAATGAGAGTATTTCATCTTTATACTTTATGCTCTAATGAGTGTATTTCATCTTTATACTTTATGCTCTAATGAGTGTATTTCATCTTTATACTTTTAGCTCTAATGAGAGTATTTCATCTTTATACTCTAATGAGAGTATTTCATCTTTATACTTTATGCTCTAATGAGTGTATTTCATCTTTATACTTTATGCTCTAATGAGTGTATTTCATCTTTATACTTTTAGCTCTGAGAGTATTTCATCTTTATACTTTGTGCTCTAATGAGAGTATTTCATCTTTATGCTTTATGCTCTAATGAGAGTATTTCATCTTTATACTTTATGCTCTAATGAGAGTATTTCATCTTTATACGTTATACTCTAATGAGAGTATTTCATCTTTATACTCTGAGTGTTTTTCATCTTTATACTTTCAGCTTCAGTAAGTGTTTTTCATCTTTATACTTTTAGCTTTAATGAGAGTATTTCATCTTTATACTTTATGCTCTAATGAGAGTATTTCATCTTTATACGTGGAAAAGATTAAAAGGTCTTCAATAATCAAACGTTTTGATTGACCAGTTTGTTTGTTGTCGTTTCAGATAAACTAAATTATGCCGACTCGGTGATCAACAAAGTGACGACGATGCAGAAACAGAAGGAAGCCGCCAAGTACGTGTGACCTCTGGTGTTGTGACCTCAGAGGTCTTGTGACCGTGTGACTAATAATCTGATTGGCTGTTCTCCTTAGGTACCGAGTGAAGGACAAAGCCGACCGAGCTACGGTGGAACAGGTGAGCTGCTGCTGCTCATGCAGATGCTTTTATTTTGAAAAGCCTCATTACCAATTCATCTCACTGGTAGTTTATTGATTACTTGAATGATTACATGAACCGGTAGAACAGGTTGTCTTCTGACCACAGGATCGGGGGTTTGATCCCACCTCCTTAGAACATGATGAAACCTCATGAAGGTTCCTCTCCTCCTCACTAGACCTACTTTACTTTAGAACATGATGAAACCTCATGAAGGTTCCTCTCCTCCTCACTAGACCTACTTTACTTTAGAACATGATGAAACCTCATGAAGGTTCCTCTCCTCCTCACTAGACCTACTTTACTTTAGAACATGATGAAACCTCATGAAGGTTCCTCTCCTCCTCACTAGACCTACTTTACTTTAGAACATGATGGAACCTCATGAAGGTTCCTCTCCTCATTGTGATCGTTGCTCTTCTTCTTCTGCAGGTTTTAGATCCTCGAACTCGAATGATTCTCTTTAAGATGTTAAGTCGAGGAGTCATCTGTGAAATTAATGGCTGCATCAGCACAGGGAAGGAGGTCAGATCAATACACTGATTTATACTCATCAATACACTGATAGATAGATAGATATATATATATATATATATATATATATATATATATATATATATATATATATATATATATATATATATATATATATATAAAAAAAAAATATATATATATATAAAAATAAATAAATATAATGTGTTTCAGGCTAACGTTTATCACGCCAGCACCTCTGCAGGAGAAAGCAGAGCCATCAAGATCTACAAGACCTCCATCCTGCTGTTCAAAGACCGGGACAAATACGTCAGTGGAGAGTTCAGGTAGAGAGACATAGAGAGAGCGAGTTTGGGTTGAGAGAGTGAGAGAGATCAGCAGACCGTTTATTAGCTGCTCTCAGTCATCATGAGGTTCTAGCTGTTTCAAGTTCTTCTTCTGTGGTTCTGCAGGTTCCGTCATGGTTACTGTAAAGGAAACCCCAGGAAGATGGTGAGAACCTGGGCAGAGAAGGAGATGAGGAACCTCATCAGGTCAGAACTGTTCTCCTGACACATAACCTTATCCGACCAGCTTATGAAACCCAGTAAAACCTCATCCAACAAGCTGATAGAACCCATTAGAACCTTTTCCGACCAGCTGATAGAACCCAGTAGAACCTTATCCAACCAGCTAATAGAACCCAGTACAACCTGAACCAGTATAACCTTATCCAACCAGCCAATAGAACCCAGTACAACCTGAACCAGTAGAACCTTATCCAACCAGCCAATAGAACCCAGTACAACCTGAACCAGTAGAACCTTTTCAGACCAGCTGACAGTATCCAGTAGAACCTAATCAGACCAGCTGATAGAACCCAGTAGAACCTGAACCAGTAGAACCTTATCCAACCAGCTCATATAACCCAGTAGAACCTGATCAGAACAGCTGATAGAACCCAGTAGAACCTTTTCCAACCAGCTCATAGAACCCAGTAGAACCTTATCCAACCAGCTCATAGAACTTACAATTTGTGGTTTTCAGGCTACAGACGGCAGGAATCCCGAGTCCAGAACCAAAGCTGCTCAGAAGTCACGTTCTGCTGATGAGCTTCATCGGAAAAGACGACATGTAAGAACCACAGACCCTGTACTGGTCTGTCCTGGTCCCTCCTGTACTGACCCGTTTACTGGTCCCTCCTGTATTGGTCTTTACTGGTCCCTCCTGTACTGGTCTTTACTGGTCCCTCTTGTACTGACCCGTTGTGTACTGGTCCCTCCTGTACTGACCCGTGTACTGGTCCCTCCTCAGGCCGGCTCCTCTGCTGAAGAACGCAGCGCTGTCGGAGTTGAAGGCCCGTGAGCTCTACCTGCAGGTTCTGCAGAACATGAGGAAGATGTTCCAGGAGGCTCGACTGGTCCACGCTGACCTCAGCGAGTTCAACATGCTGTAAGACACGCCCCCTACACACAACCCCTTCAAAATAAAAGCCTCTAAAACTCACCAGCCTGTCTGTAGGTATCACGACGGAGACGCTTACATCATCGACGTGTCGCAGTCGGTGGAGCACGACCATCCTCACGCGCTGGAGTTCCTCAGGAAGGACTGCAGCAACGTCAACGGTGAGCCGGCGTTGAGTCGTCATTTATATATACTTCTATACAATCAGGAGTCGCCCCCTGGTGGTCAGGAGAGATAATGCAGCTTTAACACATGAAACATAGACTTCTATACAACCTGAGGAGTTTGCTCTGAACTGTACCAGCAGGTTCAGATCTGTCAGCTGATCTGATTGTTTTTCCAGAGTTCTTCATGAAGCGAGGCGTCGCGGTGATGACGGTCAGAGAGCTGTTTGACTTCATCACCGACCCGTCGATCACCTGCCACAACATCGACCAATACCTGGAGAAGGTCTGAACCCTCCCTGGAAAAAACTATATTCATGAAAACATGCTCAAAACAAACAAGTAAAAAACACTAGAAACAAGATCTAAATATTTGTATTATTCTGCCGTTGGTCGTCCAGGCGATGGTGATCTCGGCTGAGCGGACGTCGGAGCAGCGGTCGGATCAGGACGGAGTGGACGAGGAGGTGACGGAGAGCACCACCATGCTCATGTCCAGCTGGTAACGACCTCTGACCTCTTACCTCTGACCCTCAGGTGTTCATGAAGGCCTACATCCCCCGCACTCTGACAGAGGTGAGTCACTACGAGCGAGACGTCGACCTGATGAGGACGAAGGAGGAGGAGTCGGCCTTCTGTGGACACGACGACAACGTAAGAGACACGAGACGGACGAGTAACGCACTGGAGAGGAATGATAAAATAACCAAATGAATAAATATGCAGGCAGAGACGCGTCGTCAAGTTGGATCCTTAAAATGGAAACACGTTTGGTATTATTTTCGTTGACACGCCTTTATAAGATTCAGTTCAATTACATTGGTTTCTATAGTCCAAAATCACAAACTCTCCTCAGAGGGCTTTACCAGAGGACAATAGATGTCATGTGACCAGAAGGACAACATAACAATAGTTATAACACATTCAATGTATATGACATAATGATTCATATGACAGTAGTAGCATGATGAAGAGGTTCTAACACATTGAATTACCTGTGTGTCTGTGTTACCTGTGTTAGTACCTGTAGTACCTGTGTTAGTACCTGTAGTACCTGTGTTAGTACCTGTAGTACCTGTGTTAGTACCTGTAGTTCCGGTTAACAACATGAGTGTTTGTATTGGTCAGGTTCTGTACCAGACGCTGACCGGACTGAGGAAGGATCTGTCTGGAGTTCAAACGGTACGACCACCTCTCACTGACTGATGGTAGTGTTAGCTTAGCTTCATATTGCACATTTAGATAAGGTCTTATTTACCTCACCTGCAGAGAAAACCACACGGGGAACGTTTGCAAAAACCAAATGAAACAAGGAAAAAAGTTGAAGAGCTGCAGTGTATTAAATATAAATTAATAAATTCTAATCCTGTTCTGAATTTGGTTTTGAAATTCTACGAATGTTTTAGAAGCAATTATTTGGTCATGAAGAAGAGCAGAATATTGATCGCTTCAATACTACTCGTCATTCATACTGGTGGGAGGAGCGACCATGTGATATATCCATTTGAAGGAAACCCGTCTTCAGGCTCATGGTTCTAGAGCAACAGCTTCACTGTGTTTGATCCTCCAGGTTCCTGCTCTGCTGGAGGAAGACCAGTCTTCATCCTCGGAAGAGGAGGACGACGAGGAGGATGATGAAGAAGAAGAAAAAGGTGTTCAGCAGGAGCAGAGTGAGGAAGCCCAGGTGGACAAAAAGGTATTGAACTCTGTTTATAAGGGAGAAGCGGTCCGTAAGACAGAGTTTGTCTCCTGATGATTTCATTGGTTCTTTCAGGAGAAGAAGAAGATGGTGAAAGAAGCTCAGAGAGAAAAAAGAACGCAGAAAGTTCCAAAACACGTGAAGAAGAGGAAAGAGAAAGTGTCCAAGATGAAGAAGGGCAAATGAAGACACGTCTGTCTGGACCCCCGTGTATCTGACCCCATGACCCTTCCGCAGCACAACAAACAGACTTTAAACTTCACAAACTGTTTGCAGTGAAACTTTTAATAAAATGTTTTATCATCAAGTGTGTGTCAGTCAGCTGCACCTCATGTATCCTCCTTCCTGTGTGAGAGGGGGGGAGAACGTGCAGAAGGACCACCTCTATATTTCAAATATTATTTCCGTGAGGTCTCCTGTTATTTGAGACACATGCAGATATTTGTTATCTCTCACGTTCCTAGAGAGACTTCATTAGGTAATAAAACTCAAGACCGATGTAACAAAATTATATTAATACAATATTAAAATAACATTTTCAGCTGTAGATAATGGTTTTGATAGTGTGCGTGTGCGCGCGTGCGCTGCAGGAGGCAGCAGCGCTCTGCTTCATGAGGAAGTAGAACAAGAAACCCGGAAGTTTGCGCAGCCGCAGACCCTCCGCGCATCCTCAGCAGACGGTAAGCAGGGCAGACTGTAATGTTGTTTATGGGATGTTTTCATGCTGGCTCTTCCTTTATGTCCTACGTCACGGAGCTTTAGCTCTCCTTCCGGTCCTGTGTTTGTCCTCCGTCTCCAGACCAGTTCAGAGGCTGCGGTCGAATAGTCCATTTCGGTTAGGAATCTTCTTAACTGAGTGAAATGACCCGGAAGTACCCAAGTGGCCGCCATGATAAGTGCCGGTCGAATTGTCCAAACGCAAAGGAGCTTCAATGCTTCCTAACTTAGCTCCTTTAACATAGGAACCTCTGGGATAATGCCGACCCACAATTCCTTGCGGCGGCAACATTTAAAGTGACGTATCATTCGGCCGTTCACGAGAACAGACGATCATGACCGACAAACGCAGATCATGTAAAATTAACAGTTGCTATAATTTGGGAATACTTTCAATAATCTGTTAAATCGGCTGGAAAACTACAAACGTAACGTTGCTGAAAACTGCTGTAAAGTGATCAAACTGACGTATTTGATATTCTCTCTGGTGTTGAACTGCAGCGTCAGCCCTCACTCTTATTTGACTTCAGTTACAGAAGCTTTAATGAAAGAGTTAAACTGGACGAGCTCTTCAGTCTGAGTCGTGTTTCTGATTATCATCTTTTTAATCAACTATTGTCACTTTACAATAAAACATCAAGTCAACAGGAGTTGTCTGGTGTTTCATAAACTGTTGTCTGCATATTTGTATGATCAGATTATAAATCTGCATATAGATAAACCATAACAACAAAAAGGGATATGAGACACACAACATCGTTTGTGGGATAACGTCTTTAATTCAGCATGTTTGAAGCCATACAAAGACAGTTAGGTAATTATTTGACTATTCGACCGCAGCCAGAGACTGGTGTTTATAAGCCGCTTCATGTGTAAAGACAGCGGGAGAGCCCGGACCGCTTACGGTGTGACACTCCACCAGAGACAGCGGCCCGGACCGCTTCCGGTGTGACACTCCCACCAGAGACAGCGGCCCGGACCGCTTCCAGTGTGACACTCCCACCAGAGACAGCGGCCCGGACCGCTTCCGGTGTGACACTCCCACCAGAGACAGCGGCCCGGACCGCTTCCGGTGTGACACTCCCACCAGAGACAGCGGCCCGGACCGCTTCCGGTGTGACACTCCACCAGATTATTTTTTTTAATAAATATATATATATATATATATAAATAAAGGAGCTTTTAACAAAACGTTCACCAAATGTCAGTAACAACCCAAGTGATCAATAAATACCAAGAACACCAAACAATAAGCTCAGAAACTAAGTTATGTGTAATAAAATGAAATGACGGAAATAGTATTGAAAACGCTACGTATTTAATACTTAGTACAAAAGCCTTTGTTGGTTCAAGACGCCTCTTGTATACATATAATGCATATACATTACATATGTATATTGCATAATACTAAATATGCATATTACAATTTGCATATGCACGTACACACACGTGTATGTATCAGAGGTGTCAAGTAATGAAGTACAAATACTTTGTTACTTTACCAGGGCTCTCAAGTTTTTAAGACAGGTAAGAGTGACATATCCTCCCCCTCATCCTCCCTCCACCTCCCCCCGGCCACACCTCCGCCCATGCCGTATGCCCACAGACCAGCCCCCTTCCATCCCCATATTATTATTAGCTTTATTTTCATTGGTTGCTGGATTACATTTCACCCAGATACAGATACGTTTTTCTGATTGGCTATTTGTGTAGCCCATTTCTTTTTTGATTGGCTGATGAGTGGCACCTCGCGGCAGAACTCCAGGGGATTCGGGGGAGACGTGTTTGATTCCTCCATGGTGAGGGCAGCGCAACCAGGTCATGTTTGTGCGCTGCGGCACATTAAATAGCCTAGAGTTTTTTTTCAGCGTGAGAAATACGATGTGTGGCGGGAGGGCATGACTTAAGACCGAAATGCGTGACAATCCCGCTCAATGCGTGACACTTGAGAGCCCTGCTTTACTTAAGTAGAAATTTTGGGTATCTATACTTTACTGGAGCATTTATTTTTCAGCCGACTTTTTACTTCTACTCCTTACATTTTCACGCAACTATCTGTACTTTCTACTCCCTACATTTCAAAAATAGCCTCGTTACTATTTTATAGGCAACTAGTTATCATGTCTTCCGCTCCATGAAACGCATGTTAATGCTCAGTAGTACACATTCTTAACGTTCTGCCGTCCCGCGGGCGTCCTTTACTGTACACTGTACCCCCTATTTATAGTTCGGTATGAGTGCCACATGTTTCTGGAAACCTCTTCTACAAGATTCTTGTGATTCCAGCTATGTAACCCGTTTCAAGATCAGACCACCACAGCAGCTACAAACGAGACTTGTCAGACAACAAAACAAAATCCAGGCAACTCACCAATGACGCCTCATATTTATCCATAAATCCATAACATTCCAACAAAAACGGCGTTGTTGCGTCGTAAAGGTCCAATAAAAAAAATTTAAAAAAATCCCATGAAAGATTTAGTCCAAAACACGTGATTACATCCATAAATATCCACCAACTGGTGTTGCATCATTTCATATCAGCTGGAAGATATGAAAGAACGTTTTGTTTTTAGAAAAAGCAAGTTTGCAGTGTGCGCTTGCACACAGTGTTGGGGTAACGAGTTACAAAGTAACGCAATTACTTTTATAGGTAACGAAGTAAAGTAACGCACTACACTCAAAATATTGGTAACTACACTACTTTACTAGACCTCAGTAACGCTACAATCCTACGTTGTTTTGTGGATTTTAAAGTGAGGCATATTTCTTTGGTCAGACAGTGTGAACAGGGTTAATGTTCGTTCAAGTTAATGGCTGAGTTTTATATGCCATTGTGTTTTACATGTTTACAATACACTATGTGGAAAGGCTAAGAGATGCCCTTTATTGAACATTGAAAATAAAGTGATGAAAATTAACATACCTGAAATTCCAATTTACACAAAAACACAACCATTATCAAACAACTTAAATTCAAAGAGCCATCAACTGAATTAAATATCAAACGGCAGTGTCACGGGTTGTCCCTCTGGCCGGCAAGGGTGCGGCAGTGCAAAGAGCTGAAAACGGGCACAATCAGACGGTATAAATGAAAGTAAAGGTTTATTTTCCACCCCGTTGACAATTGCTTTAAATCAAAAAAGTCCATTAATAAAAACAAAGAGTCCCGGAGAAGAAAGTGGTTTCAAAACAATTGAAAAAATAAACTCAACACTGCAAAGTCCATGTGACGAGGTCCTCCTCTTAGTAGTCCTTTGAGCCCTTGCTCCTCCACAGTTGTCGGTCCTCTTGCTCGTCAGCTCCTTCCCTCCTTGTGCTCCCCTCTGGCCTAAAATTAACAAACATCTCTCAAATCATGTTTACACTCATGTATTGAAAGTAACCTTTGTACACAGTCTGGCAGTGACTTTGCGTTAGCTCTGTAAATGGTCTGCATTATTTTATAATATACCAAATCATTACATAACATGATTTAACTGGTAGAACATTATTGGCATTCATTGTTTAAGGGGTAGAACAGGTTCCTTCTCCACTGATGTAATTTCTCTCCTTTTAGAGAAGGAGCCATTCCTCCAAGATGGCCGATCTCTGGCAGAACGCTATGGATCATGCTGTCGCCCTCGCAAGAAGAGCCGGAGAGGTGTGTGTGTGTGTATGTCATCCCTTTTTAAAAAAGGACAACGAGGAGTATATATTTCATTTCATTTCATTTAGCTGATGCCACCAGGTTCTGGTATAGTGGAAATGTAAATGTATTGTCCAAAAAACAGGCTTCAACAATACTAACTTAAACAGAGAGGTTGGTAGGCGTACCAAAAAAACAAGAACAGGCTTACTCACACGGACAGCGGGACAAGCAGTAAGACACAGTTCACCTCACGGGACATCCAACAGGGGTAACAGCAGACAAACAGGGTTAAATACAAGAGGCACAGGTGGAAACAATGAGGGCAGCACAGGTGAAGGGAATACACAATCAGGGACAAGGCTGACAGACAATCACAGACAATCACAGGGGGAGGAAGTGCAGGAACACAGAGGACACACAAGGCAAGGACTTCACAATAAAACAGGAAACAAGACAAACCACATCACAGCAGACGCTTTTATCCAAAGTTACTTACAATAAGTGCATCAACCATGAGGACAAACTCAGAACTACAAGAATAAAGAAAGTACAATTTCTTCAACAAAGTTAAACCACAAAGTGCTATCAGTAAGAGACATTTAAGTGCTACTAAAGTGCTACCTTCCTTATTCAAGGTGTAGTGTGTGTATTGATCAGGTGGTGTGTGTATTGATCAGTGTATTGACCTGGCTCAACAAAGTCGAGCAAATGTCCTATTATCCAGCTTAAATTAGCGAGATGATTGACATCAGGCTAGCTGAAGCGGTCTCGTTAATTCTATCCAGACATAAGTCATCTGGATAAGTGCGCGTGCCTGTTTCTCTTCAGAAGGGATAATAATGGAGCACTGACACCATGATGCTCTAACAGTACAATGCCAAATAAACTCAGAGGAACCTCTTTTTATTTCTCTGCTGAGAAGCAGGAGATGAACATGAACGCATATGAGGAATTCATTAGAATGGGAGTGGCCATCTTATCCAGTCAATTTCAGTAAGCCTGCCCGGGAGCAGGTTTACATTTTTGGCTGTGTTGCTATGGTGATTTATCTAAGCTTGCTTCGAGGTGGTGTGTGTATTGATCAGGTGGTGGTGTGTGTATTGATCAGGTGGTGCGTGTATTGATCAGGTGGTGGTGTGTGTATTGATCAGGTGGTGGTGCGTGTATTGATCAGATGGTGGTGTGTGTATTGATCAGGTGGTGTGTGTATTGATCAGGTGGTGCGTGAGGCTCTGCAGGATGACAGGAAGGTGATGACGAAGAGTTCGTCGGTCGATCTGGTGACACAAACCGACCAGAAGGTGGAGCAACTCATCATCCAGTCAGTGAAGGAGAAATTCCCCACTCACAGGTGGGAAGCTCCGCCTCCCGCAGTGTTAAAGGGTTACCCCCCCCCCCCTCCCCCCCCCCCCACACACACACACACATACTAACCCAAGCTCGTAAATAAACGTATTACATGTACCGTGTATGTATAAACAACATGTTTTATTCACAGTAACAATAAGAGTTGTGTGTGTGTGTGTGTGTGTGTGTGTGTGTGTCAGCTTCATAGGGGAGGAGTCTGTCGCTGCAGGTGAAGCTTGTGACCTCACTAACGCTCCCACCTGGATCATCGACCCCATCGACGGGACGACAAACTTTGTTCACGCGTGAGTTTTCCCTATATCTTCATCATCTTCATCGTCGATGATGATGTCATACATCATGATCATGTATACCCATATATACTGTATGTATATATATACACGTGTATATATTATAACCGCACTAAACATGTCTTTGGTCATAACTCAAGACATCATATGACATATTAACACTAATGTCTAATGGCACAAAATGATGAAGTGATGACATTTTCAATGGAGATGGATGGAATGTGCCACTTGACTGGAGACAATTTATTTCTGGTTACTATTATTATTATTATTATTATTATTATTAATAAAAATGTATTACCTCCATTAAATTTATAATTGTCGCTTCCACAGATTTCCTTTTGTTGCTGTGTCCATTGGCTTTTCTGTCAACAAACAGGTGAATTCAACTAAACCAAGTCAAGACCTACTAACTATAGACCTGAACCAGTCCTAACTATAGACCTGAACCAGTCCTAACTATAGACCTGAACCAGTCCTAACTCTAAACCTGAACCAGTCCTAACTATAGACCTGAACCAGTCCTAACTATAGACCTGAACCAGTCCTAACTCTAAACCTGAACCAGTCCTAACTCTAAACCTGAACCAGTCCTAACTATAGACCTGAACCAGTCCTAACTATAGACCTGAACCAGTCCTAACTCTAAACCTGAACCAGTCCTAACTATAGACCTGAACCAGTCCTAACTATAGACCCGAACCAGTCCTAACTCTAAACCTGAACCAGTCCTAACTATAGACCTGAACCAGTCCTAACTATAGACCTGAACCAGTCCTAACTATAGACCTGAACCAGTCCTAACTGTACTATGTCCTCCCTCTTTCTGCCCTCCATCTCCTCTCAGATGGAGTTCGGTGTGGTCTTCAGTTGTTTGGAAGATAAGATGTACACAGCGAGGAGGGGCAAGGGGGCCTTTTGTAACGGAGTCCCACTGCAGGTTTCTGATCAGGAAGGTCCGTAATCAATAACACAACAATGAGCCATAAGGACGAGTCATATCTGGAAATCATATTTAACCCAGAGACTTTAATCAAAGGACACAACTGAAATCATGAAGACTTTTGTTTAACACCTCTTAACGTTCTGCCATCCCGCGGGCGTCCTTTACTGTACATTATATTGTTCACTGTGCCTCTTATTTATAGTTCGGTACGAGTTCGGTATGCAACCCGTTTCAAGATCAGACCACCACAGCAGCTACAAACAAGACTTTTGTCAGACAACAACAAACAAACAAACGATAGTAAAAGCCAGGCAACTCACCAATGACGCCTCATATTGATCCATTAATCCATAACATTCCAACAACAACGGCGTTGTTACGTCGTAAAGGTCCAATAAAAAAAATCCCATAAAAGATTTAGTTCAAAACACGTGATTACATCCATGAATATCCACGAACTGGCGTTGTATCATTTCATATCAGCTGGAAGATATGAAAGAATATATTTTTGTTTTTAGAAGAAAAGCAAGTTTGCATGAGAGCACAGTGGAAAACGACGCATCAAAATGACCGCTGAAACCTAACTTTTCCAATGAAACGTCACTTGAACCAATAGGAGCTTCATGTCCTGACTGACAGGCTACATTACCCAACCAGAAGCTACGTTGAAGAACAGAGTCAACCTCTGTCTCCTTACATGGATCAAGCCTGGCACGTCGTAGCCTGGCCCGTCGTGACAGGCGTTTCGTACAGCCAATGAAATTGCCTGAAAAACGAATACCAGGAAGAGGGGGGCAGATAATCACAACAGGCTTCAGCTTGATGAGAAGAGATTTCTTTGGCATTGAATTAGCATGAAAATGCATGTATTCTTCATTTTCTCTGTGTCAGCAATACTGGTAGTAAATATGAATAGTACCTCTATTAGTTTGCAAGACTTTAAGCCTTTTTAATAGGTATATAGTATATATATCATGAATATTTTCAGTCTCAAAATGGAAAAACGTCTAGACATTTCAATAGAAAAACATGTGTAAAATATTCATTTTCTGTAATATTGTTATCTACTTTTTACTTAGACTAGATAAGACTTCAGGCTATGGTCCCATTGTGTTTTCCAGTCCCATTTATAGTCATCTCCAGGCATCTATTTACAAAGAAATGTTCAGGCGGAAATAAAAACCTTATACTTTAGTGTGTTCAAACTTATATAACTCAGCAACACTTAAAGTGATTCTGACTATTAAGGGAAAAAAAGCTTCAGAGTGTTGCCTTTCAAAAGAGACGAAGACCATGCATTTACTCCAAATAATTCAAGTACAGCTTGCAATTTACTTTGGGTATACCTGGATAGGTGTTTTTCTGCTAATTTTACAGGAACGCTAAGAGGTTAAATGTGTAACCTCTCTGCAGTAACCGCTGGTTCCTGTTATGACCTTTTCTTGTTTATTCCTCTGTAACTCATCTCTTCATTAGATGTATCTAGTAGTAATCTGGTACAGAACCACCATGTGATGTCATGCTACTCTGATCCAATCAGAGGCCCTGATCTCACCGGTTTCTGTTTCCCTGTCAGACATCAAACAGTCGATCATCACCACGGAGTTTGGATCCAGCAGAGACCCTGAAGCTGTGGAGAAGATCTTCTCCAGCCTGAGAAGTATTCTCTGCATCCCTGTACACGGGTAATACTACTGATACTGCAGTAATGCTACTGATACTACGGTAATACTACTGATACTGCGGTAATACTACTGATACTGCAGTAATGCTACTGATATGCTTCCAGGGTGCGCGGTGCAGGAACTGCAGCCATCAACATGTGCCATGTGGCGGCCGGGTGTGTTGAGGCGTACTATGAGATTGGGATCCATGTGTGGGATATCGCTGCCGGCTCCCTGCTGGTCTCCGAGGCCGGAGGAGTCCTCATGGACGTTGAGGGTAAAGTCACATAGAGGCTCACTGCTTCTGCTGCTGGTTGAAATGAGCCGTTTGTCATTAACACCCTGTGTCCAGGAGGAGCCGTGGACCTGATGTCCAGGAGAGTGGTCGCTGCTAACAGCAGAACCATCGCGGAGAGGATCGTCCAAGAGATCCACAGCTTCAGTCCAGCCAGAGACGACGCTGCACCACCAGCAGTGTAGTCCACCTCCACCCTAACCCAGAGATGCTGCAGCACCACCAGCAGTCTACCCTAGCCCACCTCCACCCTAACCCACTGTGGAACCAACAACAGAGTTTATATGTGAGACAGATGTTCACTTTGTTAAGCTTGTGAGAAATAAAGTTTGTCATGAAAACAACCACGAAACAAGGTTTTCTGACTCTTGGACATCTTTTTTATATATACATATATATCTGTCACTTTGGGACGACAAATGTAAAATCACACTATGACTCTTTATGAATCACATTTCACTGACGCTTTTATCCAAAGCAACTTAAATTTTGTTCTATATACCGTTGACAATGCAGGGTTAGGTGTCATGCTCAAGGACACATCGATATGGACTAGCGGAGCCCGGGATCAAACCACTGATCTTCTGAATGAAAGACGGGCATGCTAACCACTGAGCCACAGTCACCCTCTATTTGTGCCATACACGACATACTATTCATGACATACTATATTCACAACATACTATGCATCAAGATTAAAGTGCTAGCACACAAGGATCGAGTAGAATTCCTGAAAGCAAAGGGAATATGCTTTGGATGTTTAACACGAGGACATCTTAGCAAAACATGCAAGAAGAGGATGGTGTGCACACAGTGCTCACAGAAACACCCAGATATCCTTCACATAGCGAGAGAAGCCAATACTAATATTTCATATAAAGTGGCGAGTGAGGACAGCAATTCAAAGGAAGAGGTCTCAGGAGCCCAGAACTCTGTTAAACAGGAAATAGTAAATTCTACTATGCTGGGACAGGAAACACAGAGTGCGTGCTATTGATTGTGCCAGTGAAGGGGAGATCCTGTAAAGGTGGAAGGTGTATAGAGACATATGCTTTTATGGATCCTGGAAGTACAGCTACGTTCTGTACAGACGGGCTTCGAAAGAGATTGAACATTAAAGGAAAACCGACTCAGATATTATTGACACTTTGGCTCAAGATAAACCTGGTGAGCAGAAGCTAGTCAACAGTCACATGCTCTCAGAACTGGAAGTGTGCGGCCTTGAGGACATAGGGTATGTCCAGCTACCCAAAGTCTTCACACACAGCAGTATCCCGGTTCAAAAGAAAGAATATAATTAATCCCCTTGGGGAAATTCTTCTCTGCATTTGACCCATCCTTGGTTGGGGGTCAATGGGCTGCCTGGTGGGGCTGTTGAGGGGTTGGGTGTCTTGCTCAAGGACATGAGACATGTGAACTATGGGGATCGAACCTGCTACCTTGTGGTAAGTTAAGGTGGACAAAATGCTACAAGAAGAGATGCAAATTCCACTTCAGCCGTCCATCTACTGGACTGACAGTACGACAGTTCTGAAATACATTGACAATCGTACGGCTCGCTTCAAAACCTTTGTGGCAAACAGGATTGATCTCATTCAAGAGGCTACCAAACCGTCACAGTGGAGATATGTCAGAACATCACAAAATCCTGCTGATCAAGCCACCAGGGGCAGGAAAGATAAGAGCTTCATAGAAGACGATATGTGGATAAAAGGACCACAGTTTCTGTTATGGCCAGAAAGTGAATGGCCACAGAGTGCTGACCCTGTGAACAAACTGCTTTTTTTGCAACAGTCACTTTTGGCTCAACGACGTTGTCTTGTGGCTTTCCGACGACTGAGCAAATTTCTTCCGGCCGGCGTCAATATCGAACGCGACTCCTTGCGACTGTGACGTCAACTGTTGTTGTCGATGATATTTTGTACATGCAAGACGTAGCCGCCGGCGCCACCATCGCCGCTGCTGCCGGCGTCGTCGTCCCCTGCTGGGTAAAGAAAGTGTCACCGCTTGCCTCCTTCTCACAACACAAATGATCCACGACAAAAAAGTAACGCCAAAGGCAGAATTAACTATTCAGGCGATCTTTAACGATCCAGCCAAAAACCCACATGAATTATTAGTTTCAATCACCTTTTCGACGACGAGAGTAGTCAGACAAACGTTTCTTTATTTGTATTATTCTGGACATTTAGGGCAGTAGGAACGGGCACATGTTCCACATAGAGGTTCTGAACAACCGGTGCATGCATTGTTTTTATTCTTTCCGCAAACTCGTCATGTCCTGCATTTCTATTTTCGCCGGTGCCGTATAAGATTTATATCTTATGTGTTTCTAAATTCCTTTGTTATAACTACGATGTTGACAAATTTTCCAAAAAAGGAAAACTCACGTTGAAATTATTGGATTTCTGTGTTTGTTATCGGGGAGCGGAGTTCCCGAAGCCGACATGAACATGTGAAATGATGTGTTGAACGTCATGGAGTAAAAAACTCTTTACAGTTCAGTGTCACTAATCCCTATTACTATAAATTATTATACTAATCAGACAACTAAAACAATTTTACCACAATTCAATCAGAATTAATATTTTTTTTTTTTAATGACTGAGTGGCTGTATTACGGTTCGTAGGCCTAGTGACCTCCGTGTCGCGGCCCGTCCCTTTTTCCTCACAGAGTTTGCTCGGTGCAGATACTTTTGTATAGGCGATCTGCTTACCTCTCTTTTGGGGGGACATATCGTTTACTGGGTTGGTCGTGACCTTGCAACTGCACTATTATGGCAGTTGGAGTTGGAGTTTTTTTTTCCGGTATTGATCTTAGTGGTGTTGGCGATAAGCGGCCTCTCGTTGTCCTCGGGGTCAAAATGACTCGTCTGTATGTATGTATGTATGTATGTATGTATGTATGTATGTACCCACGTACGAGTTTACATCTCCCCAAACCTAGCTCTTGTCCCGCGAGTCAAAATAACCCCCGTACGAGTGCATATATGTATGTATATCCCTCCCGTTTTCTTGGGGTCAAAAGTTCTGCTGGAAACTTGTTGATTTGTATTGCTATTTAACAAGTATTTTAAGAGTTATTCTGCTGAGAAGCACTGGTGTGTGCATTATCCAATAAACATAATAAAGAGTAAATAGTTATAAAATAATGAAGAAGTGATTACATTAAAAGCTGAGCAAAACTCATCTTGTGATTGTTGACGGGGTGAATTTGTATGAGATCTGACCGGAGGTCCAGCGGGGCTGTGTGCTGGTGACGCTGGTGTGATAGTGGAGGAGAAAATATGCCTTTTCTCTGGTTTATATACAGTTAAAGTGATTTATGGAGTTTCCTCATAACTGTGTGAAGAGGCCATAGAAGGGTTAAATGGTTCACAGCTGTCTTGTGTCGGATAGATGCGAAACGTTTTTTTCCCACTAAATTATAAAATGCTCTGGTTGAAATTTTGACTTTTGTGTTGTTAGGGTCGGTTTCGACCTAGTTATAAAAATAAGATTTGCTTGATTAGTTGTTGTTTGTTTGACCTTGCAAATCTATATTTTGTGTTATGACTTGTTCTGCTTTTCATTTTGTGTTTGTGTTAAAGTTCTATTGCTGAAAAAAATACTTTTTATCCTTTTTCTTGAAGTAAATATACATGGGTCAAAATTGATCCGTAACACCATAGATGTACTATAATTAATAATATTAAAATGAAAACATAAATGAAACTAATGTATTGAAGAGATGTGTTCTAATACCCCTCAGTAATAGTCAGGTAACACAACAACCTTTTATTTATTTATATGATTCTCTTGAGGTTCATTTTAACATTTCTTTAATTGAAATCAAGGTATCCTGACAAAGAAAAGGCCCAGATGCCCACACCAAGAATATTAAAATGCACAACAATATTTTCATGGATAAGGAAGCCTAGCAAGGTAACCAAGAGATGAGAAACAAATTGGATGATAGATAATTGTTTTTAGTGTATTTTACAGCTGATTTAAGACATGGGTCAAAACCGACCCATTAACACGATATGCTAACAGAAAGCTAACAGAAGAGGAAGGTCAACTCTTTGTTCTCACATGCTCTCATGCTGCTGCTTCATTAAGTAGTCCAGCTTTTCTTGGAGCCATGTATTGATGATTGATTGATTAATAAGTCTGATTCTTCCTTCAGTTCAGCTTTTCTTTACGTCTATTTTTGAGTTGTGAATGTTTCTCCTGTAAACGACTGTACAGACAATAATCATGTAAACTTATGATATTTTAGAAATTAAACAACTCATACTGAATGTAAAAACGTCTGATCGTTTCCTTTGATCTGAGACTTATGAATCGGTAATAAAGGAAACAGGTTTCAGCCACCAGAGGGCCTCATACTTCTCTTTAGTGTTTCAGACGGAGCACATGATCCATGATGATAACATGATCATGTTATGGATGAAAGATGCATATGTGTATATATATATATATATATATATATATATATATATATATATATATATATATATATATATATATATATATATATATATATACACATATACATATGTTTTCAACCTATTCCTTCAGTGCCATGTGTCTACATCAGGTGTGTCCCGGGAGTTACTGTCAGACCGACCCACTCAATGCGACGTGCTGCCGTGCGGCGCGTTCATACAGACTGTCATGTGTGGACAGCAGACGCTCACTCAGCTATATGGACGATTATTTTGCACTATTACGGCATGGAGATCACATAGGGTGTGGACCGACCTGCGGAGCTATTTTAACCACTTTGACGACATTTTTTATTTTTTTAAACCATTGGTGTCTTCTCACAAGGGTTACGGTATTGTAGCAATTGAAGTTAAACAACCATGTGGATAATTAAGGAAACGTTTTTAAAAATTTGGGGCGCAGAAGGTTAACAGGACACTCCGTGAAGCAAGCCTCCAAACTCGCCGTTGCTGCGTCATTAAGTCCAAATCAACAACCAGTCACATTTAGTCATAACAAAACAATCCAACAAAACTACGGCACTAAAACTCTGCACACACAAGACATCTCCAGCAGCTGCTGCACCTTGGAGAGGGGAGAGGCGGGACCAGCTCCGGCTCGACCAGCAGCAACAACAGCGCTGTGGCTTGTTTATGATTAAATACGACGGCTGATGTAAAAACAGTAACACAACCAGCAGCTCACTCACCAGATGCACATAACCCCCCAGACAGTGAGATAGATTTACTGTTCAGAATATTTTAAACTACATTTCATGAGAAATGTTATAGTGTTCACTTTTCTCACTTATTTATTTATTACCTCCTATTTCAACAATGAAAGACAAAGTTATTAATGTCAATAACAACAACATAACAATAGGAACAAGTTGATTATAACTCATAACAATAAGAACCAGTTAATAATAATAACAATAAAAACAAGTTAATAGTAATTAATAACAACAATCAATCATAGCAATAAGAAGCAGTTAATAATAATAAATCATAACAATAATAATAATAACTCATAACAATAATAACCAGTTAATAATAATACATCATAACAATAATAACCAGTTAATAATAACTCATAATATTAATAACTCATAACAATAAGAACCACTTAATAATAACTCATATTAACAAAAATCCTAACAACAAGAACCAGTTCATAATAATAACTCATAATAACAATAAATCCTAACAATAAGAACCAGTTCATAATAATAACTCATAATAACAATAAATCATAACAATAAGAAGCAGTCAGAGTCCCTGTAGGTTCTGAACCGAGAAGACCTCCAGCTGAGTCTCCAGCTCCGTGGCTCTGTTCCTGAAGACACAAAAAAAGACTCAGGACAGGAAGTATTGTGTGCTGTTATGTGGTCTCTGATCATGTGACTTTGTAAACAACCAATCAGTGTTTAGACTAGCAGGAGGAGAGCTAGCAACGTTAGCAGCACCGCTAACAGAGAACCAGCAGGAGAGCTCCTTCTAACAAAGTAAAAATACAACATTTATCATTTTTGATGGTTAACAGACTTCAGAGTGTTGAAATTATTAATAAATAATCTGGATCCTTGTGGACCAGCTGATCAAACATCAAAGAGATCATTTATTGGACCTCCTCCCCCTCCCCCCGTGACCTCTGACCTGAAGGCCTTGGACCTCCTCTGGATGTTCTCCAGTCTCTGGATCCTGAAGCTCAGCTGCCGGACGCTCCCCTCTAGCTCCGCCTCCTTCAGGTCCACGCGCTGCACCAGCCGGCTGAAGGTGGACCCCAGCTCCCTGCAATGCGGGCAGCAGGTAAGCGACCAGGTGAGCACTCAGGTGTGACTGTGTGGGCGGGGCTTACTTGTGCACCTGCTGGCTGCAGGCGGAGCTGATGACGGACACAACGGCCCTCAGGCGGCCGGCGACGTGCGCCGCCAGCTGCTGCTTCAGGGCGCGCTCCCGGCTGGCGTCGGTCCAGCTGAGCCACTCGTACAGGAAGAGGAGGCCGTACAGGGACAGGGATAGGAAGAGGAGGGGCCAGCCAGCAGAGCGCCACAGCTGCAGGCGCACACACACACACACACACACACACACACACACACACACACACACACACACACACACACACACACATATACACACACACACACACACATATACACACAGAGACAAAATCAAATCATAACTTATAATAAAACAAAGACGAACAGAAGAGACGAGGAGATGAAGAGATGAGGAGAAGAGATGAAAAGATAAGGAGATGACGGAGGAACCGACGCACCACTCCACCGACCACCAGCACCGTCATGGACGCCCGGGAGGTGACGGAGACCAGACCTGTCGCCATAGAAACCACCATCTGGTCCTTGAAGGTGGAGCTCTCCTGCAGAGATAATGGAAATGAGATATGAGATAATGGAGACGAGATATGAGATGATGGAAATGAGATTTGAAATGATGGAGACGAGATATGAGATAATGGAGATGAGATTTGAAATGATGGAGACGAGATATGAGATAATGGAGATGAGATATGAGATAATGGAGATGAGATATGAGATAATGGAGATGAGATATGAGATAATGGAGATGAGATATGAGCAGTGGAGATGATGGAGATGAGATATGAATGACATGAATCATAAAGCAATGATGGAAGCACCTGCAGCTGGGCCTCGGCGCCGCTCAGCGCCCGCTTGGCGTTGGCGGCGCCGATGAAGCGGCTGACGAGGGCCGTCCAGCCCAGAGAGAACTGGAACTCGATGTTCTCACGGAAATCTGCACAGACGGTGGCGAGGCCGAGGTCGAAGGTCAAATTGAAGGGGGCGGCGGGGACGTAGAGCTGCTCGTGGGGGGGCGGAGTCAGCAGGGGACGGACGCTGTCTAAGGACAGAGGACACACAGGTCACAGGTGTGTGTGTGTGTGTGTGTGTGTGTGTGTGTGTGTGTGTGTGTGTGTGTGTGTGTGTGTGTGCGTGTACCGATCATGTGTCTCTGAGCGTCTCTGATGTCTCTGAGGACGCTCACTGAGCAGCGGTGAGACAAACAGCCGACCAGCCTCTCATCCACGTGCTGCAGCAGCTTCTGAGGACACGAAGCAGCCAGAGACTCACATCATCTCTACCATCTCTATTTCTATCATCTCTACTTCTATCATCTCTATTTCTATCATCTCTACTTCTATAATCTCTATTTCTATAATCTCTATTCCTATCATCTCTATTTCTATCATCTCTACTTCTATCATCTCTACTTCTATAATCTCTATTTCTATCATCTCTATTCCTATCATCTGTATTTCTATCATCTCTACTTCTATCATCTCTACTTCTATAATCTCTATTTCTATAATCTCTATTCCTATCATCTCTACTTCTATCATCTCTTTTTCTATCATCTCTAATTCTATCATCTCTATTATCAATTCTACTTCTATCAACTCTACTTTTATAATATATTTTTCTATCATCTCTACTTCTATCATCTCTATTCCTATCATCTCTACTTCTATCATCTCTATTTCTATAATCTCTACTTCTATCATCTCTACTTCTATCATCTCTATTTCTATCATCTCTACTTCTATAATCTCTATTTCTATCATCTCTACTTCTATCATCTATAGTCCTATCATCTTGTTTTCTATCATCTCTACTTCTATCTCCTTTTTTATTATTATTATTATTTATATTCTAATTTTTAGAGGACATACCATGAGAAAAACACATCTGTGTTGTGGGGGTTTGACTGAACATGACTGAGGTTGTGTACTTGTACTTGTACTGCTGTACTCACAGTTTTGTAGAGCTCCAGAGTTTCTTGTGTGGGGTTGAAATCGGCTCTGAACTCGTCCACCAGAACAGAGAGTGAGCGGATCTGATCCAACAGAGCGGCAGCAACCTGACACACAACATACACACTGTTACTGTACATCTACACAACAGACACACACTGTTACTGTATATCTACACAACAGACACACACTGTTACTGTACATCTACACAACAGACACACACTATTACTGTACATCTACACAACATACACACTGGTACTGTACATCTACACAACAGACACACTGGTACTGTACATCTACACAACAGACACACAACAACAGACGCACCCTGGCTGACACATCCTCGGTCAGAGTCCTGATCTGCTCCCTGACGTTGTCGGTCTGTCGGTTGATTTGTCCTCTGATGAAGTCCAGCCGGTCCCTCTGGTCCTCGCGCTCCTCCAGGCAGCATACCCTGTCAGAGGTCAGAGGTTAAAGGTCAAAGGTCAGAGGTCAGAGCTGAAGAGACTAGAAGAAGTCTAAGTGAGTTTCCCTGACTTCCTGTCAGCGGAGGCGACGTTGATGTTGTCCATCACGTCCTTGACGGCCCCGGTGATCTGCCACGCCGTCACGGTGTGCTGCTCGAACTTCGTCCTCACCGCGGACTGAGAGATGAACTCCTGCGGGGTCGAAGGTCACGCGGTCACATCTCACGGATCCCTTCAGGTGTCTGCGGTCCACACGAGGACGCAACACTGAACGTACCTCAAACGTCCTCTCAAACATCTGGAACTCTCTCAGTCTCTCGTGGAAACCTTCAGCCAGAGCGCCCCCTGCAGGAAGACACAGGTCCAACAATCCATGAATCCATAAATCCATTGATCATTTAGTCAAAAATCAGAAAACAGTGAACATGTCCATCTTAGTTTGTCTTGTTTAATGTGGAACACAACCACAGTTAATTTATTATGTTTATGATGAAAGGAACACTTTGTTTATCTGTTTACTGTGAATGTTTTTAACAACACGTTTTTCTCATCATGTTTACATTTTTACACACGTTCCTTTCTACGCTCATCAGACTTACTTTAACTGTCTCATGTGTCTACTGTGGTAATAACTATTAGAATGAAAAGAGAAATTAATTTAAAAACAATATCCCGATGGATAATTCATTGTAAAATCATCTCTTGACCATTTGAGGTATCCGGTGCACCTGTCTCCCCCGTCTCACCCGTCTCACCTGTCTCTGGCATGCCCTGTGCTCGCTGCATCCTGGAGCTCAGGACTTCTTTGGCCGAGACGAAGAAGATCCTCCCCGGAGCCTCGTCCAGGCCAACCACCTTCAGCTCCTCAGCCAGGAACCTCACACAGCGGTCCAGGTGCTGCTTCCTCACCTGGGCAGCAAGGAGAGGAGACATCCTCGTTCCCTTAGCTGGACACATCCTAGTTCCATAGCTGGGTGCATACTAGACCCTTTAGCTGGACACATCCTAGTTCCCATAGCTGTGTCCATCCCAGTTCTCTTAGATGTGTCCATCATTGTTCCCTTAGCTGGGTGCATCCTAGTTCCCCTAGCTGGATCATCCTTGTCCCTTTAGCTTGGTGCATTCTAGTTCCCTTAGCTGGAATCATCCTTGTTCCCTTAGCTTGGTGCATCCTATAGTGCATCTTATAGTTCCCCTAGCTTGGGTCACCACAGTTCTCTTAGCTGTGTCTATCCTAGTTCCCTTAGCTGGGTGCATCCTTGTTCCCTTAGCTGGGTGCATCCTAGTTCCCTCAGCTGTGTCTATCCTAGTTCCCTTAGCTTGGTGCATCCTAGTTCCCTTAGCTGGACACATCCTAGTTCCCTTAGCTGAGTGCATCCTAGTTCCCTTAGCTGAGTGCATCCTAGTTCCCTTAGCTGGATGCATCCTTATTCCCTTAGCTGGGTGCATCTTAGACACTAACCTCCTCGATGTATTCAGGCTCACTCACTGAAGCGTCCCATCTGTTGTGCAGGATGAAGATATTCGGTTTGGAGATTCTCTCGCTGACTTTGTGGAAGAAAAGTTTCTCCTGCAGACCGAATACACACATGTACACATATATATATATATATATATATATATATATATATATATATATATATATATATATATATATATATATAGATATATAGATATATATATATATATATATATATATATATATATATATATATAAATATATATATATAAATGTAGTATATATTATTAACTTGTGGTTCCCTCACCGTGTTCATAAGTGTGGACTCAGCGTTTCCCACCAGAACAAAGACGTCGGCGTCCAGACAGAACTTATCGATCCAGCTGTCTAACTCCAGAGTGACATCAGTGCCGGGGCTGAGTCAAGGTCAGGGGTCAGGGGTCATCATTATTTGTTATTCCTGGTACATTTTGATTTACTGTGTGTGTATGTGTGTGTGCGTGTGTCTGTACCTGTCCATCAGCACCAGGTCGTCTCTTAGCAGAGCACAGCGGCTTTTAGGCCACATTACCTTCACCAGACTGCCAGAGTCCAGAGTGGGATCCATGTGGAGGGCATGAGCCAGCTGGTTCACCGTCTGAGGTGGAGGAGGAGTAGCAAGAGGAGGATGTAATCACAGAGCCTTCTGATTGGTAGACAGAAAAATGATCCCAGTTAAAGGGACAGTAACATGTTTCTGAACCCTCAGCTCAGTTCCATCTGAAGGCCTTCAATCATGTGTGACTGTCCCTTTATGGACTCAGGGCGGGCCATACGGTGACGCTCCTCCTGTCATTGGACGCCTCGGTGGTCAGGTACGCCTCGTCCCCGTCGGTTCCCTCCACCCTCAGGAAGCAGTTGGTGGTGTGACCAATGCCGCTAGGCAGCACGCGGTCCCTCAGCATGGCGTTGATCACCGTACTCTTCCCGTTACTGGTCCTACAGAACAGATACACATCACGTTATAAGATATGATTGGAACGATCGCATATGTCTGCTTCTGTTACGGCACAGGTAAAGGAGAACATGTTTGTCTATTTTCTTTTACACTTTTAGTGCTGTACTGGCAATGTTATCAGCGGCCTGAAGGAACACAGGTTTAAATGGGATCGTTTATTATTTTTAGCCCTTGCTGGCATCGCCACACTTTATGTTCTCCTGCGGGCTTAATAATAATCATAGTCCCACAAAACTTTGGCAAGTAACTCCTCCTGCGGCATTGCCAGCATATGTGTCAAAATAAATCAAAATGTGCGGCCTGATCGGGAATCGTGTGCTGTGACTTTTCTAAGAGATTCGACCGGCCGTTTCCTCGAAAAACGCAAAATCCGGCCCGCCACGTCATTGTATGTGGCCCGCGACGGCTTGAAAGGCATGAAATCACGGAGGCGTTTTCAGTCGTACACGGTCATGTTTCGTTGTTCATTCTGGTCACATGACATTTATTGCTTCGGTCCATCCGGGGAGAGGGATCCTCCTCTGTTGCTCTCCTGGAGGCTTCTTCCTTTTTTCCCTGTGAAAGGGTTTTTACTATCTTTATTTGAGGAGTTTTTCCTGATCTGATGTGAGGCCCGGGACAGGATGTTATTTGTACAGATTGCACTTTTTTATTTGTGATTTTGGGCTATATAAAATAAACTGAATTGAATTGAATATTCACACACTCCTCAATGCTGCGTTTACAACACACTTTACTAGCGTGAGTTTACACATCGGACTATTTGTGATAGTTCGCTTCATTCCCAACCTTTTTTTTATTCATGTTATGTTAAAAAAGGCTGAAGTTATAAAATTATTATGTGTGTTGTATTACCTTGTGTCCTTAAGATGCACTTTTTTTTAATTGAGTGTAAAGGGGAATATTACTGTGTTTGGCATACTGTGAGACTATCTCAGGTTCAAACGGTACCATATTTTCATTAAATCAAATTGAGAAGTTGAAAATGTTCCTCGCCGGGGAAGACCGAGGACACGCTGGAGGGATTATATCTCCCGGCTGGCCTTGGAACGCCTCGAAAGTGTTGGAAAGCTGGAAAGTGTTGCGGGTGAGAGGGAAGCCTGGGTCGGCCTGCTGAACCTGCTGCCACCGCAACCCGACCCCGGATAAGCGGTTGAAAATGGATGGATGGATGGATGGCAAAATCATATTTAAATGTTGAGATGCTCAGCAGCTTTGGGCTCCATGAATAAATAAAATGAGAATATTTCCAAATAAAATCAACAGAAACTATTTTAATACTAAAATGTGTGAATTCATTTCATTCACGCAGCTTTACGAGAGTTATTACTACAGTTATTACATCATCTGTTACAGTTATTACATCATCCATTACTACAGTTATTACATCATCTGTTACAGTTATTACATCATCCATTACTACAGTTATTACATCATCTGTTACAGTTATTACATCATCCATAACTACAGTCTCCCCCTTCCTCCTCCTCCTCTCCTCTCCTCTCCTCCTCCTCTTCCTCCTCCTCCTCTTCATCATGTCTTCAGTTCACATTGTGAATGTTTCAGCAGTTTGTGAAGAGAGATAAAAGTTTATCTGCGTTGACAGTTGGTTTCTCAGAAACTCCACTGAACTGCTGTTAGAGAAATGTAGTACTCTGTACTGCTCTGTAGTACTATCTAGTACTCTCAGGTACTCTGTACTGCTCTGTACTGCTCTGTCATCATTAAATGATGTTGATGATGATGTTTGTTGTTGTTGTGTCCACGTCACCATAACAACCAGCAGGCGGTCCCTACCTGCCGAAGAAGGCCACCTTCATGTGTCTGCGGACCAGAACCTCCCTGATGGTCCACAGCTTGGTGGCACAGCTCTGCAGCTCCAGACTCTGTTCCTCCAGGACCACCTGGCCCGGGTCGTCTGCTCCCCAGGCCTCTGCATCACAACAACAACAACAAATAAACAACAAAAAAACACAATAAAAAACAACACACACGTGTATATATGTGGTGTGTGTGTGTGTGTGTGTGTGTGTGTGTGTGTGTGTATTTCTGACCGTCCACAAAGGCAGAGCCATCCTTCACAAAGTCCAGCAGCTGATCAAAGATGGAGGTGATGGAACGCTTCGCAACGACGAAACGCCGAAGAGGAGACGGATCCACAGCCTCCATGACACCTGAGACACACACACACACACACACACACACACACGCACACACGCACACCTACACACACACACACACACACACACACACACACACTGTTGGTCCACAGATACACAGAGACGCACACACACAAAGACACAAAGACACACACACACACACACACACACACACACACACTAACACACAGTTTACCGTGTTCAACGTGTCTTGGGTTCAGAGGTCAGTCGTGATTCGTTCCCAAAGAGTCGCCGTCAGCTCCCATGATCCTCTCTGTTCACCACCACGACCATCAGACTTTGATTCTCAGCACACAAAGCTCAGCTTACAGTGTGCGTGTGTGTGTGTGTGTGTGTGTGTGTGTGTGTGTGTGTGTGTGTGTGTGTGTGTGTGTGTGTGTGTGTGTGTGTGTGCAGACAGACAGACAGATCCTCTTAGCAGGACTTAGAGCTGCTTCACCTCAACAAGCTGCCGACTCGCTCAGGTGGTTTATTAGTGTTTCATCCTCATTATTATGGACATTATATTCTATAACATCACATCTTAATCACACACTTCACCACTTGGAGAGCGTCCTTGCAGCTCCATCACAGTGTGGTATGGTAGCTGCACTCCAGGGTAGGAAGGCACTCCAGCGTGTAATCGCACAGTTTGTCTCAGGAGCAGCCTTTCCCTCTCTACAGGACATTTACCCTACCAGAGGAACCTGGGCCCTGTTTCTCGTACCTGGCTAAACAAAGTCAAGCAAATGTCCTAATCTCCAGCTTAAATTAGCGAGATGATTGACATCAGGCTATCTGGGTTTCTTCACGGCTGATCCGCGCTGAAACGGTCTCGTTAATTCTAGCCAGACGTCAGTCATCTGGATAAATGCGCCCGCTCCTCTTCAGAAGGGATAATAATGGAGCACTGACACCACGATGCTCGAACAGTACAATGGACAATAAACTGTGTTATCTGTGCATATGACAATAAAAATATCTGGAATCTGGAATCTTGAATCACTTCAATCGTTCATGTGTTTCAATATTAAAATAAAATGAACCTTCTGGGCGATCAGTCGGATGTTTCATGTGTTAAAAAGCTACGAGGAACTTTAACTCTGTGTTGGTTCTGGTGCCCCCTGTGGACTAAAGAGGTAATGTTGGTTCTGACGCCCCCTGTGGACTAAAGTAGTAGTGTTGGTTCTGGTGCCCCCTGTGGACTAAAGTAGTAGTGTTGGTTCTGGTGCCCCCTGTGGACTAAAGAGGTAGTGTTGGTTCTGACGCCCCTGTGGACTAAAGAGGTAGTGTTGGTTCTGGCGCCCCCTGTGGACTAAAGAGGTAGTGTTGGTTCTGACACCCCCTGTGGACTAAAGAGGTTGTGTTGGTTCTGGCGCCCCGTGACGGGACGTCAAATTATAATGTTTTCATCCAGTAAACTTTAAGTCAGAAGAAGCAATCTGAGTAATACAGCCGTGTGTGTGTGTGTGTGCGTGTGTGTGTGTGTGTGTGTGTGTGTGTGTGTGTGTGTGTGTGTGTGTGTGTGTGTGTGTGTGTGTGTCTCTATCAGCTTTGGTCAGATTCAGAGGAAACTGTCGCTGCTGTTTGATCAACATCCAAACCAACTTTCATCATCTTGTCAGACCACACACCCCTTATCTGTGAGGGTGTGTGTGTGTGTGTGTGTGTGTGTGTGTGTGTGTGTGTGTGTGTGTGTGTGTGTGTGTGTGTGTGCATGTGAGTGAGGAGGAGAAGGAAAAGGATAATAATGTCTGGAGGCAAAGAAAGACAAACGATGGGCGTTGAGACAGACGCTGAGGGAACATTTAGAAACAGACTGCAGACAGACGGAATGACAGCTTCAGATCCACAGACAGATAGAGGAAGAGGATGAGGAGGAGGAGGAAGAGGAGGAGGAGGAGCAGGAGGAAGAGGAAGAGAGAGATAAAAAAAACGACTCAGCAGATCAGAGAGGGCCCAACTGAAGAGGATCAGAGAGGAAGAATGCCGTCACTCGTCTGCAGAGTAAACGACTGACAGACGAGAGAAGAGGAGGAGGAGGAGGAGGAGGAAGAGGAGGAGGAGGAGGAGAAGGAGGGACCAAACCACCCACAGAGAGAGTTTCCTCACACAGACTGTTTTATGTTGTAGCAGCTTCGACTCACTGGCAACAAAACGTTCCTCCTGAACAGACAGGAAACAAAGCGCAGAAGAAGAAGAAGAAGAAGAAGAAGAAGAAGAAGAAGAAGAAGAAGAAGAAAAAGAAAAAGAAAAAGAAGAAGAAGAAGAAGAAGAAGAAGAAGAAACTCTGACTGAAAACTCACTTTCCTACAAACCTACCTAAAGGGGACCAGACTCACCAGAGTGCATCATGGGACCATCTTAAATCCCTGAAGACCCCTGAAGACCTGAAGACCTGAAGACCTGACCCGTCCTCCTCCGGTTCCTGCTCCACCCCAGCATGTGGGCCAGGCCGACCCGGGGCCGGAGCTCCCTTGGTGGGTCAGGAGGGCCGCCGCTGCTGCCTCTGTTGCTGGGCCTGACGATGACAACGATGACGATGATGATGATGATGATGATGATGGTGACGGAGGCAGCGAGCGTTGAGGAGGTGGAGAGCGAGGAGAGCGAGGAGGGCCTGGAGGAGGGCCTGGAGGAGGACGAGGCCGTCAGCGCCGAGGTCCTGGTGAGAAGCACAAGTCTACCTGATCCCTACTGAGCATGTGCAGATGTTTACCTGATCCCTACTGAGCATGTGCAGATGTTTACCTGATCCCTACTGAGCATGTGCAGCTGTCAATGGAGACCCGTTTGATAGACGTCCTCACCCCGTCATGGGGAGAGCTGCACATGCTCAGTAGAGACCGGGCAGGCATGTTAGTTAGCCAGAGCTAACACAACATTAGCAATATGTTATTTTACACTTAAGCGACATGTTCAGTGTGCTTCAGTTTGGATCGTTACATTGTTAGATAATAAACAAGTTTAGTTGTCTAAACCTAACTGAGTAGTTTAGTTGTCTAAACCTAACTGAGTAGTTTAGTTGTTTAAACCTAACTGAGTAGTTAAGTTGTTTAAACCTGAGTAGTTTAGTTGTTTAAACCTAACTGAGTTGTTTAGTTGTCTAAACCTAACTAGTAGTTACGTTGTCTAAACCTAACTGAGTAGTTTAGTTGTTTAAACCTAACTGAGTAGTTTAGTTGTCTAAACCTAACTGAGTAGTTTAGTTGTTTAAACCTAACTAGTAGTTAAGTTGTTTAAACCTAACTGAGTAGTTTAGTTGTCTAAACCTAACTAGTAGTTAAGTTGTTTAAACCTAACTGAGTAGTTTAGTTGTCTAAACCTAACTGAGTAGTTAAGTTGTTTAAACCTAACTGAGTAATTTAGTTGTTTAAACCTAACTAGTAGTTACGTTGTCTAAACCTAACTGAGTGGTTTAGTTGTTTAAACCTAACTGAGTAGTTTAGTTGTCTAAACCTAACTGAGTAGTTAAGTTGTCTAAACCTAACTGAGTAATTTAGTTGTTTAAACCTAACTAGTAGTTACGTTGTCTAAACCTAACTGAGTGGTTTAGTTGTTTAAACCTAACTGAGTAGTTTAGTTGTCTAAACCTAACTAGTAGTTAAGTTGTTTAAACCTAACTGAGTAGTTTAGTTGTCTAAACCTAACTGAGTAGTTAAGTTGTTTAAACCTAACTGAGTAGTTTAGTCGTCTAAACCTAACTAGTAGTTAAGTTGTTTAAACCTAACTGAGTAGTTTAGTTGTCTAAACCTAACTGAGTAGTTAAGTTGTTTAAACCTAACTGAGTAGTTTAGTCGTCTAAACCTAACTAGTAGTTTAGTTGTCTAAACCTAACTGAGTAGTTTAGTTGTCTAAAGCAAACTGAGTAGTTTAGTTGTCTAAACCTAACTGAGTAGTTAAGTTGTTTAAACCTAACTGAGTAGTTTAGTCGTCTAAACCTAACTGAGTAGTTTAGTTGTTTAAACCTAACTAGTAGTTAAGTTGTTTAAACCTTACTGAGTAGTTTAGTTGTCTAAACCTAACTGAGTAGTTAAGTTGTTTAAACCTAACTGAGTAGTTTAGTTGTCTAAACCTAACTGAGTTGTTTAGTTGTCTAAACCTAACTAGTAGTTACGTTGTCTAAACCTAACTGAGTAGTTTAGTTGTTTAAACCTAACTAGTAGTTTAGTTGTCTAAACCTAACTGAGTAGTTTAGTTGTTTAAACCTAACTAGTAGTTTAGTCGTCTAAACCTAACTGAGTAGTTTAGTTGTCTAAACCTAACTGAGTAGTTTAGTTGTTTAAACCTAACTGCGTAGTTTAGTTGTCTAAACCTAACTGAGTAGTTTAGTTGTTTAAACCTAACTAGTAGTTTAGTCGTCTAAACCTAACTGAGTAGTTTAGTTGTCTAAACCTAACTGAGTAGTTTAGTTGTTTAAACCTAACTGCGTAGTTTAGTTGTCTAAACCTAACTAGTAGTTTAGTCGTCTAAACCTAACTGAGTAGTTTAGTTGTCCAATGTGATGATGATGATGTTCATCATTTGTAGTTCATTAATCTTCATTTGTAGTTCATTAATCTTCATTTTTAGTTATTTAATCTTCATTTGTAGTTCATTAATGTTCATCATTTTTAGTTCATTAATAGTCATCATTTGTAGTTCATTAATCTTCATTTGTAGGTATTTAATCTTAATTTCTCGTTCATTAATCTTCATCATTTGTAGTTATTTAATCTTTATTTGTAGTTCATTAATCTTCATCATTGTAGTTTGTAGTTTGTAGTTCTTTAATCTTAAACTCATGAACCTTGTGTCCGCCAGGAGCCGCTGTCATCCGATCTGTCCAGAGTTTCTCCGCTCAGCTCCTGGATCATCTTCAGAAGAAACTCCAACAAGGGGGACAACCGAAGAACCAAAGGGCCCCGGAAACCCTCCAAGGTCTGAAAACAAACACACAGTCACAACGTCACATGATGTCCACTGGACAGGAAGTCCTCTGGTCCGACCCCGCCAGTCCTCTTAGAATCAGGTTTAAGTCTGCGTCACACAGGTGAATCTACCTGGAGAACCAGAGATCACCTGCAGCATGTTTTCTGCTAATTCAATAAATAAATCCCTTCTATACAAATAACCACATGGCAGGGGTTTACACTGTAAATTAAATACTTAAGTATTTTCTCATTAAATTCATAATTTTCCTGAGCACCACCTGTACAGCGAAGTTACAACAACTTCCTGTTTCATGGCGCAAGGCCCTCCTCTCTTTCGGAGCGACGGCAACAAAAAGACAAACGATTGATAACTTTTCATTACAGAGGTCTTTAGATTGTTCTGATCAGATCTGTAGCAGCTCGTTAAAGAACAGTTCCTTTAATAACAGCTCATTAAAGAACAGCGCCTGTAAAAGGCAAAAGAAATGCTAAAATTACACACTGCCGATCACATCTCCTGCATGAAGGTGAAACCTCAACTTAATTTAACAACTTGGTACGCTATCGAGAGATTTACCAGATTCTCCAATTTAATGAGTTTATTGTTAATTTAGACGACATTATGATATTATGGCGAGGCAAAATGAATTGAATTTCACTGAATGCATCTCGATGTGATTCAACTGACAAGACAATCAATGATCATATCATGAATTGATCAGGCCTAATTCTTCATGAAGTTCATTCGTCACCTGGATCAATAACAGACTGTATTCCATGTGTCTCTGCAGCATGGCCTTCCAGGACCTCCAGGACCTCCAGGACCCCGGGGGCCTCCGGGACCCCAGCAGGAGGAGCTCCTCCAGGAGCTGCAGCTCAAACTGAGATGTGGGAGATGCACACTCGACATCCTGTCAATCACCTTGTAGCCCCGCCCTAAAGCCTCCCCTGTTAATCACCTTGTAGCTCCGCCCCCTAAAGCATCCCCTGTCAATCACCCTGTAGCCCCGCCCTAAAGCCCCTGCTTTATGGTCTGTTGTCTCTAAATGACCATCATGCTGTGTTGAAGAAGACTTGAAACATAAACTTGTTTTTAATGGACTGAAACATCTCAAAGCAACAGACTTCTGTCTTGTCCTGCTAGCAGTTTCCCCCTGCTTCCAGTTTTTGTGCTAAGCTAGGCTAACACGTCTTGGAAAAGTGTGTTCAGTTTGTTTAGTTACTACAGACACTGTTCAGTCTCACGCAGTGTTTTCTGTATGGAGGTTATATAAACACAGCTCTGTGAGTGAGTGAGTGAGTGTGTGTGCGTCTGTGTGTGTGCGTCTGTGTGTGTGTGTGTGTGTGTGTGTGTGTGTGTGTGTGTGTGTGTGTGTGTGTGTGTGGAGGCAGCCTGTCTGAGTCCTTAATAGTGGTAATTTTGTGGATGTGACTTGGCTCAGCAGAAGGATTCCTGACATTCCTGCTGACTGATGATGTGTCTCTGTTACTTTCTCTGTGTGTGTGTGTGTGTGTGTGTGTGTGTGTGTGTTTTCATAGTTTACAGTTTGAATGTTTACTTTATAGTTAATAACACTTTATTTCATTATGTTGAAGAGAGAAAAAGATTAACTAAGTAATGTGACATGAACCACGTCTCAGGCTGTTGACACAACTAAACTACTAGTTATGTTTAAACAACTAAACTACTCAGTTAGGTTTAAACAACTAAACTACTCATGCACAGTCTCCATCTTAGTTTACATGTGATATCATCATCTCTCTCTCTCAGACATGGCAGGAGGAGTGTGTGCTCAGTGTGACGGTCCTCCTCGTGTCTCCACATCCTTCCTCAGTCGCCTGCTGCAAGCCGTCATCATCCCTCGACGCAGCCTGCTGGAGCTGCAGCCATTCAGCCAGGTGAGAGACACACACACACACACGCACAAACACACACGCACAAACACACACACACACACACACGTGGACCCTAGTGTTTGACCTCTGACCCCTGCAGCCCTCAGACTCGGAGCAGCGCCTCCAGAGGGGGCGGAGCTTCAACAGCAGCAGCGGTCGCTTCACGGCCGGCGTCTCCGGGTTCTACCAGCTGACCGCCAGCCTGCTGATAGGTAAGAGCTGCCGGTCACATGACTCAGCCGACCAATAACAGCCGAGCCACGCTCGGGGCGGTGTGCGTTAACTCTACATCTCTTTGTGTGTCAGAGACGGGAGAGCGAGTCCAGCTGAGGCTCAGAGACAGTCTGAGAGCAGCCATCTGCATCCAGTCCCTCTGCCAGAGCAACCTGTGAGCACCTCATCATTCTGGGCCTCCTCTTCGTCTTCTTATTCTTCTTCTCCTTTTTCTTCCTCCTCTTCCTCTTCTACTTCTTCATAACAGAGTTACAGCACATTCAATGACAGAAAGTATTCATATAATGAGTAGTATACGCATGGTACACAATCAAGGAGGCAGGAGGAAGGAGGCAGGAGACAGGAGGCAAGAGAGGCAGGAGACAGGAGGTAGGAGGTAGGAGGCAGGAGACAGGAGGAAGAGACAGGAGGTAGGAGGTTGGAGACAGGACACAGGAGGTAGGAGGCAGGAGAAAAGAGGCAAGAGGCAGGATACAGGAGGTAGGAGGTAAGAGACAGGACACAGGAGGTAGGAGGCAGGAGAAAAGAGGCAAGAGGCAGGATACAGGAGGTAGGAGGTAGGAGACAGGAGGCAGGAGAGAGGAGGCAGGAGACAGGAGGTAGGAGGCAAGAGACAGGAGGCAAGAGGCAGGAGACAGGAGGTAGGAGGTAGGAGACAGGAGGCAAGAGGCAGGAGGCAGGAGACAGGAGACAGGAGACAGGAGGCAGAAGGCAGGAGGCAGGAGGCAGGAGGCAGGAGACAGAAGGCAGGGACAAAGGATTGTGGGTTTTTTAGTGCTGAGGATACACACAGGCCTCCTTTAAGGACTGCGTGACTGAAGCGTGACCTTGTGTCCTTGTGTCCTTGCGTCCTTGTGTCCTCAGCTCTGTGGAGTCGGTGATGGGCGTCGCAGCAGCCGGAGGAACGTTCAGCATCTTACTGACGGGAACTCTTTACCTTCAGGTACGACAGCGCCGTCTGGTGATGATTGATTTTATTAATCTATTAGATATAGATTCATGTGTGTGCGTGTGTGCGTGTGTTTGTGTGTGTGTGTGTGTGTGTGTGTGTGTGTGTGTGCAGGATGGAGAGTACGTGTCCGTGTTCCTGGATAACTCCAGCGGTTCCTCCGTCAGCGTTCTGCAGGACTCTCTGTTCTCTGGGATTCTGTTTGGAGTCTGAACTCTTCATCAGCTGATGCTATCCTCGTCATCCTCACACGTCTTCATCAGCTGAGAGCGCCACCTGATCCGCACGGTTCCAACATGTGACCTCAGGTCACAGGATCCCCTGAGAACCGATCCCGTTGGCTTTGATGCAGCAGTGTTTGCTGCAGCGCCGCCTGGTGGACAGTTGAGGAACGTCATGATGTCTGGATGCTTTATTTTACATTTTATTTAATCTTTATATTCAAGTTTGCTAACACGATGAAGTCCTTCTCTGAGGATCTGAAGCAGAAGATTTAATGATTGTATCATGTGACTTTCATGTTAATATTTATGCTCTGGCTGTCATAAACAAGTTGTGAATATTTCAAATAATAAATCCATTTCTGTTAGAACTTCACTTGAATTTACCTGCCAGATAATAAACTGAGTTAAAATATTATAAAATTAAGTAAAATCAGCAACACTGCTGAAGTAGATCCTAGATGTGTGTAGCCTAGCTTAGCACAATGACTGGGAGCAGAGGGAAACTGCTAGCCTAGCTAAACATCTCAGTTTTTTGTGTGTTTAATGCATAAAAGAGTCCTGGTCCCCGTTCCTCGTACCTGTAACGGAGTTAGCCGGATCATTTGCAGGACAAGATTACACAAGTCAGGCTTTTCCGTTCCACGAATCAAGTTTGGCAAAACCACCATAGCAACACATCCATAAACTTGAACCTGCTCCAGAGAAGGTAACTTAAGTTAGCGCTGAAGAAACTTCTTGATGTGTTCATTACATTCCCTGACCTACCCCCAGTACTCCCACCTCTCCAAAGGAGCTGCCCAGCTATGCCCTCCACTATGGGCCTTCTCCCAGTACTCCCACCTCTCCAGAGGAGCTGCCCAGCTATGCCCTCCACTATGGGTCTACCCCGATGGTGCTGGAGGGCCAGCTCCTCAGCAGCAGTACAGTGGAGTCTTAGCTCCTCCCCGTCTGGACCATATCAGCCTCTTTTTGTTTGTAAGATATGAAGGATATGACCCTGACAGCTGTTCATACATTACCATAGCACATATTGTATTGTTATCCATTCTGAATAATGTTTTTGGGACGTCACATCGGATCAGGAAAAACTCCCCCAAATAAAGATAGTAAAAACCCTTTCACAGGGAAAAAGGGAAGAAACCTGAGGGAGAGCAACAGAGCAGGATCCCTCTCCCCGGATGGACAGAAGCAATAGATGTCATGTGACCAGAATGAATAACGTAACGGAGTTACAGCAAATTACATGTATATGACAGAAATTATTCATATAATGAGTAGTAGGCATGGTCCATGATCCAGATAACCACGATCCATGAAGCAGAAGGAGGTAGAGAGGAGGGAGCAGGCAGGGCCATGGCAGCTGGCAGGACCGGTTCCAGGCCAGTTCCATCAGCAGGGCCATGGCAGCAGGCAGGACCGGTTCCAGGCCAGTTCCATCAGCAGGGCCATGGCAGCAGGCAAGACCGGTTCCAGGCAGCCATGAATCCATGGAAAAAGAAAGTAGAGTTAGTAATGTGCATTAAAGAGACAATAAGTTATCCAGAAAGAGAGAAAGAAGAGGAGAAGAAGAGAAGAGGAGCGAAAGAGGAAGAGAAGAGGAGAAGAGGAGCTCGGTGTATCCTAAGATGTCCCCCAGCAGTCTAGGCCTATAGCAGCATATCTAGGGGCTGGACCAGGGCTGGACCCCTAGATGCTATGTTATGTTCGATGATGCGTTCCATGAAGCCTACTGCCAGCATTACATTTAGATCAATATAATCTGATGGATTTGGGTGACGAGGCATTTAAAATTAGCCGATACATTTCCCCAACACATACATTTAACTTTGGACTTCCTCATATGCGTTCATCTCCCGCTCGTCAGCGGAGGAAATTCTTCCTTTGAGTTTATTTACCATTGTGTTAGAACATCATGGATTAATTGTTCTGTTAGAACATCATGGATTCAATGTACTGTTAGAACATCATGTACTGTTAGAACATCATGGATTCATTGTTCTTTTAGAACATCATGGATTCATTGTACTGTTAGAACATCATGTACTGTTAGAACATCATGGATTCAATGTACTGTTAGAACATCATGTACTGTTAGAACATCATGGATTCAATGTACTGTTAGAACATCATGGATTCATTGTTCTTTTAGAACATCATGGATTCATTGTACTGTTAGAACATCATGGTTTCTTTTGAAGAGGAACGGCGTGCGCAATTATCCTGATCACTGAAGTCTGGTTCCAGTTAACCAGACTGTTTGAGCGGATCAGCCTTTGAGGAACCAGATAGCCTGACCCCCCCCCCCCCCCCGCCCCCCGCAGGGACCAGCCCCCCTGCCCCCCATATTATTATTAGCTTTATATTCATTGGTTGCTGGATTACATTTCACCCAGATACAACAGATACGTTTTTCTGATTGGCTATTCGTGTAGCCCATTTCTTTTTTTTGATTGGCAGGGGATTCGGGGGAGATGTGCTTGATTCCTCCATGGTGAGGGCAGCGCGACCAGATCATGTTTGTGCGCTGCGGCACATTAAATAGCCTAGAGTTTTTTTTCAGCGTGAGAAATACGATGTGTGGCAGGAGGGCGTGACTTAAGGCCGAAATGCGTGACAGTCACGCTCAATGCGTGACACTTGAGAGCCCTGCCTCTGATTGAAAGACGGGCATGCTAACCACTTATCCACTGTCGTTCATTATTGTAGATTCTCATTCGAAGCCTTTTGGTGAAAACATCTGCTGTATGACGTCTGAATAACTTCTGAATAACTGTCCTCCCAACATTAATAACAACCAGAGAAACTAGAGACTAAAGGTGAAAGCTAGCAGCTAACGGTGCTAACTTGATGTTATTAAATATAGAAAATCTTTAATGATTAAAAGTATAAACAAATTCAGTTTAGATTTTAAGTGTTTATTATTCAAGATGGTGACACGTGAATCACTTTATAGGCTACATACAATCTTACATACAAAGCTTCATTATAATATGTATTATTTTATATCCAGATCAGCTGACTACTTCCTCCTGTCGTTAGCTAGTTTAGCCCCGATGCTAACTGCTGCTAACGCCACCTTACTTTACTGTCTGAACTCAGTTCTGTGTTAAACAGCATTAATAATAATAATAATAATAAAGTATTAGTAATAAATCAACGGTGTAAAGTCTCGGTTTTAAACCTGAGCTAACGCTACACGTCTAGTGGTTGTCATTAAATAGACGCTAACAAATGTAGTTGGAGGGTGGATGTTTTCTTTATTCATGCTAAACTATGCTAGCAGTTTCCCCCAACTTTCAGTTTTTGTGCTAAGCTAGGCTACTCATGTCCAGATCCTGAATGCACATCATGTTGAATCAGAGACAGAAAACAAGTTTCCTTTAAACATTAAATCAACAGAAGTAAAAACTAAACAAATTAGAAAAATATGTATATAATCAATATAATACAATAATAATAAATGTATAGTTCATCATCAGAGCTCAGTTTCATATTTACGAGTCTGTACAGTGAAGAAAGTGCACCACTGGACGGTTTACAGGGAAAGACTCTAAATACATCAAAGCTTCTGGTGATCCTCAGCGCACGTCTACCGCCGCTTCAGGCTCTCTTCTGATTGGACGAGGGAGCGTTAGACAGCCGATCTCGGCCGGTAGCGGAAGCGTACGTCGGTGGCCGGCGGCAGGATCCCCAGTCCGGCTCTGTTGGAGTCCAGCGTGGCCGCGCTCTGGCCCTCCTCCAGCTGCAGGTCCATGTAGAGCAGCAGGAGGCTCAGGAACTGTTTGATCTCGTTGAGGGCGAAGTGTCGGCCGGGACACCGAGAGGAGCCGGACCCGAACGGCATGAGGTAGTACTTCAGCCGGAGGCCGTCCTTAAAGAAGTCGGTCTTCTCCTGGCCGTCCTGCACGAAGCGGTCGAGACGGAACGACTGAAGGACACAACAACAGAGGAGGAGGGCCGTTAAAGCTTTAACACATGAAGCATAGACTTCGATACAACCAGAGGAGTCGCCCCCTGGTGGCCAGGAGAGAGAATGCAGCTTTAACACATGAAGCATAGACTTCTACAGGACTGTCTCAGAAAATTAGAATATTGTGATAAAGTTCTTTATTTTCTGTAATGCAATTAAAAAAAAAAAAAAAAAAAATGTGATGCATTCTGGATTCATTACAAATCAACTGAAATATTGCAAGCCTTTTATTGTTTTAATATTGCTGATTAAACTCAAAAATCCTATCTCAAAAAATTAGAATATCATGAAAAAGTATACTAGTAGGGTATTCAACTAATCACTTGAATCGTCTAATTAAGTCGGTTATCAGGTTATAAAAGTAATTGGACTAAATCAGCTCTTTTACCTTTAAATCAATATTTAACACCAAGTTCCCTACCTTCTAATATCCCTATAAACATTTCAAATACCTTGGCATTGACATCTTCAAATCCATAAATATAACCATCTCAAAAAACTACTTGGACATATATAAACGTATTGAATCTGACCTTAACAGATGGACTGAGAGTTCAAAATTGTTACAGACTCGGGTTTCAATTGTTAAGATGGATGTTCTACCAAGAGCAGTAGTTCCAAACTTTAAATACTATTTTTGGTCTTTTGTTTTGAGACCACTCTCAATTTGGTTGAATCCAGAGGCATCGGTATCCTGGAAGCCAATTGAAGACAATCTGGCCGCACCACACAGGTTAGAGGACCTGGTCTATTCCAATATTTCCAATATTCCAATATAATATATGTAGATGTATGAGGGGGGAGGATGTCGCTAATAGTGGGAGGGGTTAATTAAAACTGTGTGTATATATATATATATATATATATATATATATATATATATATATATATATATATATATATATATATATATATATATATATATATATATATATATATATATATATATATATGTGTGTGTGTGTGTGTGTGTGTGTGTGTATACGTGTACATGTATGAGGGTGTGTGTATATGCGGGTATACTCCTATGTATTGTTATTTTTATTTGTATGATTATATGCATGTGTATCTTTTATAAACATGTATTGTACACAACTTCTTCTTTATATGCATATCTAGAAAATCAATAAAATAAAAAAAAGTATCAAAAAAAATTAAGCATAGAATTCTATACAACCAGAGGAGTCGCCCCCTGGTGGTCGTACCTGTGGGTCATTGTAGATCTTGGGGTCCATGTGCATGGTCTGAGGGTAGAGGGCGATGAAGTCTCCTTTCCTGACGGCCACCGAGCGCTCGCTGTCCAGCCGCAGATCGAAGTCCTCCTGAGCGACGCGGATGTTCATGGAGGCCGAGGACAGGCGGAGGCTCTCGTTGATGGCGCTCCCTGTGGACGGAGGACAGGTGTTCCTGAACACACCTCACCATCGCATCAGAACTGAGAATACGTTTGAGGAGGCGGACTCACCCAGATACACAAGCTTCTCCAACTGGTCCCGGTCGAGCCTCACATCCCGGTCCCTGCTAAATTGGACTCTGCTCAGGCTCAGAATGGACTGGAGCTCCTGGCGGACCACCTGCAGGGCCTCAGGGTGACTCAACAGGTAGTACAGGGCCCAGAAGGTGGCAGGGACGGTGTTCCCCACGGACGCCCACAGGATGGTCAGGTGATGAGCTGAGGAGTAATAATATCCATCACATACACACATACAACATGCTCACTAATATTCTGAATACTACAAAATATGTGAACGTAAACATCATATTGTGTTTGAATATTGTGAAGTGTAATAATGAGCTTTAGGAAGTAAAACATTATAATTCATCTCTAATATCTATTTTATATTCATGTGAAAATGTCTGGATTTATTCTAGTTCATCACCAACACTTGATTTTACTAGATTACATCTGAACGCATCATGAGAACGTTATCATTTACCTTCAGCTAGTACTCATTTTCACTGAGCAGAGCCTGAACGCAGCATGAGAACGTTATCATTTACCTTCAGCTAGAAATCATTTTCACTGAGCAGAGCCTGAACGCAGCATGAGAACGTTATCATTTACCTTCAGCTAGTACTCATTTTCACTGAGCGGAGCCTGAACGCAGCATGAGAACCTTTGGTTCTCCGTTAGCTAACATTACTAGCTCTCTTCTTGCTGGTTCTCTGTTAGCGGTGCTGCTAACGTTACTAGCTCTCCTGTTGGCTATCCGTTAGCGGTGCTGCTAACGTTACTAGCTCGCCTCCTACTGGTTCTCCGTTAGTGGTGCTGCTAACGTTACTAGCTCGCCTCCTACTGGTTCTCCGTTAGCGGTGATGCTAATGTTACTAGCTCTCCTCCTGCTGGTTCTCCGTTAGCGGTGCTGCTAATGTTACTAGCTCTCCTCCTGCTGGTTTAAACGCTTCCTGACCACTAAGGAGACAGAAAGTGTGTACCGATACTTGCGGTTGAGCATCAGAACTCGTGAAGGTTGAAAGCGTCCGTCTACCTCCTTTGTCGACGTCCTTCAGAGCCTCGTACTGGTCGAGCAGCTCCGACCGCGTCCTGATGAACAGCGAGGTGTTGGACCAGGACGACAGCTTGTGCGGCAGGAAGTAGTCGATCAGCTTGTCTCGCGTGGCCTTGGTCTGCCCCAGCAGCCAGATGGGGATCTGAGCGATGAGCAGTGGGAACATGGTGTCGAACCGGCCGAAGTCCCGCCGCAGCTGGCCCATGTCGGCGTGCCGGCTGTCGGCCGCCGGCCGGCCGAACATAGTGAGGAAGGTGGCCTCGAACATGACCGCGTTGCAGAACTCGTACATGCTGACGCTTGTCCAGCCGCCACCTTCCTCGCCCAGGTGGTCCTGCCGGAGCACCAGCATGAGGTTATCCATCATGCTCTCTGTCAGCGCAGAGAGCCCGTCTCCCTGCAGGAGCTTGTAGCAGCGGTGGATCTGCTCGTGCATGCCGGGGAACTTCCCCGCGAGGACCGGCGGGTAGCCGAAGGTCTCGGGCGCCACCTTGTCGGAGAACTCGTGGAAGTCCAGCTGCCGGCCGTGTCTGGTGATGCTGGGGTACAGCAGCGGGTCCATGATGAAGGTCATGTATTTACCTGCAGGAGGAGACAGAACCATTAAAGACCACTGGCAGCAGGACCGGTCTCGTGGTCACCAGCGTGAACACCAACCTGCTATCCGCACGGTGAACACGTCCCCGAACTTCTTCTTCTGCTCGTCCAGGAACTGATGGGCGTCTCGTCTGAACTCCAGAGCTTTGCCCACGAACGGGATCCAGCCGCTGATGAGGGGAGGCTCCCCGTCCCGCCTGCAGCACATGAGTCATTCCATGAGTCATTCCACTAGAGAGTCATTCCACGAGAGTCATTCAAGTCATCCCACAGGAGTCATCCCACAAGAGAGTCATCCCACAAGAGAGTTATTCCACTAGAGAGTTATTCCACTAGAGTCATTGCTGGAACCAAATTCACACCCCTCCGCACTCCCACTTCCCGTGCTAAAACCCCTCCAGTTAGACCTCCGCCACTGGTTCTAAGTGCTTTGACACAAACAACAAAGTTAAAGCGCCGTGCCCCTCTCCCGCCTCCACAACGTCTCCACAACCATCCTGTATCTCCCCTACCTGATAAAGACACAAATGTATATCTTTTGGGTCCGGACTACAAGGTTAATGACACCACTGATTATCTCCAGGAATAGTCGGGGCCCTGTATGAAGTTAGCCTTCTTAATTCCTGTCCTGACTGGTGAGGCTGCGAAGAAACATTAGTAAATCTGCAAATTTATCCAATTTAACATTCATTCCTCGTCAGCCTGTCCAAAGATATAGGGCAAATAGAGTTTGAAACACATTAAACTTAGCTTTATTAAATGTCAGGTCTCTGTCAGGAAACACATTTTTAATCAATGATTTCATTATTAGGCACAAACTTGATTTTTTGTTTTTAACTGAAAACGTGGTTAGACCAAGATAACAGTGCAGCTGTTCTTATTGAAGCAACACCTCCCAACTTCAGTTTCATGAGTGAAACAAGAGTGCATAATAAAGGAGGTGGAGTTGCTATTTTATATAATGAGTCTCTTCAATGCAAGCAGATGTCTTTTGGCCATTTTACTTCCTTTGCTCTCAATTCCACTCAGGTTTTATTCCTCAACATTTACAGACCACCTAAATACTGTGCCACCTTCTTTGATGAGTTTACTGAACTGCTGTCTATAATCTGTATTGATTGTGTTGTCATTGTTGGTGATTTTAATATCCATGTTGATAATCCCCAGGACAGAGGGTCTATAGAGCTATGTGGTGTCCTTGATAACTATGACCTGACTCAGCATGTAACAGGTCCAACCCACAACAAGGGGCACACTCTAGACCTAATCATCACCAAAGGTCTGGACATTTCCATGGTTGCTGTGACGGATGTTGCACTCTCTGGTCATTCCTGTGTTTTCTTTGAGAGAGCAATCTCTCTACACACAAATGTCCAAACCAAGGTTGTGACAAAGTGTTACATCACTGAAAACACCAGTGAACTATTTATTCAGAAGTTCTGCTCCACACCAGGCCTCTCTTGCATCTCAGTCAATGAGCTTGTGGATGGCTTCAATTCTAAAAATGTTATTGATGCCATTGCACCCACTAAGGTGAAGGTTGTCTCGGGAAAGAAAAGATCCCCTTGGAGAAAAGAGAGTGTCGGAAAGCTGAACGCAGGTGGGGAAAAACTCATCTCCAGGTTCACTGTGGTATCTATAAAGAGAGACTTCACAATTATAATTTGGAACTTAGAAATGCAAGACAGGCCTTCTTCTCTGACATCATAACCAAAAACAATAACAATACACGCGCCTTATTTGCTACCGTGGACAGGCTAACAAACCCTCCGGTGTCGGTAACGGCTACGCTCCAATCCACCTGGGCATGCAATCAATTTGCCTCCTATTTAGCTGACAAAATTCATAGAATTAGACAAGCAGTCGGTGGCTCCACACCAACCACAGAATATGTGTTGCCTCATCTTTAAATAGCATCCATTCAAATATCATGACACAATTTCACTCAATTAACCAAAGAAGCCTAGAAGACATTATACAACATCTGAACACATCCTCCTGCTGCTTGGATATTCTACCAACACACAAAAAAATATTTACCACTGCATGACCGCTGATCTTTTACAAATTGTAAACACATCCCTTCTCTCAGGTGTCTTCCCACAAGCCCTAAAAACTGCAGTTATTAAACCACTCCTAAAGAAGGCTAGTTTAGATCCCGAAATAATGAAAAACTATAGACCAATATCAAACCTCCCATTCTTAAGTAAGATAATGGAAAAAGTGTTTTTTCAACAGCTGAACAACTTCCTGGCCGAAAATAACTGTTTTGATGTCTTCCAGTCCGGCTTTCGTCTGCACCACAGTACTGAAACTGCTCTTGTTAAGGTTTTCAACGACATCCACACAGACAGTGGCAGAACCTCAGTCTTAGTGTTACTGGATCTCAGTGCTGCATTCGACACGGTTTATCATGACATACTACTAGACAGACTGAAAGTCTGGGTAGGACTCTCTGGCGCAGCACTAAACTGGTTTGAATCCTACTTGAAGGACCGACAATACTTTGTGTCGGTAGCTAATTACACATCAGAGCTGACTAGGATGACATGTGGTGTTCCCCAAGGCTCAATACTGGGGCCTCTTCTGTTCAACATCTACATGCTTCCACTGGCTCAGATTATGAAAAACAACAAAGTGTGTTATCATAATTATGCAGATGCCACACAAATCTACATAACTATACCACATGGGGACTATAGTCCCAAACAAGGGCTGACTAAATGCATTGAAGAAATCAATAACTGGATGTGCCAGAATTTTCTTCAATTAAATCAAGATAAACAGAAGTAATTGTTTTTGGTCCCAAGGACGAACGATTGAAAGTGAGCTCACTTTAAATATTTGAATAAAGTGTCGATACTAAAAATATGCAAAATCATATCGCTTTTAACGTACGGGTACCGCGCTACCTTTTTAGTATTGTGCAACATTACACAGTAGTGTAAAAGAAGTATTTAAATCGGCTCAGGCACAGAAAGAAATCTGCATTGCTTTTCGGACTGGTGGTCGGTTGATCTGGCACCAGGTGTTTTACCTGTAGTTTCTCAGCCAAAGGTCTTCTCTCAAACAGGTGTTGGAAGAGAGATTATACAGAGTTAGTGTTTGGTTTTCTTTGAAGAGCAATGGCTCCTGCTCGCTGCTGTCATGTTGTTATCATGGGTGGCGCGCGCCTCGTCTGCCCGAGGAGACAGAGACACGGGAACGCGCAGCCTTGGGCTTGATGAGAATAGCCCTCCCAGAAGTCTTTTTTAGGGCGCTGATTGGATGAATTGTATGTCCTTCATGAATTTCTTTAATCAGTGATTGGCTAAACTGCGTATTAGACCCGTCTTCCTTGGGCAAGCCCACGTGCATGAGCAGAGCAGGACAAGCAGGAAAAGCATATATTTGGCGCAGATATCCTATTTTAAAAATATTACTGGGTATGTTCCATAGCTCAAAAACACAAATATAGACAATTTGTATAATTTCTTAATATTTTTATAATTATTATGAAAAACAAATTCTTCAAATTCGTCATTCCACTAGAGAGTCATTTCACAAGAGCTGTCGGTCTGTACCTGTCTGTGTGTAGCAACATGTCTGGGGGCGGAGTAATAACACCCCAGTCAATAATTCATCAATGAATATTTGACCTCTGAAGAACCTTTAGAACAGAACAAAGTACTACTTGTAGCAGCATAAAGTACTACGTGCAGCAGTATAAAGTACTACGTGTAGAAGTATAAAGTACGTGTAGCACTATAAAGTACTACGTGTAGCAGCATAAAGTACTACGTGTAGCAGTATAAAGTAGTACGTGTAGCAGTATAAAGTAGTACGTGTAGCAGTATAAAGTACTACGTGTAGCAGTATTAAGTACTACATGTAGTAGTAATAAAGTACTACATGTAGGGTACCTGGTCCTGGCGCGCTGCGCGCGCAGCAGCAACAGCAACAGCAGCAACGCGAGCAGCAGCAGCAGCAGCGGGAACATGTTAACTTCTGTCCGGGTCGCGAGCGTCTCACAGCAACACCGCGTCACAAATACGCGCGCACACGCACCACATCCGGCTGCGGCCTTCAGAATAAGATCCCTCGAGTTTGATGATAATAAAAAGTGATTTACGTCCAAACATCCGGATTATTGTTGCTTTGACTCACAGAAACTAACCACTGGACTACACATATTAATGTAATTATAATATTTATTTAGTACTATTTAACAGTTTATTATTGGTCATGTGTAATACTTGTTTGTTTTTACTTTGCATCTGACTCCTTATATGTTCCACTTCATCCATCACTCAACAGATATCACTTCAGTGTGTCCGCGTCATCTCAGACTGACTCACATGGTTGTAACGTCCTGACGTTTAGGAGCTTTAATTATGAAGGCCGATCATCTTCATTTCCGGTCCCAGTGTCTGGCTGCGACCGCTCCTTTCTGCGCAGACTCACGATGTCTCAATAGGCTCGTTTGAGATGAGCCAGTTCTGCGGGAAACGCCTGGCTCTCGCCACATCAGAGAGCTGATTGGCTCTTAGATCTGACAGCAAACACGACGTGTTGTAGAAAATCCTTATTTTATGTTTAGTTGTAATAATTAACCCTCGATTATTGACTATTCATCTCATGTTTAATCTAAAAACACATCTTGTGTGGTTGATAATACAAAATCTTATTTTCATAACACATATCTAAACACATATCACAGGCAGACATAAAAATACCAGAGGATGCAGCTACACAGTCATTTCTACATAAATATATATATTTATAAACACATATAATAAATCCAAACGTGATCTGTAAACTACAAGTAAACAAAAGTTCGGAACTAACAGGAAGTACTTTTTTCCGTGACTTCCTGTGTATACTTTGAAGGCAGCTGACAACTGTCCGACTTGATTGCAGTTTTTTGTCAACGCCTCCTGCTGCGCGGCTCTAACGAACGAGCCTAATAAGATCAATACAATAAATGAAGCCGGTCGATTTGATTGTGGACGTGACGTCATTTGAGGCTTTAAATTATCTTGATATTTTATTTACAATCATAAATATATTTTTTATTCATGAAGCACGTTTGAAAAACAAATAGAAAACAAGATTAAACATGTAAATAATGAAAAGATACTATAAATAATACACTGTTGTGATGGTGTCGTGAGGGTTCATACTAAATATAAATGTTATTTGTTATATATGTTTTATATATATATATACATAAATAAATAAATATATATATATATACATAAATATATATATATACATAAATATATATATATATATATATATATATATATATATATACATAAATATATATATATATATATATATATATATATATATATATACATAAATATATATATATATATATTTATATATATATATACATAAATATATATATATATAAATATATATATATATATATATATATATATACATAAATATATATATATATATAAATATATATATATACATAAATATATGTATATATATATTTATGTATATATATATATATATATATATATATATATATATATATATATATATATATATATATATTAGCTCCGCCCACATCAAAGCCTCCTGGTTTTATTCAGCCTCCTCTTCTTCCTCTGCTTTCAGTCCCGAACACAAACCTTCCGTGGAGTTCAGGAAGTCGGTTCTCTTTCACTAGAACACTAGAACCCTGCAGACGGTGGAACCTTTTCCCTGAATGGGCCTCAGAGACGTCCCGTGTTCTAAAGAGGACAATGAAAGCCTTGCCGGGTTAATGACCGTGTTGATTCTTCTTCAGTTTCAGACAAACTTCTTAAAGTTGTTGAAATCGTAAACACTTTCAATATTCACTTAAATTAAGTTTAACATAATTTAAAACAAACATCTCAGGGGTTTTAACTATAAACTACATTTAGATTCAGAACACTTAAGATGGCCGTCTTGCATACCTGAATGTAAGACGGCCATCTTGGATATTGTAAAACTTATAAATGGTATTTCTTTATAGTACTTTTTTACTATCACAAAATGAATCAAATGAGGTCAATTATGCATATATATATATATTTATTTTTAAATATATTGTATATATATTTAAAAAATCACATCAGAGGAAATTTGGCCTTTTCCAAGCTCCAGTAGAAGTCGGAAAGAAGATAAACTGAAGCTGGTTCTTCAGAGAATCATCACTGCATGTCCATCAGCTCTAGTTCAGACTCTCTTCACTTCTTCTGCATCATCAGGAAGGGAGTCGAGAACAGCTTGACTTCTTTCTCAATGCCAGAAAGATCTTGGAAGCGCTGACTGAGTTCTGTCATTTGATGTGATGACAGACACATATTTTCTCTTTTTCTCAGAAAGGTTGACCTCTGGAAAAGCTGCTTTGATTTCAGACAGCGTGGGGAAGAGCGCAGCGTTGACGATACGTAGTTGTGTCTCAAAGAGCTGAAGCTTCACACAGAACGGGTTCATGTGTGCGTGAGGTTTGGTACCTGGGCTTTGCTTGCAGGCGCTTGTTCAGTGTGAGATGATGATAAGATCAACTAGAGGCCAGGTCTGCCAACCATAGTGTGTCACTCAGCTCATGAAGAGGTCGGTCCTTCTCTTTCAAAAACTGGTCAGCTCAGTGCTGCGCCGGAGCAGCAGCGCACCTCAGAGAGAGAGAGAGAGAGAGAGAGAGAGAGAGAGAGAGAGAGAGAGAGAGAGGAGGTCCTGTTCAGCTTCACTTTTAGTTAGTTCGCGCTCTGTGTTATGATGTCTCGTCTGAGAGGTTTTTGTGTCGCGCTGTGAGCTGAGCGACCTCGTAGCTGTTATGAGGCATTTTCTCGTGTTTTGTTCGGACAGCAAAAATGTGTATATAAATATATATACAGATAAAAATATGTATTACAAGTGATCAAAAGCTTGAGGTTTCATGGAACGGCGTGGAAGTGGTGTGCAACTATTTCATATGGTTCTTGATCATACAGCAAGTTGTTGTAACTCAACTGTACTTTGTCAAAACTGTTCCAAAGTTAACATGCTTTATGAAAGTCATGGCTTGAAGGCTTCTGCATGCCAATATTAACTCAGTCAGAGCGCCACCTACTGGGAAACTATGGCAATTTGAACTAGAAATGAACGAAGAAAATGAAATTGGCCGACTTCTGGTACGGTTTAGAGCATGGTCCCAAGAGAGTTATTTTTAAGTTTATATGTGGTACATACGCCTACCAAATGTTGTATATCTATGTTGAACGTACTGCAAGGGCTGCTCTGTTGAATTTAGTTGAATTTTCTCCTTAGAAGTTCATTGGTGCTTTTCTTCTGAACACAATGAGATATAAACAAGCTTTTGATATATTGTGATGAAATTGAACCTGTAATGATCCACAGAGAATTTTGTATAAATCGAACCCAGCATTTAGGAAGACTTGAGGAAAAAAAAGTTTTCACAGAATTCAAAATGGCGGAAATTCTAAGTAGGCGGAGCTTAATGCTCCCTCTTACTTTTTTGTAGAGCAGACACAACCGGACATGTGTGCCAAATTTCAGGTCAATTGGTGATAAGGGGCAAAAGCTGTGGGCTTTCACAACTCACGGGTTGTCAATATTTTTTGAAGAATTCAAATCACATCAGGTAACTACATCTTTGCCTTTAATTGTGCCTGCCAAGCAGGGGCGGTTTTGGGCACAGGCGACCCGGGCAGTCGCCCGGGGCGGCACTTTTTCATGACACGTGGGGGGCGGCACGACCACTTAAAAAAAAAAAAACGCGGCGGCGTGCGGATCCACTGTGGGCTATGGGGCCGTACTCTAATGCAGTGGTACCCAACCTTGTTTGAGCCGGACCGGTTTTGTGTCAGACAATATTTTCACGGACCGGCCTTCACGGTGTAGACGAAAAATATGACGTAATAAATATGACGTAATACGACCGGCATAAATACAATTATAAAATGCATAAAGATACAACTCACCATGACGCTGCATTAATGACCAGATGTTTCCACCTAGAATAGTCATTTACCACATGAACAATGTATAGTGTATTTCTGATTAATTTAATGTTATCTTCATTGAAAAAAAACAGTGCTTTTCTCTGAAAAATAAGGAAATTTCTAAGTGACCCCAAACTTTTGAACGGTAGTGTGTGTATATATATTTTGTAGACTTAATACTTACAATATGCAATACTGCTGTACTATACTGAATATTGTTTTGCTACTACTACATTTCACTTCATAATATTACACTTATGTGCCATGATATGTATAATGTACCAGCCTTTTTATTTGACCATATTATGTCATACTGTTATACCACTTTACTTTGAGGAGACGTCACTGTTAGTCTAGAACACTGAATAATGTTTCCACCAGTAAACCTGAACATGCACACCTCTCTCTGTGTGACAGCGATTATAACCGCATAACTCAATAGATTATAATTAACTAGAGGATACACTTTTTCCTACACGTAGATCTTAAACCCTAAAATATAAACAGGAGCCCGGCCACCCTACGGAGGAAACTCATTTCGTTTTTTTATTAAAATAAAAGTTGGATAAAATCTCCACTGGTCCTCTCCTTATATGTAGTCAGGTGTCGGTAGGTAGAACTGCAGTGCCGCTGACTCTCCGCCAATGCTCCCTCAAATTTTTTTCAGCAAATTTTTTTTTTTCTGAGCACACATTTCAGCATTGTGAGCAATTCACAACCACGCGATCTGCCGAAAATGACCACAAGCCTGCGTTAGCCATAATGGATTCAAAGAGATGACAGCAAATTCATCAATATGTATACAAGGTTGATATTTATTCAATATCCTTTATAATGGCTGGACTTTTGGAACATTTTAATGATGGTGTTTTACCCGTCAGTTTAGTTGAACTTAAAGGATCTTTGTTGAACTTCAATAAGGGGAGGTTATGACTGGTTCACTGGTTATGACTGATAATGATATATATAAAAAATAAAAGTATCAAAGGTGTTTAGTCATTTCTCAGTAGGTACAACATTTAAGTGGAACTTCATTGAAAGAAAAATGCTCATGCAGTGCTTAACAATAATTATAGGCCTATTAAATTGACATGGTGTCATTTTTCCTAAAGGTAGCCTATATAAACAATTTAATAACTTCATATTTAAATATGTCTGAAAGTTCCATCCTACCTGTGTCAGTTTGGACTATTTCATCTAGCTCCTCATGTTTGAACGTTAGACAGACCTTTTTCTGGGGCACCTGCTCTGCCTTTCTTTTCGCCATAGTAGCCTATAGCTGCTGGAGCAGGGCCCGCCAAGAGGAGCCTAAACAGCGCCGTCCCGAGTTCATGTGGCGCTCTGGGCGAGCTTCACTCCTGGCGCCCGGAGGACAGCGGGGGTGGGGGGTGCTAACGGAGGCAGAGCGCTAGCAGAGGTACAGAGAGCGCATGTCGAGAAACGGGACGCTGATTGGCCAAGAAGACTCGACATGTCACATCAAAGATCTTATTATTGAGGAGATGGCTCACTCCTATCTCAGAAACACTGGCGCAAAAAATATTTTTAACCCCTGAAAAAAATCATTTGTGCGGTCAGAAAAATGTGCGCCGTCTGAAAAATGTATTGCGCGGCCACTTCGACTGGCCTGCGCGGCCGCGCACGTGCGCAGCTTAGAGGGAACACTGCTCGCCGCTCTCCTGTCTGACGTCACACGCTGCCACGGACTCTCCGCTGCCAGTAATCTCACTCGCTGTCTCTCCAACAACGTTAGCTAACGTGTTAGCAAGCTGACTAGCTTGCTATTATTAAACTGGTGGGAGGGAAATGAATCCGCTGTAGACATCTTAACGCTGATTGGCCAAGACTCGCGACGTCAAAGATCTTCTAATGCTAAGATGATCACGACCTCAGTTTTTTTTCCGTGTCCCACTCCAATCTCAGAAACAGCGGACAGTTGACCTCCCCCCTCTCCCAAAAACAAAAACTCTTCGGATCTACGTGATTCACGTGGATGACATATTTTGGTTTCAAAACGGCGAATTTCGCCGAAAGGTGAGAGATTTTCATGTCTGAGACACATGTCTGGTCGGTCTGACAGAACAGCTCCAGAGGTTTATCGTGCTTCGTACACATCCTGCCTTCCAGGTTCTCCACAGGCTCGATCAGCTGATGTCTCTTCAGGCGTGAAGCTGTCAGATGAGGCTCCAGGTGAGTCTCACAGTAGGAGGTCAGACACACCAGGCAGGACTTCAGGGCCTTCAGTCTGGTTCCAGTGCAGACGTCACAGGGAACTTCTCCTGGTTTGGACTCTTGTTGCTCTGAGCTGCTGCTGCTGGCTTTCTGTTGAGCCGACTGTCTGACATGAGAAACCATCTCAGAGACCAAAGTGTTGACGAGCAGCTCAGGTCTTGAGGTGAAAACCTTTTTACACATTGGACACGTGTTCTGGTCGTTTGTATTCCAGTTGTCATTGATGCACTTTTTGCAGAAGTTGTGTCCACATGGTGTGCTGACTGGATCAGTGAACACATCCAGACAGACGGAGCACAGGAACTGATCTTCAGATGGCAGATAGTTTGCAGCAGCCATATCTACACACACTGTGGAAGAAAAGAAAAACATTTTATGGAAAACAAAGTTAAATTATTTGTTGATCAAGCAACCAAGATCAAAGTCGGGCCGACAGACTCAACCTTGCTTCTATAAATAAATAAATCCAATGTGCATTAAAGAACAGCACTGACATAAAGCTCTGCTCACCTGATGACAAACACATCACATTTCCTCCAGCGGCTTCACAATAAAAGCCTCCCGCTGGTAGAACAATTTTATTGTGAAACAACCAGAGGAAATAGAGGAAGTGATCAATGAACAGTAACAATAGCAGGAATGTCGCAGTGAGACTAAACTTAAAACCAGAGATTCAGTTACAAGTTACTAAAGTCCTCCTGAGACACTTTAAAGCTGTTAAAGTGAGTTTCTGTGTAGTGGACTTTGGACAGACAGCCATAGTTATATTGTTTATAATTCATCAGGTATGTTATACTTCCTGCCTGCGTAAAGCTAAAGTTCAGAGTTAATCCTGGTGATTAAAGGTGTAAATATGATCAGATGTACTCACCAGTGTTTGGAAGAGACTCTGTTGTGTTGTTGAGGAAAACCTGATGAAGTCACTTTGAATTGTCTTTGAGAGAAAAGCAGAGACTTGTCTCGACTGCAGTGTTTCTGTCTCTGAGGAACTTAACTTTCGTTTCTGGAGTGTGACGTAGGAGCTCTCCTTTCCAGTGTAGCTCCGCCTCTTACCTGCAGCTCTGTGGGTGAACACCTCACCTTTACCTTCCTGTGACTCACATGGAGTAGTCTGGTTTAAATCTGAGGAGATTAATGCCATATTTACCAATTATTACAAATACTATTTACATCAGAAATACATAAAACTGACTCTCAAATAAACGGCCAATTGGAACATTTAAACTCGTAAAACGGTGATAGTTTGGACTCTGACTGTATGTGTTGTTTGTTTTTTGTGTTGCAGGGCGGAGAAAGCAGAAGGCAGTCAAAGAGAGGCCGGGGCATAGCAAAGGTGAGCTCAAACCTGTTGGAACACTTCCTGATATCACCTGTCAATCAACTCAAAGCAGATTAGTGAGCTGTGTGGTGCGGGCAGGAAACTGACTACATTTGAAAATAGTCAAATATTTCTCAGCGACTCTTATTATATTTATATATTTTTATTATTGTGAGCGCACAGAGTCTGAGCGAGGACGATATAGAATGAGAGGAACAGGAGGAGACAACCCCAACCCTTCCTCTTCCTCCCCTCTTCCTCATGTGGACCTTCCATGACGACCCTGCCAACGCCTCGGCCTCCATCACTCCGGCCGACGTCCATCACTTCCTGAAGTGGAATTAGTTTTTTATTCCAGGTTCATCCATGACAGTAGTGTGTTGTAGTTTTTTAACTTAACCTTCCTCTTGTGTTTGGGTTGGCACCGACCCGTTTTAGGATTTAAATGCATAAAAGAACCATATAAAATGTGGTTATTGCATCAAGGCTTTTTGACTTTGTGAGGAACCTCTATTTCAACAAAATAAAGCAAAACAAAAATGTTTCACTAAATTATAAAATGCTCTGGTTGAAATTATGACCTTTGTGTTGTTAGGGTCGGTTTAGACCCAGTTATAAAAATAAGATTTGCTTGATTGGTTGTTGTTTTTTGACCTTGCAAATCGATTTGTTGTGTTATGACTTGTTCTGCTTTTCATTTTGTGTTTGTATTAAAGTCTTATTGCTGAAAAAAATATTTTTTAGCCTTTTTCTTGAAGTAAATATGGGTCGAAATTGACCTGTAACACCATAGATTGTACTGTAGTTAATAATTATAAAATGTAAAAAAAATATATAAGAGATGTGTTCTAATACCCCTCAGTAATAGTCAGGTAACACAACCTTTTATTTATTTATATGATTCTCTTGAGGTTCATTTTACCATTTTTTTAAATTGGAATCGAGGTATCCTGACAAAGAAAAGGCCCAGAGGCCCACACCAAAAATATTAAAACATGTAAAACAATATTTTCATGGATAAGGAAGCCTAACAAGGTAACCAAGAAATGAGAAACAAATTGGATGATAGATAATTGTTTTTAGTGTATTTTACAGCTGATTTAAGACATGGGTCAAAACCGACCCGTTCACACAAGAGATGCTACTATAAAGCTGACACAAGAGATGCTACTATAAAGCTAACACAAGAGGAAGGTTAGATGACCCGTTTTGGGGTATTAAGAGTATCTGGATCCTAACGGCCAGAGAAATACAAGAGCCCATCCCCACTCCACCGTCATGAGCTGTGTACTCATTGAGTGGACCGGGTGTTGACGTGGATCCGCTCCTTCCTTCAGGGTGGTGCAGCACACGTCCCGCCAGCATCCTGTACCAGGGTTACACCGCCCGACATGTTTGTACCAACCGTCTCCATGGTTCCTTTATCAGTCGTGGAAAGTTCCAGAAACAGGAATCTTCTCTCCGCTCGGATGCTCCACAAAGTATTCATTGTTTGTTTTTTTGTTATCAGTTGTCTTTCTGTTCTGAAAAAGAGATGACATTTTTGGGAAATAAAAGATGTGAACAAACTATTAATGTCTTGTGAGATTATTTTATTTTAAATTCATTTACGCATCCTCCTCGCTCTGCACGTGTCATCACTGTTTAGAAAGTAGCTTCTCGTTAGCAAACATTTAAAAAAAAGCTTCCTGCAACGTTTTACAGCAGGTCGTGTCTTTATTTCTGTACCTGTGAACTTGGAGGACGAACAAAAGAGACATCCTCGAAACTCCAGTGAAGATCTGGAGTCGGAGTCAGAGGAGTCTCTGTACTGAGAAGAAGCCATCTCCACGCTCTGCTTCGCTTCTTCAGGGGCTTGCAGGCATCTGAGATCTCACTGGCTCCTAGAGGATCACCAAAGAAAAGGACAAAAAAAGATGGATTTCACTTTTGTGTGTCATGGGAGTTTCCACAGCAGAGGTTTCAAAAAGGAGCCATGACAAACGGATGCCCTACCTTTCTGTGGACTCAGCGTGGTCTCAGGAGCCATCTCAGCCTGTGAGGGTTAAACGAGGAGGTGTAGATCATCGTGGTTTTATTCAGGTAGCAGAAGGTTAGTTTGGGGGAATTACGACATTAACGCTACATCAAATGTACATTCGCCCAAACACACAGGCGGTAGATTAGTCTGTAAAGAGCGGGAAACATTATTACTGCCGTTTACCTGAGAACTGATTCTTTCTCGGAGTGGACTTCAGTCGACAGCAAACATCGTCACTCCGCTTTCATTTAATTTAACTGGGACTAGTAAAATAAAAAATGTTTGAAACGAAGAGCAGAGTTCAAGTTTATGCCATTGACTTGTGTGTTGAAAGGAGAAATGAATGAGTGGTGAGCTCATATTTCATGAGCTAATTACAGTAAATTGAATTACTGTATACATCAGTTAAACATAATTAAATACAAGTATAATCCTGATGGATTATCTGAAGGAAACAAAGGCTTGTTTTTGTGCTCATCCTTTTTCTTTTTTTAGGACAGTGTAAGAAAGGAGTGACAAGTCATCCGACATCTTCCTGACACTAGTGTTGTTTTCGTTAGGATGGGTTTAGACAGTTTGGTTATTAAAAAAAACTGTGACCAAGATGTGCGCTCAACTGGATATTTGGCAGTTGATAATAGACTGTTGTGGACAGACTTTGGAATGGAGTTATTGTTTGTAAAGCACACAAATACACCTCTTGCATCCACTTCAAAATAGTTTATAAAGACAAATGAATGCTTCTGAATTTGAACATTTAGACAAGCGTCAGTGTCACAGAAAAAATGGTGGTCTTATGAAACACAAGCAGTGTAAACTCCCACAGTTTCTCAATGAGCTCCATAAAGCCACATCAGCAGTCTTTACTGACCCTTGTCCCTGAGCAAAATATTATCCTTTCTATAAAGTGCCTCCACAACTTTCACTCACAGTACATATGTTATAAATATTGAAATACTGGTAAAGATACTGCTGAGTATCCTGCAGCTTCGGTCTGTCTAAAACCTGACATGGAGGCCAACCTGCTGAACCTGCACCCTCCTCTTCCGGGTAAGCTACATATTTAAAAGCTGCTCTTTAATTGCATAGATTTAAGTGTTATTGTCGTGTTTTTATGAAGACAATATTAAACGCACGGCCTCTGACGAAGCACTGGCCGAGGCTAACAAGCTAGCATGAAGTCCCTGTGTTGTAGAAACTATATGTTAGCCGACAGCGCTAAGCTAAGCTAAGCAACATCTGTCAAACAAGACATCTGGCCCCGTTTCCCCGTCGTCGTTGGTTTGTAGTCCATGTCGTATCCATGGAGATGGAATGCGTCATTATGGAACGTTTTAGGGAAAGTCCCTGTGGCTTTGAACTGTTAGTGATGCGATATCGCTCAACGTGGCATTGATGTTTAGTCCATAAGTCAAGCCGCTTGGGAGAGATTCTTTGCTTACGTATTGAACTCGTCATACATTGTCCGCACGACCCACACAACCCTTCGCAACCTTCGCAGTTTAGCAGTTTCTCCCCCGTATTGAACTTGTCGTACACCACCCCATAGAGTTTATCTCTCGTATTGAACTTGTCATACACCACCCCATAGAGTTTCTCTCGTATTGAACTTGTCATACACCACCCCATAGAGTTTTTCTCTAGTATTGAACTTGTCATACACCACCCCATAGAGTTTCTCTCGTATTGAACTTGTCATACACCACCCCATAGAGTTTCTCTCGTATTGAACTTGTCATACACCACCCCATAGAGTTTCTCTAGTATTGAACTTGTCATACACCACCCCATAGAGTTTTTCTCTAGTATTGAACTTGTCATACACCACCCCATAGAGTTTCTCTAGTATTGAACTTGTCATACAACACCCCATAGAGTTTATCTCTAGTATCGAACTCGTCATACAAGTGCACAAACTGCTAAACATATCCCGTGCGAAGATGACTTCCAAGTCTTTTGATAGACAGAACCAACATGCCAATCCGCAACAAGCCATATTTGGTGCGGTGGATATACGTAAGAAGGAGGGTTTCAAGTGTGCTCCACAGAACCAACATGCCAATCCACCACGGGCTATAGTTGGTGCGGTGGACGTACGTGAAAAGGAGGGTTTCAAGTCTGCACGAATTTCCCCTCAGGATTTCCCACAAACTGCAATGGGTTATAAGGACTATCACATCTCCTGGCTAAATGCCAAACAAAGCGAGATGTTAAAGAGACTTGCCAAAGCTGATATTGAAAAGTGGAATCTCATCCAACGAGTTCACGAAGGGGAAGTGAAATATAGCCGCCTGGAGAGAAGTCTAGCGCGCAATGTGGACAAAGACCTGGAAATTGCCAAGCCCAAGAAAGAATTGGAGGAAGCTGAGCGCCAAAAGCCTGCAAAACCGAAGCAGAGTCACCAAGCTAAATTAGAGCTTCTTCGCCTTAAAGCAATAGAGAGGGAAGAAGAATTGGCCTCTGCAGACCTGAACTGGCATTGTCGCGTCCTTCTTGAAGAGACGCAGAAAAGTCATCAGGAGGAAGTAAAGCTACTTCTCGCCATAGCGAGTGAATCAGAATGGGCAACTAGCTCGAGTCAAATCCAAACACTCACTGAGAGGCTGGGGAATAACCAGTCTGAATTAGAGCAGCTGAAAGGCAAAGCCAAAGTGAGTGAATCAGAATGGGCAACTCAAGAACACAGCCTGAGGACTCAGGTCAAAACGCTGGAAGAGACACTGTGGGGTTATCAGTCCGAAATAGAGCAGCTGAAAATCAAAGCCAAAGCCAGTGAATCAGAATGGGCAACTCAAGAACACATCCTGAGGACTCAGGTTGAAACGCTGAAAGAGACACTGAGGGGTAATCACTTTGAATTAGAGCTGAAAATCGAAGGCAAAGCGAGTGAATCAGAATTGGAAACTCAACTCCAAACGCTCGCTGAGATGCTGTGGGGTAATCACTCTGAAATAGAGCAGCTGAAAGGCAAAGCCAAAGCGAGTGAATCAGAATGGGCAACTCAAGAACACATCCTGAGGACTCAGGTTCAAACGCTGGAAGAGACACTGAGGGGTAATCACTCTGAAATAGAGCAGCTGAAAGGCAAAGCCAAAGAGAGTGAATCAGAATGGGCAACTCAAGAACACATCCTGAGGACTCAGGTTCAAATGCTAGAAGAGACACTGAGGGGTAATCACTCTGAAATAGAGCAGCTGAAAGGCAAAGCCAAAGAGAGTGAATCAGAATGGGCAACTCAAGAACAAAGCCTGAGGACTCAGGTTCAAACTCTGGAAGAGACACTGAGGGGCAATCACTCTGAATTAGAGCAGCTGAAAGGCAAAGCCAAAGTGAGTGAATCAGAATGGGCAACTCAAGAACACATCCTGAGGACTCAGGTTCAAATGCTAGAAGAGACACTGAGGGGTAATCACTCTGAAATAGAGCAGCTGAAAGGCAAAGCCAAAGAGAGTGAATCAGAATGGGCAACTCAAGAACACATCCTGAGGACTCAGGTTCAAACGCTGGAAGAGACACTGAGGGGTAATCACTCTGAAATAGAGCAGCTGAAAGGCAAAGCCAAAGAGAGTGAATCAGAATGGGCAACTCAAGAACAAAGCCTGAGGACTCAGGTTCAAACTCTGGAAGAGACACTGAGGGGCAATCACTCTGAATTAGAGCAGCTGAAAGGCAAAGCCAAAGTGAGTGAATCAGAATGGGCAACTCAAGAACACATCCTGAGGACTCAGGTTCAAACGCTGGTAGAGCCACTGAGGAGTAAGGAGTCTGAAATCCATAATCTAACCGAAGAGAACAAGGACCTCGCAGACGTCTGCCTTGCGCAGAAGAAGAAAATCAGAGGTCTATTTGGAAAGAAGCTCGTGGATAGAACGACAGAGCTTCAAAAGATGGTGAAAAAAAACAAGGAGAAGGAAGAGAAAAAGAAGGAAAAGGTGAAGACGGGGTTTTTCGGCCGACTTGGCAGAAAGTCAACACGCGATGGTGGTGGACAGGCGGAAGAGGTTACAGCTGATGTAGATCAGCAGTGACCTCTTTCTCCCCCTCCCTCCCTCCATCTCCCTCCCGTCCCCTTTCCCCAAAGACAGTCAGCAGTGATTTAATTGATCACTACAGCCTCACAGAGACATCTCCACCTTTGTCTCTGTGTGAAGTTTGGAACCTGCCGTAACAGCGACAGGCCTAATGGGAGGTGATGTTTTCTAGATCTCTGCAGTGAACACATTTTAGATGGAGCTGAAAACACCTGTGTATCCCTTATCTTTATTGAATGCACTCAATTTAGATATGTGGAGTTGACACGAGTGCGAACAGTTTCCGCCAGTTACCTGCAACCGACGTACCAGAAGTAAACCCACGTGTTCTTTGATTATGTGGGAGGAAACCTGAGTACCAGGAGTAAACCCACGTGAACACAGGGAGAATGTTGAAACTCCACACAGAGAGAAGGGTGGAGGTGTCTCTGTGAGGCTGCAGTGTTAAATCACTGCAGCCACTGTGCTGGCCTTGATTGGTTCCAGCTGTTTGCAGCACACCTGCCTGAATAGACTGACCTGGGTAATTGGACCGTGCCATGCTACCTCAGCCAGAGGGGTGTCTTCAGCAGCTAGGCTATTCTGCACCACTAGAGAGAGAGGTCTTCTCTCCCCTTTCAATTGACATGGACTCACCGACTGCTATATACCATGCTTGGGATATGGCTCGGGAGTGTCTCCTGCTTCCTGGGAGACCTCATTATGTCTGTCTTGAATTCTAGTTTGTTGTTATTTATCACTTTGTTAAGCTTTTGTTCCCCATCTTAACCTGTACATATCATTGGGGCAACAAAATCTTAACCAACTGACAAATAACAACAAACTACAATTCAAAACATACATAATGAGTGTCTCCTGATTTCACGGAGACCTCATTATGTCTGTCTTGATTTCTGGTTTGTTGTTATTTATCACTTTGCTAAGCTTTTGTTCCCCATCTTAACCTGTACATATCATTGGGGAAACAAAATCTTAACAAAGTGACAAATAACAACAAACTAGAATACAGGACAGACATAATGAGGTCTCCGTGATTGCAAGAGACACTCCCGAGCCATCGCCCACTGCATGGTATGTAGCAGTCGGTGAGTCCATGTTAATTGAATGGGGAGAGGAGACCGCTCTCCCTAGTGGCGCAGAACAGCCTGGCTGCTGAGGACACCCCTCTGGTTGAGGTAGCATGGCACGGTTCAATTACCCAGGTCAGTCTATTCAGGCAGGTGTGGGGCAGACAGCTGGAACCAATCAAGGACAGTAGAGTGGCTGCAGTGATTTAACACTGCAGCCTCACAGAGACACCTCCACCCTTGTCTCTGAGTGGAGTTTGCATATTCTCCCTGTGTTTGCGTGGGTTTACTCCAGGTACTCAGGTTTCCTCCCACATAATCAAAAAACACTATGGACTACTACTGATGGGTCTACTACAGGTCCTCCCCTTGATTGAATAATAAAAAAAATTAAAAGTATATCTATGTTTCCTTCTCTCTTATTAAATATATAGAGTATTAATACAATTGTATAACATGATGGTGACTTCAAAGAAGAAGTACTGGAATCTGTTTAAGTTGTGATTTTCATAAAATGATCAATGTTATAAAATAAGTATTTTAGGTTAACGACAGGAGCTCGTTCTGTAATCAATGATATTCGACAGTAAAAAACATAGGACCTTCATTACTGACGCCTTTATGGATATCTTTTATATTCACATTATTTACCGGTTTTATAATTGAATCATTCACAGAGTTGTAAACTAATTGAACATGTTTTCTTTGTGAATGTGAACCACTGGATACACGAAGCTAATAATAATTAGTATTAATATGATAGAGACCTGTCAATCACAGTAATCCCCGCCCCTAAAGCATACTCTGCAAAATCCCTAAACCCTCAAACCCTGAACCCTCAGGGACTCACTGACGTCAGCTGCTAAGTGGTTGAGTGTGAGAGTCTGTGAGGGCTTGATGGTGTAAATATGAATGGGACAGCACTTTGCTGCAACACATCACGTGACTACATAACCAAATATTGTGTACAATTGTGTATTTATTTTATACTTTTTATTCACTGATTTGAACGTCTTCCTCACGAGATGAGAAGTCATTTTAAATGATCTGTTTACTCGTGTTGTCAAAACGAAATGTTTGATGAATGTAAATAAATATTATAAATATAATTTCTGCTTGCATTCCTCTGATTAAATGTATTTTATCGGGCTAAACGCCCACGTGTCTCTTTGTTTACCTTTTTTTTTTACGTCTCCATTCTTCCTTTTGGAACTACGTGTTTTACATAACATTGCTATGAACTGTGGGTAATTCCCTTATGCAAAGTCGGCATCTATAATAATGATTAATTGCGTTATTTCTACCACGCTTCGAAGCAACATTTCAATCTATCTTAATGTGTTGCATTTTTATTTCAAAGTAGTTGACTGAATGCGTTCAAATGAATCCCATGCAGCGAGAGCCTTTCACCGAGACAGAGTACAGCTTCATTAAAGTCAAACTGCAGGCATGTCTGAACTCTTCAAACTCAACTTTTGAATGAAAAGGGACAGAATCAATACGCTCAAATAAAAAGACAGTCATGTACAAAAAGAGTGTCGTCTCAACAGTCACACACATTTAGAAGCAGAACTGTACAGGCAAAAAAAGAAGTATGCCACTATTTACAAGTTCTTCAACAATATGCAGTATGCAGTAACACAGGAACAAGTAATCAACGTGGTATTTTGTGTTCATCCACATTTTAATCAAAGCAACACCTAGAGAGATAGATATGACCCCAGTTAGAGTTACTGTAAGTAAAATACAGTCATCCAGGAAAAAGCCAGGCGATGTTTTTGTGTATCGACATGCCTGGAAAGTGATCCCTTGCCCTTTCTCGCCAAGAGAGTAAAGAGAAGTCTATGTGGTAAACATGCAGCTTCAGACAGAATGTGGTTTACAACTGGGTCTTTTTGGGGTAAAATCAGATTTGCATTCAGCAAAGAACGACCATCTTTGTACAAGAAAATAATTATTTCTACACAACAGGAACACCAGACAATATGATGTACAATACTAAACTTAAAAGCAGAGATTCAGTTACAAGTTACTAAAGTCCTCAGGCTGTTTAAAGCTGTTAGAGTAAGTTACTGTAATATATTTCACGTCTCCATCACTAATGTCATTCAATACATGCAAATAAAGCAGTTTTTATCTTTTTGAAATCTCAACAAGACTTCTTTTCCCGTTCCAAAAATAACCACACAAATCAACTGAATGTTGAATCCAAACGGAGCAGATTTACTTTTAGAAAACTGCAAACATTTCCTTCACAATGCAAATTAAAAACATATAAAACAAATAAACTATTTACATTATTTACACAATTGGATTTTTTAAACTGTAAAAATACACAAACCAAATTGTCCATTTACTTGCACCCGTCCATCAGGAAGTCACTGTGCATCGTGCCACAGCTGGTAGCAGTTCTTTTTGGAGTTGGAGCAGAGAGGAGCATTACACTTCCTGTAAATTACGGATGTCTTCACCCTGGGCATTCCAGCATCAAGGCACCTCTTGCAATGCTTCCTAACCTGTGTTTCCTCGCTGCCGATATACACGGGCATCAAGTGGTGGAGGGTGGGGCAAACTCCAGCATCTCCTTGGCCAACTGCTCCCTGAAGGCCTTGTGGGTGAAGGGCTTGGTCTGGGTGGGGTCCTGCCTCAACGTGAACAGCTGTGCAAGAGATAACTGTTCACGGCGCCGATGTCCACAAAGTGTGCGCCAAACAGCATCCCGTCGTGCGCGTATTTATGTATACGATATCAGACAGCAGGCCTAGGTAAAAAATACACGGCCCGCCACTGAATTGCGATACTCAATATCTGCCTTTACGTTGTATGTGCTCGGCCAATTATATTATGCTTTCTTATAATTTACCATTCTTTATCCATGTAATATTGGTTTTGCCTGTATTCTTCTCAACATGTCACTTTGTGGTTTCCTGTATTGTTGTGCTGGTGCCTCATCTTTTTTGGCATTGTCAGTTCTCCAAAATGTTATGGAAAAATGTCCCACAATGTATTAGCAATGTTTTGTACAAAGATGTTATATTATTTAATGAACATGTTGTATTTGGATTTGATAGCTATGACAGAAAATTTGAGGAAAAGACAAATCATGAATGTATTAATCATCTTTGCTAAGTTTTATATTCACAAATGTAAATTTACAAACCAAAAACCTATTTTTTTTGTGTTTTTTACAAAGAATTTGAATTATGTATTAAAAACTCTGAAAGGCTGTTCCAAAAAAAAAAGGAACTGTAGTTCATGCGTTGCCAGTAATATATGTTTGTAATTACACAATCGTGCTTAGTTTCCTCTTTTTTATTTAATTGTATGCCTTGTCTTTTTTTTCTTCCTCTCTGCAGTTGCCCCTGACTTGTTGGATTAACGATGTATTTTGCCATTTGCTACTGTCAATTTATGAAATTGTACTTGTGCAAATTATTGAATAAATGTTTAATAAAAGAAGAAGAAGAAAACTCTGTAAGTACTGCAACTTACTGGGAGATGGTGATGTTTAAAACTTTAAAATAACAAAGAATTCTCCGCTGTAGAAATCATTGTTTGTACCGAGTTCACTTGTACATTTCCTGCGTAGATCATCATGGACAACGGACCGGCCCATCGCAACGGGAACGCTGCTCAGTGGCAGAAAGGTCAGAAAACTATAGAGAGCCGTTTAACGGTGAAAGCTCATTTTTATGCCTCCACGACTGTCATGGCCGGAGGCGTCCGGTCTATTCTCGTGAACACAGTACCTCCAGAACGCCTCGGGGGGGATTCTTCAAATTTGGCCCAAATGTCCCCCTGGACTGAACATTATTTTCCACCCATGTCTCTACACATCTTGGATAGTCTTTGTATAACTGCAGTAACTCTGGCTGCCCAGCAGATGTCGCCATTTTGACTTGTAAAACAGTAAATAAGTTCCAGCACGACTGCTTCATGGTGATTTGAGGCTTTATTTCTTCCACCAACAACTAACTCTTGGTCTTCGTCCGCTCTTGTGCAGCTGGAGAGGCGCTGGGCGACGTGTTCGAGGTGTCCAGCGTCAGACGAGAGGACTACGCCTTCCACAAGGGAAAGTCTGAGTACGAGGACATTCTGCAGAGCAACGACCTGCCGTCCACCATGACACCTCGAGGACATCAGGCCCCTGCAGCGTTCCTCATCCTGGCCGCGGGGCTCGACAAGGTGCTCGCATATTGTCAGACTGAGCTGTTATTTATCTGTAAGTGTGAACAATAGAACCTGGACTGCCTGTGACTAACTTTTATTTCTTAATTTCGACGCAGCATGGCGTGGATTCTAACGCCCCTCTGCCGTACTCCCACATTGACATCGCTGGGTCCAGTGGGCCGTTCCCCGGTGTCCCAACAGGAGCTCCCGCCCTCGCCATGGCAACAAACTACTTCCTGTCTGATAGTTTCGAAACGGATACCCCCAGTTTATATTCAAAAAATGTAAAAACACGGCCTCTGCAATCAATGCCAATTACAATTTGGAACCGTCTAAATACCAATGAAATCCCTGCCACAACACATCATGGAGCAATGTGTACGTCTGACATTCCTTCATCCCTCAGATTGCTTTTCTGCCGCGATGTCCCTGCTCTCTTTTCTAAGATGTCGTGACACTCGTCCTGCCTGCAGCCGGTGTCAAAGGACCCTGTTCTTAAGTGGCCTGAACCAACATATATACTCTCAGGTGTACAATGGCAGTATGAAATTACCATTCTGTTTTTATGAGTGTATGTGTGCGACAAACCGGGAACATGGTTGTGTGATTAGAGATGTTGTGTGTCAGTCAAACCTCTCGTTGATCAATAAAAAAACTAAATTTAAAACGCTCACTGTGGTCTTTGCATATCATTATTTTTGTGTATTACACATAAGTGATCAGAGGGGAATAATAATAATAAATATTGTCTCTTATACGTACATTTCTGCTAAACTCACCTACTACATTCAGTGTTATTCCTTAATATAGGCTCATAATACATTCAGTGTTACTACTTTAATATAATTGTGTACATTCAGTGTTAATCCTTTGGCTTGACCTTTAACCTGTAAACACATTGTAATACATGCTAGCTACCACTAGGGACGCTATTTAAACAAACCGTAAAAGTCGGGTTACAAGCTGCTTCTACATTCGGTGGGTGTCCCCGCTGTAGCGAGCTAGCGCTGCTGCTAGCTAACGCTGCTGCTAGTGTATAGCATGCCACATATGAATATATGTGAATGCATACAAATGTCACAAATGAAATGACAAAAATGACAATATGAACATGTTTATTGAACTTTAACAAAATTGCAAAGTGTAAATGTAAAACAAATCTTTTTTGGGGCATTTAGTCCGGTGCTTCTTTAATGTGTCTTGTCCATATATTAAAGCAATAATGATAACAAATAAAAAACCAGATGTGCAGTCCATTGATCTGTAGCTGTTGTGATGCTTTATTGTATGAAAAGCAAGGGTACCCTCTGCAGCCGTAACAGAAGTGTCTGTTTTACTCACAAAAAAGTCTGTCACTTTACTGGATGAGCTCTCTCCTCTTGCTGCAGTTTTGTGTTTTGCAGAGTGCACGTGAGCTTCCAAATCGCTGCCACCTTTATTTGCCACTGACACGTGAGTGCCTGCTCTGCATGTCATGCACTCAGCTTCCGAAGCATCACGGCCGAGGCGAAAACATGGGTATTTTTTTCTCAGTTCGTCCGTGAACTTACATTTAGGTTTCGGCAGATGTCATGTGCTGTTGTAAACAATGCAACTAGTGGAGGTGGCAAGGTGCTCAGTGATGCCAGATTGGAAATGGCCAAGTATCGTATCAAAGGCTCAAAATGGTGGTATTTGGAGGATAATTATCGTGCATCTGGCAACACTGAGATCGGTCGACCAATGACAGTCAGAGCTCGCGCAAGAAGGTGGAACATAAGGGAGATACCATTTCCAAAACTTGTAAGGGCGTAATAACTAGTTTGTGAAAGACCCAGAGGAACACAAATATCCAACGAGGCAAAATCCCCGGACGTTTTTGGAATCCCTGCCGGACGCATTTTTTAGGTCTCGAAAAGAGGACATGTCTGGTGACGTCTGGTCACCCTATGATAACAAGTGAAATAACAATACAGTCTATAGTCCAAAAAATACATAACGATTATCTTTTTTTAATTGTCCGTAAACTCCACATCCATCTCACCAATATTCACAAAACAAATCAAAGTTGGCCAAAGTGACGAATAGTTATTCAAACCACTTTTCACACCAAAAAAACATTTGCATCTATTCTATTTATTAACTTTCATCACCCAATAACACATACTGTATTCTGTAAATGTAATAGGCCTCACTCTTAAATGAAGCTTTATGACAAAACTATTAATCAACATGTTTTCTGTGGTTGCACATCAGATATAATTAATTTACCGGATTTACTCAAAGTCAGACTTCAGCTTCATGTATTTGGTGTCTTTAAAGAAGGCGCTTTCTTCTGGAAGTGGAAATAAATGTCTGTGGATTTAACAAAGGTTGAAATGGATATTCTCCATATAATGTGTCAAGATGCAGAGTTTAAGAGATGAACGCGTCCCACGAATGTGTTTCTATGTAACGGGATACATTTAATAAAATGTCTTAATGACGTGAAAATCAATCACCACAGTAAACAGACTCTGTATGAAATAAGATGTAAAGTTAAACTGCTTGATATTCACACAGAATATGTACAGTTATTCTCTTCAATGAATAAAATCATTACAATGAACAAAAAGAGTGATTAGTTTACTCTGACAGGAGTGATGATCAGAGGTGCAGAGTTTGTACCACCGTAATTAGGTTCAGGACTTAAGTATGGGAAGAGTTTCTTCTTGAAGCAGCAGCCAGTAAAGGAGTAGATAAGAGCTGCAGCTTCTACGTCATAGAAGGAGACCAGACCCTCCTCATAGTCCACAAACACCCCCACCTTCTGAGGCCCAGACTTCAGGGAGAGAACAACTTCAGGGTCGTCATTAGCTTCATACTTGTTTCCATTTGTCAAACTTATAGTCCAGTAACCCTTCTGAGGACTCGGTGTGATGTCTCCCTTCCTGTTGATCGACTCTCTGGCCACTCCTAAAGCCCATTCAATCTTTCCTTTAACTTGAACCTCAAAGTAAAATCTGCCTGAAGAGAAACTCTGCTTTGCTAAGACACAAGCACAAGAAGAAAATCTCTCTGGGTTGTTTGGGAGATTCTTCCTCACATCACCATGATGTACTTGTTTCCCGTCATCAGACAGGATGAGGTCAGGATGAGCTGTATCAGGATCAAGAGTCACTTCCACTGCAAACTTCTGGACCGTCTTTAGCTCAACTTCAACCAGCTTCTTCATCTTTCCACTGAGAGTCTCCTCCAGCTGAGACACAGCTCTCCTCACAGTCCCCTCATATGAAGCTGGAGGAACTCTGACCTTTGTCCAGTCCTTGGTGGGTGGTGGGAGGTGGATGTTTAGGGACTGGAAGCTCTGGAGAAGGTGGAGGTGGTCTTCAGAGAGGGAGAGCTTCTCCACCTCAGTGCTCCTCTTCATCAGCTCAGAGATTTCCTGTTCCAGCTCTTTGATGGAGTCTTCAGCCTGTTTTTTTGTTGCTCTCTGCTTCTCTTCTATGGTATTGATGAGCTCGTTCAGTTTTCTCTCAACAGACTCCTTCAGATCAGTGAAGACCTGAACACCTTCTGCTTTCTCTCTGTCTGCATCTTCCTCACTGAGCTCCACTATGTGTTTGACCTCCTGAATCTTCAGTCGTCTCTTCTGGATCATCTCCTGAATTTCAGCCTCTGTCTTCTCCAGCTCGACCTTCTTTCCTTCACATTCTTCTTTCAGAGGAACAACATCATGCATCTTGTGGTCTAACACAGTGCAGAGCATGCAGACACATGCCTGGTCGGTCTGACAGAACAGCTCCAGAGGTTTATCGTGCTTCGTACACATCCTGCCTTCCAGGTTCTCCACAGGCTCGATCAGCTGATGTCTCTTCAGGCCTGACATTGTCAGATGAGGCTCCAGGTGAGTCTCACAGTAGGAGGCCAGACACACCAGGCAGGACTTCAGGGCCTTCAGTCTGGTTCCAGTGCAGACGTCACAGGGAACTTCTCCTGGTTTGGACTCTTGTTGCTCTGAGCTGCTGCTGCTGGCTTTCTGTTGAGCCGACTGTCTGACATGAGAAATCATCTCAGAGAACAAAGTGTTGACGAGCAGCTCAGGTCTTGAGGTGAAAACCTTTTTACACATTGGACACGTGTTCTGGTCGTTGGTATTCCAGTAGTCATTGATGCACTTTTTGCAGAAGTTGTGTCCACATGGTGTGCTGACTGGATCAGTGAACACATCCAGACAGACGGAGCACAGGAACTGATCTTCAGATGGCAGATAGTTTGCAGCAGCCATATCTACACACACTGTGGAAGAAAAGAAAAACATTTTATGGAAAACAAAGTTAAATTATTTGTTGATCAAGCAACCAAGATCAAAGTCGGGCCGACAGACTCAACCTTGCTTCTATAAATAAATAAATCCAATGTGCATTAAAGAACAGCACTGACATAAAGCTCTGCTCACCTGATGACAAACACATCACATTTCCTCCAGCGGCTTCACAATAAAAGCCTCCCGCTGGTTCGCTGGTAGAACAATTTTATTGTGAATCAACCAGAGGAAATAGAGGAAGTGATCAATGAACAGTAACAATAGCAGGAATGTCGCAGTGAGACTAAACTTAAAACCAGAGATTCAGTTACAAGTTACTAAAGTCCTCCTGAGACACTTTAAAGCTGTTAAAGTGAGTTTCTGTGTAGTGGACTTTGGACAGACAGCCATAGTTATATTGTTTATAATTCATCAGGTATGTTATACTTCCTGCCTGCGTAAAGCTAAAGTTCAGAGTTAATCCTGGTGATTAAAGGTGTAAATATGATCAGATGTACTCACCAGTGTTTGGAAGAGACTCTGTTGTGTTGTTGAGGAAAACCTGATGAAGTCACTTTGAATTGTCTTTGAGAGAAAAGCAGAGACTTGTCTCGACTGCAGTGTTTCTGTCTCTGAGGAACTTAACTTTCGTTTCTGGAGTGTGACGTAGGAGCTCTCCTTTCCAGTGTAGCTCCGCCTCTTACCTGCAGCTCTGTGGGTGAACACCTCACCTTTACCTCCCTGTGACTCACATGGAGTAGTCTGGTTTAAATCTGAGGAGATTAATGCCATATTTACCAATTATTACAAATACTATTTACATCAGAAATACATAAAACTGACTCTCAAATAAACGGCCAATTGGAACATTTAAACTCGTAAAACGGTGATAGTTTGGACTCTGACTGTATGTGTTGTTTGTTTTTTGTGTTGCAGGGCGGAGAAAGCAGAAGGCAGTCAAAGAGAGGCCGGGGCATAGCAAAGGTGAGCTCAAACCTGTTGGAACACTTCCTGATATCACCTGTCAATCAACTCAAAGCAGATTAGTGAGCTGTGTGGTGTGGGCAGGAAACTGACTACATTTGAAAATAGTCAAATATTTCTCAGCGACTCTTATTATATTTATATATTTTTATTATTGTGAGCGCACAGAGTCTGAGCGAGGACGATATAGAATGAGAGGAACAGGAGGAGACAACCCCAACCCTTCCTCTTCCTCCCCTCTTCCTCATGTGGACCTTCCATGACGACCCTGCCAACGCCTCGGCCTCCATCACTCCGGCCGACATCCATCACTTCCTGAAGTGGAATTAGTTTTTTATTCCAGGTTCATCCATGACAGTAGTGTGTTGTAGTTTTTTAACTTAACCTTCCTCTTGTGTTTGGGTTGGCACCGACCCGTTTTAGGATTTAAATGCATAAAAGAACCATATAAAATGTGGTTATTGCATCAAGGCTTTTTGACTTTGTGAGGAACCTCTATTTCAACAAAATAAAGCAAAACAAAAATGTTTCACTAAATTATAAAATGCTCTGGTTGAAATTATGACCTTTGTGTTGTTAGGGTCGGTTTAGACCCAGTTATAAAAATAAGATTTGCTTGATTGGTTGTTGTTTTTTGACCTTGCAAATCGATTTGCTGTGTTATGACTTGTTCTGCTTTTCATTTTGTGTTTGTATTAAAGTCTTATTGCTGAAAAAAATACTTTTTAGCCTTTTTCTTGAAGTAAATATGGGTCGAAATTGACCTGTAACACCATAGATTGTACTGTAGTTAATAATTAGAAAATGTAAAAAAAATATATAAGAGATGTGTTCTAATACCCCTCAGTAATAGTCAGGTAACACAACCTTTTATTTATTTATATGATTCTTTTGAGGTTCATTTTACCATTTTTTTAAATTGGAATCGAGGTATCCTGACAAAGAAAAGGCCCAAAGGCCCACACCAAAAATATTAAAACATGTAAAACAATATTTTCATGGATAAGGAAGCCTAGCAAGGTAACCAAGAAATGAGAAACAAATTGGATGATAGATAATTGTTTTTAGTGTATTTTACAGCTGATTTAAGACATGGGTCAAAACCGACCCGTTAACACAAGAGATGCTACTATAAAGCTGACACAAGAGATGCTACTATAAAGCTAACACAAGAGGAAGGTTAGATGACCCGTTTTGGGGTATTAAGAGTATCTGGATCCTAACGGCCAGAGAAATACAAGAGCCCATCCTCACTCCACCGTCATGAGCTGTGTACTCATTGAGTGGACCGGGTGTTGACGTGGATCCGCTCCTTCCTTCAGGGTGGTGCAGCACACGTCCCGCCAGCATCCTGTACCAGGGTTACACCGCCCGACATGTTTGTACCAACCGTCTCCATGGTTCCTTTATCAGTCGTGGAAAGTTCCAGAAACAGGAATCTTCTCTCCGCTCGGATGCTCCAGAAAGTATTCATTGTTTGTTTTTTTGTTATCAGTCGTCTTTCTGTTCTGAAAAAGAGATGACGTTTTTGGGAAAATAAAAGATGTGAACAAACTATTAAGTTGTCTTGTGAGATTATTTTATTTTAAATTCATTTACGCATCCTCCTCGCTCTGCACGTGTCATCACTGTTTAGAAAGTAGCTTCTCGTTAGCAAACATTTAAAAAAAAGCTTCCTGCAACGTTTTACAGCAGGTCGTGTCTTTATTTCTGTACCTGTGAACTTGGAGGACGAACAAAAGAGACATCCTCGAAACTCCAGTGAAGATCTGGAGTCGGAGTCAGAGGAGTCTCTGTACTGAGAAGAAGCCATCTCCACGCTCTGCTTCGCTTCTTCAGGGGCTTGCAGGCATCTGAGATCTCACTGGCTCCTAGAGGATCACCAAAGAAAAGGACAAAAAAAGATGGATTTCACTTTTGTGTGTCATGGGAGTTTCCACAGCAGAGGTTTCAAAAAGGAGCCATGACAAACGGATGCCCTACCTTTCTGTGGACTCAGCGTGGTCTCAGGAGCCATCTCAGCCTGTGAGGGTTAAACGAGGAGGTGTAGATCATCGTGGTTTTATTCAGGTAGCAGAAGGTTAGTTTGGGGGAATTACGACATTAACGCTACATCAAATGTACATTCGCCCAAACACACAGGCGGTAGATTAGTCTGTAAAGAGCGGGAAACATTATTACTGCCGTTTACCTGAGAACTGATTCTTTCTCGGAGTGGACTTCAGTCGACAGCAAACATCGTCACTCCGCTTTCATTTAATTTAACTGGGACTAGTAAAATAAAAAATGTTTGAAACGAAGAGCAGAGTTCAAGTTTATGCCATTGACTTGTGTGTTGAAAGGAGAAATGAATGAGTGGTGAGCTCATATTTCATGAGCTAATTACAGTAAATTGAATTACTGTATACATCAGTTAAACATAATTAAATACAAGTATAATCCTGATGGATTATCTGAAGGAAACAAAGGCTTGTTTTTGTGCTCATCCTTTTTCTTTTTTTAGGACAGTGTAAGAAAGGAGTGACAAGTCATCCGACATCTTCCTGACACTAGTGTTGTTTTCGTTAGGATGGGTTTAGACAGTTTGGTTATTAAAAAAAACTGTGACCAAGATGTGCGCTCAACTGGATATTTGGCAGTTGATAATAGACTGTTGTGGACAGACTTTGGAATGGAGTTATTGTTTGTAAAGCACACAAATACACCTCTTGCATCCACTTCAAAATAGTTTGTAAAGACAAATGAATGCTTCTGAATTTGAACATTTAGACAAGCGTCAGTGTCACAGAAAAAATGGTGGTCTTATGAAACACAAGCAGTGTAAACTCCCACAGTTTCTCAATGAGCTCCATAAAGCCACATCAGCAGTCTTTACTGACCCTTGTCCCTGAGCAAAATATTATCCTTTCTATAAAGTGCCTCCACAACTTTCACTCACAGTACATATGTTATAAATATTGAAATACTGGTAAAGATACTGCTGAGTATCCTGCAGCTTCGGTCTGTCTAAAACCTGACATGGAGGCCAACCTGCTGAACCTGCACCCTCCTCTTCCGGGTAAGCTACATATTTAAAAGCTGCTCTTTAATTGCATAGATTTAAGTGTTATTGTCGTGTTTTTATGAAGACAATATTAAACGCACGGCCTCTGACGAAGCACTGGCCGAGGCTAACAAGCTAGCATGAAGTCCCTGTGTTGTAGAAACTATATGTTAGCCGACAGCGCTAAGCTAAGCTAAGCAACATCTGTCAAACAAGACATCTGGCCCCGTTTCCCCGTCGTCGTTGGTTTGTAGTCCATGTCGTATCCATGGAGATGGAATGCGTCATTATGGAACGTTTTAGGGAAAGTCCCTGTGGCTTTGAACTGTTAGTGATGCGATATCGCTCAACGTGGCATTGATGTTTAGTCCATAAGTCAAGCCGCTTGGGAGAGATTCTTTGCTTACGTATTGAACTCGTCATACATTGTCCGCACGACCCACACAACCCTTCGCAACCTTCGCAGTTTAGCAGTTTCTCCCCCGTATTGAACTTGTCGTACACCACCCCATAGAGTTTTTCTCTAGTATTGAACTTGTCATACACCACCCCATAGAGTTTCTCTCGTATTGAACTTGTCATACACCACCCCATAGAGTTTTTCTCTAGTATTGAACTTGTCATACACCACCCCATAGAGTTTCTCTCGTATTGAACTTGTCATACACCACCCCATAGAGTTTCTCTCGTATTGAACTTGTCATACACCACCCCATAGAGTTTCTCTAGTATTGAACTTGTCATACACCACCCCATAGAGTTTTTCTCTAGTATTGAACTTGTCATACACCACCCCATAGAGTTTCTCTAGTATTGAACTTGTCATACAACACCCCATAGAGTTTATCTCTAGTATCGAACTCGTCATACAAGTGCACAAACTGCTAAACATATCCCGTGCGAAGATGACTTCCAAGTCTTTTGATAGACAGAACCAACATGCCAATCCGCAACAAGCCATATTTGGTGCGGTGGATATACGTAAGAAGGAGGGTTTCAAGTGTGCTCCACAGAACCAACATGCCAATCCACCACGGGCTATAGTTGGTGCGGTGGACGTACGTGAAAAGGAGGGTTTCAAGTCTGCACGAATTTCCCCTCAGGATTTCCCACAAACTGCAATGGGTTATAAGGACTATCACATCTCCTGGCTAAATGCCAAACAAAGCGAGATGTTAAAGAGACTTGCCAAAGCTGATATTGAAAAGTGGAATCTCATCCAACGAGTTCACGAAGGGGAAGTGAAATATAGCCGCCTGGAGAGAAGTCTAGCGCGCAATGTGGACAAAGACCTGGAAATTGCCAAGCCCAAGAAAGAATTGGAGGAAGCTGAGCGCCAAAAGCCTGCAAAACCGAAGCAGAGTCACCAAGCTAAATTAGAGCTTCTTCGCCTTAAAGCAATAGAGAGGGAAGAAGAATTGGCCTCTGCAGACCTGAACTGGCATTGTCGCGTCCTTCTTGAAGAGACGCAGAAAAGTCATCAGGAGGAAGTAAAGCTACTTCTCGCCATAGCGAGTGAATCAGAATGGGCAACTAGCTCGAGTCAAATCCAAACACTCACTGAGAGGCTGGGGAATAACCAGTCTGAATTAGAGCAGCTGAAAGGCAAAGCCAAAGTGAGTGAATCAGAATGGGCAACTCAAGAACACAGCCTGAGGACTCAGGTCAAAACGCTGGAAGAGACACTGTGGGGTTATCAGTCCGAAATAGAGCAGCTGAAAATCAAAGCCAAAGCCAGTGAATCAGAATGGGCAACTCAAGAACACATCCTGAGGACTCAGGTTGAAACGCTGAAAGAGACACTGAGGGGTAATCACTTTGAAATAGAGCTGAAAATCGAAGGCAAAGCGAGTGAATCAGAATTGGAAACTCAACTCCAAACGCTCGCTGAGATGCTGTGGGGTAATCACTCTGAAATAGAGCAGCTGAAAGGCAAAGCCAAAGAGAGTGAATCAGAATGGGCAACTCAAGAACACATCCTGAGGACTCAGGTTCAAACGCTTGAAGAGACACTGAGGGGTAATCACTCTGAAATAGAGCAGCTGAAAGGCAAAGCCAAAGAGAGTGAATCAGAATGGGCAACTCAAGAACACTTCCTGAGGACTCAGGTTCAAACGCTGGAAGAGACACTGAGGGGTAATCACTCTGAATTAGAGCAGCTGAAAGGCAAAGCCAAAGTGAGTGAATCAGAATGGGCAACTCAAGAACACATCCTGAGGACTCAGGTTCAAATGCTAGAAGAGACACTGAGGGGTAATCACTCTGAAATAGAGCAGCTGAAAGGCAAAGCCAAAGAGAGTGAATCAGAATGGGCAACTCAAGAACACATCCTGAGGACTCAGGTTCAAACGCTGGTAGAGCCACTGAGGAGTAAGGAGTCTGAAATCCATAATCTAACCGAAGAGAACAAGGACCTCGCAGACGTCTGCCTTGCGCAGAAGAAGAAAATCAGAGGTCTATTTGGAAAGAAGCTCGTGGATAGAACGACAGAGCTTCAAAAGATGGTGAAAAAAAACAAGGAGAAGGAAGAGAAAAAGAAGGAAAAGGTGAAGACGGGGTTTTTCGGCCGACTTGGCAGAAAGTCAACACGCGATGGTGGTGGACAGGCGGAAGAGGTTACAGCTGATGTAGATCAGCAGTGACCTCTTTCTCCCCCTCCCTCCCTCCATCTCCCTCCCGTCCCCTTTCCCCAAAGACAGTCAGCAGTGATTTAATTGATCACTACAGCCTCACAGAGACATCTCCACCTTTGTCTCTGTGTGAAGTTTGGAACCTGCCGTAACAGCGACAGGCCTAATGGGAGGTGATGTTTTCTAGATCTCTGCAGTGAACACATTTTAGATGGAGCTGAAAACACCTGTGTATCCCTTATCTTTATTGAATGCACTCAATTTAGATATGTGGAGTTGACACGAGTGCGAACAGTTTCCGCCAGTTACCTGCAACCGACGTACCAGAAGTAAACCCACGTGTTCTTTGATTATGTGGGAGGAAAGCTGAGTACCAGGAGTAAACCCACGTGAACACAGGGAGAATGTTGAAACTCCACACAGAGAGAAGGGTGGAGGTGTCTCTGTGAGGCTGCAGTGTTAAATCACTGCAGCCACTGTGCTGGCCTTGATTGGTTCCAGCTGTTTGCAGCACACCTGACTGAATAGACTGACCTGGGTAATTGGACCGTGCCATGCTACCTCAGCCAGAGGGGTGTCTTCAGCAGCTAGGCTATTCTGCACCACTAGAGAGAGAGGTCTTCTCTCCCCTTTCAATTGACATGGACTCACCGACTGCTATATACCATGCTTGGGATATGGCTCGGGAGTGTCTCCTGCTTCCTGGGAGACCTCATTATGTCTGTCTTGAATTCTAGTTTGTTGTTATTTATCACTTTGTTAAGCTTTTGTTCCCCATCTTAACCTGTACATATCATTGGGGCAACAAAATCTTAACCAACTGACAAATAACAACAAACTACAATTCAAAACATACATAATGAGTGTCTCCTGATTTCACGGAGACCTCATTATGTCTGTCTTGATTTCTGGTTTGTTGTTATTTATCACTTTGCTAAGCTTTTGTTCCCCATCTTAACCTGTACATATCATTGGGGAAACAAAATCTTAACAAAGTGACAAATAACAACAAACTAGAATACAGGACAGACATAATGAGGTCTCCGTGATTGCAAGAGACACTCCCGAGCCATCGCCCACTGCATGGTATGTAGCAGTCGGTGAGTCCATGTTAATTGAATGGGGAGAGGAGACCGCTCTCTCTAGTGGCGCAGAACAGCCTGGCTGCTGAGGACACCCCTCTGGTTGAGGTAGCATGGCACGGTTCAATTACCCAGGTCAGTCTATTCAGGCAGGTGTGGGGCAGACAGCTGGAACCAATCAAGGACAGTAGAGTGGCTGCAGTGATTTAACACTGCAGCCTCACAGAGACACCTCCACCCTTGTCTCTGAGTGGAGTTTGCATATTCTCCCTGTGTTTGCGTGGGTTTACTCCTGGTACTCAGGTTTCCTCCCACATAATCAAAAAACACTATGGACTACTACTGATGGGTCTACTACAGGTCCTCCCCTTGATTGAATAATAAAAAAAATTAAAAGTATATCTATGTTTCCTTCTCTCTTATTAAATATATAGAGTATTAATACAATTGTATGACATGATGGTGACTTCAAAGAAGAAGTACTGGAATCTGTTTAAGTTGTGATTTTCATAAAATGATCAATGTTATAAAATAAGTATTTTAGGTTAACGACAGGAGCTCGTTCTGTAATCAATGATATTCGACAGTAAAAAACATAGGACCTTCATTACTGACGCCTTTATGGATATCTTTTATATTCACATTATTTACCGGTTTTATAATTGAATCATTCACAGAGTTGTAAACTAATTGAACATGTTTTCTTTGTGAATGTGAACCACTGGATACACGAAGCTAATAATAATTAGTATTAATATGATAGAGACCTGTCAATCACAGTAATCCCCGCCCCTAAAGCATACTCTGCATTATGGTCTGTTTGACTCTAAATGGACCATAATTTACTAAATGAACTTCATGCTGTATTGAAGAAGACTTAAAACTAGAGATTGAGACATTGGACAATCCCAATGTCCCCTAAACCCTCAAACCCTGAACCCTCAGGGACTCACTGACGTCAGCTGCTAAGTGGTTGAGTGTGAGAGTCTGTGAGGGCTTGATGGTGTAAATATGAATGGGACAGCACTTTGCTGCAACACATCACGTGACTACATAACCAAATATTGTGTACAATTGTGTATTTATTTTATACTTTTTATTCACTGATTTGAACGTCTTCCTCACGAGATGAGAAGTCATTTTAAATGATCTGTTTACTCGTGTTGTCAAAACGAAATGTTTGATGAATGTAAATAAATATTATAAATATAATTTCTGCTTGCATTCCTCTGATTAAATGTATTTTATCGGGCTAAACGCCCACGTGTCTCTTTGTTTACCTTTTTTTTTTACGTCTCCATTCTTCCTTTTGGAACTACGTGTTTTACATAACATTGCTATGAACTGTGGGTAATTCCCTTATGCAAAGTCGGCATCTATAATAATGATTAATTGCGTTATTTCTACCACGCTTCGAAGCAACATTTCAATCTATCTTAATGTGTTGCATTTTTATTTCAAAGTAGTTGACTGAATGCGTTCAAATGAATCCCATGCAGCGAGAGCCTTTCACCGAGACAGAGTACAGCTTCATTAAAGTCAAACTGCAGGCATGTCTGAACTCTTCAAACTCAACTTTTGAATGAAAAGGGACAGAATCAATACGCTCAAATAAAAAGACAGTCATGTACAAAAAGAGTGTCGTCTCAACAGTCACACACATTTAGAAGCAGAACTGTACAGGCAAAAAAAGAAGTATGCCACTATTTACAAGTTCTTCAACAATATGCAGTATGCAGTAACACAGGAACAAGTAATCAACGTGGTATTTTGTGTTCATCCACATTTTAATCAAAGCAACACCTAGAGAGATAGATATGACCCCAGTTAGAGTTACTGTAAGTAAAATACAGTCATCCAGGAAAAAGCCAGGCGATGTTTTTGTGTATCGACATGCCTGGAAAGTGATCCCTTGCCCTTTCTCGCCAAGAGAGTAAAGAGAAGTCTATGTGGTAAACATGCAGCTTCAGACAGAATGTGGTTTACAACTGGGTCTTTTTGGGGTAAAATCAGATTTGCATTCAGCAAAGAACGACCATCTTTGTACAAGAAAATAATTATTTCTACACAACAGGAACACCAGACAATATGATGTACAATACTAAACTTAAAAGCAGAGATTCAGTTACAAGTTACTAAAGTCCTCAGGCTGTTTAAAGCTGTTAGAGTAAGTTACTGTAATATATTTCACGTCTCCATCACTAATGTCATTCAATACATGCAAATAAAGCAGTTTTTATCTTTTTGAAATCTCAACAAGACTTCTTTTCCCGTTCCAAAAATAACCACACAAATCAACTGAATGTTGAATCCAAACGGAGCAGATTTACTTTTAGAAAACTGCAAACATTTCCTTCACAATGCAAATTAAAAACATATAAAACAAATAAACTATTTACATTATTTACACAATTGGATTTTTTAAACTGTAAAAATACACAAACCAAATTGTCCATTTATTGGCACACGTCCATCAGGAAGTCACTGTGCATCGTGCCACAGCTGGTAGCAGTTCTTTTTGGAGTTGGAGCAGAGAGAAACATTACACTTCCTGTAAATCACGGAAGTCTTCACCCTGGGCATTCCAGCATCAAGGCACCTCTTGCAATGCTTCCTAACCTGTGTTTCCTCGCTGCCGATATACACGGGCATCAAGTGGTGGAGGGTGGGGCAAACTCCAGCATCTCCTTGGCCAACTGCTCCCTGAAGGCCTTGTGGGTGAAGGGCTTGGTCTGGGTGGGGTCCTGCCTCAACGTGAACAGCTGTGCAAGAGATAACTGTTCACGGCGCCGATGTCCACAAAGTGTGCGCCAAACAGCATCCCGTCGTGCGCGTATTTATGTATACGATATCAGACAGCAGGCCTAGGTAAAAAATACACGGCCCGCCACTGAATTGCGATACTCAATATCTGCCTTTACGTTGTATGTGCTCGGCCAATTATATCATGCTTTCTTATAATTTACCATTCTTTATCCATGTAATATTGCTTTTGCCTGTATTCTTCTCAACATGTCACTTTGTGGTTTCCTGTATTGTTGTGCTGGTGCCTCATCTTTTTTGGCATTGTCAGTTCTCCAAAATGTTATGGAAAAATGTCCCACAATGTATTAGCAATGTTTTGTACAAAGATGTTATATTATTTAATGAACATGTTGTATTTGGATTTGATAGCTATGACAGAAAATTTGAGGAAAAGACAAATCATGAATGTATTAATCATCTTTGCTAAGTTTTAGATTCACAAATGTAAATTTACAAACCAAAAACCTATTTTTTTTGTGTTTTTTACAAAGAATTTGAATTATGTATTAAAAACTCTGAAAGGCTGTTCCAAAAAAAAAAGGAACTGTAGTTCATGCGTTGCCAGTAATATATGTTTGTAATTACACAATCGTGCTTAGTTTCCTCTTTTTTATTTAATTGTATGCCTTGTCTTTTTTTTCTTCCTCTCTGCAGTTGCCCCTGACTTGTTGGATTAACGATGTATTTTGCCATTTGCTACTGTCAATTTATGAAATTGTACTTGTGCAAATTATTGAATAAATGTTTAATAAAAGAAGAAGAAGAAAACTCTGTAAGTACTGCAACTTACTGGGAGATGGTGATGTTTAAAACTTTAAAATAACAAAGAATTCTCCGCTGTAGAAATCATTGTTTGTACCGAGTTCACTTGTACATTTCCTGCGTAGATCATCATGGACAACGGACCGGCCCATCGCAACGGGAACGCTGCTCAGTGGCAGAAAGGTGAGAAAACTATAGAGAGCCGTTTAACGGTGAAAGCTCATTGTTATGCCTCCACGACTGTCATGGCCGGAGGCGTCCGGTCTATTCTCGTGAACACAGTATCTCCAGAACGCCTCGGGGGGGATTCTTCAAATTTGGCCCAAATGTCCCCCTGGACTGAACATTATTTTCCACCCATGTCTCTACACATCTTGGATAGTCTTTGTATAACTGCAGTAACTCTGGCTGCCCAGCAGATGTCGCCATTTTGACTTGTAAAACAGTAAATAAGTTCCAGCACGACTGCTTCATGGTGATTTGAGGCTTTATTTCTTCCACCAACAACTAACTCTTGGTCTTCGTCCGCTCTCGTGCAGCTGGAGAGGCGCTGGGCGACGTGTTCGAGGTGTCCAGCATCAGACGAGAGGACTACGCCTTCCACAAGGGAAAGTCTGAGTACGAGGACATTCTGCAGAGCAACGACCTGCCGTCCACCATGACACCTCGAGGACATCAGGCCCCTGCAGCGTTCCTCATCCTGGCCGCGGGGCTCGACAAGGTGCTCGCATATTGTCAGACTGAGCTGTTATTTATCTGTAAGTGTGAACAATAGAACCTGGACTGCCTGTGACTAACTTTTATTTCTTCATTTCCGACGCAGCATGGCGTGGATTCTAACGCCCCTCTGCCGTACTCCCACATTGACATCGCTGGGTCCAGTGGGCCGTTCCCCGGTGTCCCAACAGGAGCTCCCATCCTCGCCACGGCAACAAACTACTTACTGTCTGATAGTTTCGAAACGGATACCCCCCAGTTTATATTAAAAAAATGTAAAAACACGGCCTCTGCAATCAATGCCAATTACAATTTGGAACCGTCTAAATACCAATGAAATCCCTGCCACAACACATCATGGAGCAATGTGTACGTCTGACATTCCCTCATCCCTCAGATTGCTTTTCTGCCACGATGTCCCTGCTCTCTTTTCTAAGATGTCGTGACACTCGTCCTGCCTGCAGCCGGTGTCAAAGGACCCTGTTCTTAAGTGGCCTGAACCAACATATATACTCTCAGGTGTACAATGGCAGTATGAAATTACCATTCTGTTTTTATGAGTGTATGTGTGCGACAAACCGGGAACACGGTTGTGTGATTAGAGATGTTGTGTGTCAGTCAAACCTCTCATTGATCAATAAAAAAACTAAATTTAAAACGCTCACTGTGGTCTTTGCATATCATTATTTTTGTGTATTACACATAAGTGATCAGAGGGGAATAATAATAATAAATATTGTCTCTTATACGTACATTTCTGCTAAACTCACCTACTACATTCAGTGTTATTCCTTAATATAGGCTCATAATACATTCAGTGTTACTACTTTAATATAATTGTGTACATTCAGTGTTAATCCTTTGGCTTGACCTTTAACCTGTAAACACATTGTAATACATGCTAGCTACCACTAGGTACGCTATTTAAACAAACCGTAAAAGTCGGGTTACAAGCCGCTTCTACATTCGGTGGGTGTCCCCGCTGTAGCGAGCTAGCGCTGCTGCTAGCTAATGCTGCTGCTAGTGTATAGCATGCCACATATGAATATATGTGAATGCATACAAATGTCACAAATGAAATGACAAAAATGACTATATGAACATGTTTATTGAACTTTAACAAAATTGCAAAGTGTAAATGTAAAACAAATCTTTTTTGGGGCATTTAGTCCGGTGCTTCTTTAATGTGTCTTGTCCATATAGTAAAGCAATAATGATAACAAATAAAAAACCAGATGTGCAGCCCATTGATCTGTAGCTGTTGTGATGCTTTATTGTATGAAAAGCAAGGGTACCCTCTGCAGCCGTAACAGAAGTGTCTGTTTTACTCACAAAAAAGTCTGTCACTTTACTGGATGAGCTCTCTCCTCTTGCTGCAGTTTTGTGTTTTGCAGAGTGCACGTGAGCTTCCAAATCGCTGCCACCTTTATTTGCCACTGACACGTGAGTGCCTGCTCTGCATGTCATGCACTCAGCTTCCGAAGCATCACGGCCGAGGCGAAAACATGGGTATTTTTTTCTCAGTTCGTCCGTGAACTTACATTTAGGTTTCGGCAGATGTCATGTGCTGTTGTAAACAATGCAACTAGTGGAGGTGGCAAGGTGCTCAGTGATGCCAGATTGGAAATGGCCAAGTATCGTACCAAAGGCTCAAAATGGTGGTATTTGGAGGATAATTATCGTGCATCTGGCAACACTGAGATCGGTCGACCAATGACAGTCAGAGCTCGCGCAAGAAGGTGGAACATAAGGGAGATACCATTTCCAAAACTTGTAAGGGCGTAATAACTAGTTTGTGAAAGACCCAGAGGAACACAAATATCCAACGAGGCAAAATCCCCGGACGTTTTTGGAATCCCTGCCAGACGCATTTTTTAGGTCTCGAAAAGAGGACATGTCCGGGAAAAAGAGGACGTCTGGTCACCCTATGATAACAAGTGTAATAACAATACAGTCTATAGTCTAAAAAATACATAACGATTATCTTTTTTTAATTGTCCGTAAACTCCACATCCATCTCACCAATATTCACAAAACAAATCAAAGTTGGCCAAAGTGACGAATAGTTATTCAAACCACTTTTCACACCAAAAAAACATTTGCATCTATTCTATTTATTAACTTTCATCACCCAATAACACATACTGTATTCTGTAAATGTAATAGGCCTCACTCTTAAATGAAGCTTTATGACAAAACTATTAATCAACATGTTTTCTGTGGTTGCACATCAGATATAATTAATTTACCGGATTTACTCAAAGTCAGACTTCAGCTTCATGTATTTGGTGTCTTTAAAGAAGGCGCTTTCTTCTGGAAGTGGAAATAAATGTCTGTGGATTTAACAAAGGTTGAAATGAATATTCTCCATATAATGTGTCAAGATGCAGAGTTTAAGAGATGAACGCGTCCCACGAATGTGTTTGTATGTAACGGGATACATTTAATAAAATGTCTTAATGACGTGAAAATCAATCACCACAGTAAACAGACTCTGTATGAAATAAGATGTAAAGTTAAACTGCTTGATATTCACACAGAATATGTACAGTTATTCTCTTCAATGAATAAAATCATTACAATGAACAAAAAGAGTGATTAGTTTACTCTGACAGGAGTGATGATCAGAGGTGCAGAGTTTGTACCACCGTAATTAGGTTCAGGACTTAAGTATGGGAAGAGTTTCTCCTTGAAGCAGCAGCCAGTAAAGGAGTAGATAAGAGCTGCAGCTTCTACGTCATAGAAGGAGACCAGACCCTCCTCATAGTCCACAAACACCCCCACCTTCTGAGACCCAGGCTTCAGGGAGAGAACAACTTCAGGGTCGTCATTAGCTTCATACTCGTCTCCATTTGTCAAACCTATAGTCCAGTAACCCTTCTGAGGACTCGGTGTGATGTCTCCCTTCCTGTTGATCGACTCTCTGTAGCTGAGCTGTATCAGGATCAAGAGTCACTTCCACTGCAAACTTCTGGACCGTCTTTAGCTCAACTTCAACCAGCTTCTTCATCTTTCCACTGAGAGTCTCCTCCAGCTGAGACACAGCTCTCCTCACAGTCCCCTCATATGAAGCTGGAGGAACTCTGACCTTTGTCCAGTCCTTGGTGGGAGGTGGGAGGTGGATGTCTAGGGACTGGAAGCTCTGGAGAAGGTGGAGGTGGTCTTCAGAGAGGGAGAGCTTCTCCACCTCAGTGCTCCTCTTCATCAGCTCAGAGATTTCCTGTTCCAGCTCTTTGATGGAGTCTTCAGCCTGTTTTTTTGTTGCTCTCTGCTTCTCTTCTATGGTATTGATGAGCTCGTTCAGTTTTCTCTCAACAGACTCCTTCAGATCAGTGAAGACCTGAACACCTTCTGCTTTCTCTCTGTCTGCATCTTCCTCACTGAGCTCCACTATGTGTTTGACCTCCTGAATCTTCAGTCGTCTCTTCTGGATCATCTCCTGAATTTCAGCCTCTGTCTTCTCCAGCTCGACCTTCTTTCCTTCACATTCTTCTTTCAGAGGAACAAACTTGTGCGTAATGTGGTCTAACACAGTGCAGAGCATGCAGACACATGCCTGGTCGGTCTGACAGAACAGCTCCAGAGGTTTATCGTGCTTCGTACACATCCTGCCTTCCAGGTTCTCCACAGGCTCGATCAGCTGATGTCTCTTCAGGCGTGAAGCTGTCAAATGAGGCTCCAGGTGAGTCTCACAGTAGGAGGCCAGACACACCAGGCAGGACTTCAGGGCCTTCAGTCTGGTTCCAGTGCAGACGTCACAGGGAACTTCTCCTGGTTTGGACTCTTGTTGCTCTGAGCTGCTGCTGCTGGCTTTCTGTTGAGCCGACTGTCTGACATGAGAAACCATCTCAGAGACCAAAGTGTTGACGAGCAGCTCAGGTCTTGAGGTGAAAACCTTTTTACACATTGGACACGTGTTCTGGTCGTTTGTATTCCAGTAGTCATTGATGCACTTTTTGCAGAAGTTGTGTCCACATGGTGTGCTGACTGGATCAGTGAACACATCCAGACAGACGGAGCACAGGAACTGATCTTCAGATGGCAGATAGTTTGCAGCAGCCATATCTACACACACTGTGGAAGAAAAGAAAAACATTTTATGGAAAACAAAGTTAAATTATTTGTTGATCAAGCAACCAAGATCAAAGTCGGGCCGACAGACTCAACCTTGCTTCTATAAATAAATAAATCCAATGTGCATTAAAGAACAGCACTGACATAAAGCTCTGCTCACCTGATGACAAACACATCACATTTCCTCCAGCGGCTTCACAATAAAAGCCTCCCGCTGGTAGAACAATTTTATTGTGAAACAACCAGAGGAAATAGAGGAAGTGATCAATGAACAGTAACAATAGCAGGAATGTCGCAGTGAGACTAAACTTAAAACCAGAGATTCAGTTACAAGTTACTAAAGTCCTCCTGAGACACTTTAAAGCTGTTAAAGTGAGTTTATTTGTAGTGGACTTTGGACAGACAACCATAGTTATATTGTTAATAATTCATCAGGTATGTTATACTTCCTGCCTGCGTAAAGCTAAAGTTCAGAGTTAATCCTGGTGATTAAAGGTGTAAATATGATCAGATGTACTCACCAGTGTTTGGAAGAGACTCTGTTGTGTTGTTGAGGAAAACCTGATGAAGTCACTTTGAATTGTCTTTGAGAGAAAAGCAGAGACTTGTCTCGACTGCAGTGTTTCTGTCTCTGAGGAACTTAACTTTCGTTTCTGGAGTGTGACGTAGGAGCTCTCCTTTCCAGTGTAGCTCCGCCTCTTACCTGCAGCTCTGTGGGTGAACACCTCACCTTTACCTCCCTGTGACTCACATGGAGTAGTCTGGTTTAAATCTGAGGAGATTAATGCCATATTTACCAATTATTACAAATACTATTTACATCAGAAATACATAAAACTGACTCTCAAATAAACGGCCAATTGGAACATTTAAACTCGTAAAACGGTGATAGTTTGGACTCTGACTGTATGTGTTGTTTGTTTTTTGTGTTGCAGGGCGGAGAAAGCAGAAGGCAGTCAGAGAGAGGCCGGGGCATAGCAAAGGTGAGCTCAAACCTGTTGGAACACTTCCTTATATCAACTGTCAATCAACTCAAAGCAGATTAGTGAGCTGTGTGGTGTGGGCAGGAAACTGACTACATTTGGAAATAGTCAAATATTTCTCAGCGACTCTTATTATATTTATATATTTTTATTATTGTGAGCGCACAGAGTCTGAGCGAGGACGATATAGAATGAGAGGAACAGGAGGAGACAACCCCAACCCCTCCTCTTCCTCCCCTCTTCCTCATGTGGACCTTCCATGACGACCCTGCCAACGCCTCGGCCTCCATCACTCCGGCCGACATCCATCACTTCCTGAAGTGGAATTAGTTTTTTATTCCAGGTTCATCCATGACAGTAGTGTGTTGTAGTTTATTAACTTAACCTTCCTCTTGTGTTTGGGTCGGCACCGACCCGTTTTGTTTTAGGATTTAAATGCATAAAAGAACCATATAAAATGTGGTTATTGCATCAAGGCTTTTTGACTTTGTCAGGAACCTCTATTTCAACAAAATAAAGCAAAACAAAAACGTTTCACTAAATTATAAAATGCTCTGGTTGAAATTATGACCTTTGTGTTGTTCAGGCATGAAAACGGGTCAGGGGTGAAAAAGGTGAGAAGGATATAACCCCTCTAGGGGGGGTCCGGGGGCATGCTCCCCCGTAAGAAAAATTTAAATATTCCATATTTTAAAGCATCAATCTGATGCATTTTGAGATGCTTTTTTTGCCAACCTGGGGAGAGCTGGAGAAACTTCAGCCATGAGTCAAAAATGATTATGGCATCCTTACTAAGTATTATGCAAGCCATTTCATGCTGTCACTGGGTCTAACATTTATAGGGGGGGGGGGGGGGGGGGGGGGGCAGTGACGGGCGAGTCAGTGCCGAACAGCGTCACTCGTCGAGAAGCTGACAAACTATGATCATTATGGGTTTGAATTATTCTTTTGTCAATACCCAAGTGTACATATTTATATACATATACACACATACACTACTGTTCAAAAGTTTGGGGTCACCCAGGCAAATGTTCAGCAATTTCTCACATGGAATAGCCTTCATCTCTAAGAACAAGAACAGACTGGCGAGTTTCACATGAAAGTTCTCTTTTTCTGGCCATTTTGAGAGTATAATAGAACCCACACATGTGATGCTATGCATTGGGAAGGCCAGTTGTAAAGCTTCTCTCACCAGCATAACTGTTTTAAGTTGTGCTAACATAATTGCACAAGGGTTTACTAATCATCCATTAGTCTTCTATGCAATGAACAAACACAATGTCCCATTAGAACACTGAGTGATAGTTGCTGGAAATGGCCTCTATACACCTATGTAGATATTTCATTAAAAACCAGACGTTTCCACCTAGAATAGTCATTTACCACATTAACAATGTATAGTGTATTTCTGACTAATTTAATGTTATCTTCATTGAAAAAAACAGTGCTTTTCTCTGAAAAATAAGTACATTTCTAAGTGACCCCAAACTTTTGAACGGTAGTGTGTGTGTGTATATATATTTTGTAGACTTAATACTTACAATATGCAATACTGCTGTACTATACTGAATATTGTTTTGCTACTACTACATTTCACTTCATAATATTACACTTATATGCCATAATATGTATAATGTACCAGCCTTTTTATTTGACCATATTATGTCATACTGACACTAAAATAAAAGTTGGATAACATCTCCATTGTCCTCTCCTTATATGTAGTGAGGTGTCGGTAGGTAGAACTGCAGAGCCGCTGACTCGCCGCTCTCCTGTCTGACGTCACACGCTGCCACGGACTCTCCGCTGCCAGTAATCTCACTCGCTGTCTCTCCAACAACGTTAGCTAATGTGTTAGCAAGCTGATTAGCTTGCTATTATTAAACTGGTGGGAGGGAAATGAAGCCGCTGTAGACATCTTAACGCTGATTGGCCAAGACTCGACACGTCAAAGATCTTCTATTGCTAAGATGATCACGACCTCAGTTTTTTTTCCGTGTCCCACTCCAATCTCAGAAACGGCGGACAGTTGACCCCCCCACCCCCCCCTCCCAAAAACAAAAACTCTTCGGATCTACACGATCCACGTAGGTCACCTATTTTGGTTTCAAAACGGCGAATTTCGCCGAAAGGTGAGGGATTTTCATGTCTGGTAGTTACGTGTCGAGCATGCTTAGTCCCTCAAAAGTACCTTCGTTGTTGACCGCGAAGGATGGGTCGCCACGGCAACAGCGACTCACGAATCATCAAAAGCTTTGGGGGCTGGCATCATGAAAGTCGTATGTTTGTGAAGAAGTAATTTGATGTCTACTAAGAGAAGCATGGCAAAGTATACAAACTTTTACTTTCTGTTGCCATTAGCTGGCGCTATGACTAATAAAGAATTAGACAGCACATGTCTTCAGGCCTGAAGTCTCATCAAACATGTGAAACCTGGAAAGGATCTTAGCATGTGGAGTCGAGTTACATCGGTTTATTCGGTCACGGCAAAGGATCAAACTTCTGCAATTGCTCCGACATGACACCGTTCAATGGATCCTTACAATCTTCAAGGTGATGCATTACCAATGTCTTAAGTCTCTTCCGACGCAGTTTGAGAGTGATCTGAATAATCTGTGAGGAGCACGGTATACAAGTAGAAAACATGTAACTTTCTGTTGCCTCTAGGTGACGCTATGACTAGGATGAAAAATGAGCATATGGATGTCTTCAGGGTCAGGAGGTCATGACATATGAGAAATATGGAGCAGGTTACATTATGTTCGGCCGAGTTAAAGCAACTTCCATTTTCATGGAAAATGGTGTCTCTTTGCCGCTGCTCTGTGCTCGCATAGTTCGATATTTTTAAAATCCTAACTTTTCCCTGCAAAGGTCTCAACATCATATTGCCCGAATATGAAATCAATCGTGTTTAATCTCTAGGAGGAGTTTGTTAGAATACATTGCCTGAAAACAAGGAAAATGCCAAAATTGAGCGGTTCACTGCAGCGCCCCCTGGTGTTTGAATATTATGAAAACATGTGGGTACGTTAAAGGACACGATGTTGACATATGCTACAAAGTTTGTGAAGAAAGGCCAAGTAATTTGAAAGTTATGTGTATTGACATATTGAGCCACGCACCTAAGAGGTTAATTCGTTAATAACTTCTAAACGCAATGAGATATCAACAAAGTTGAAAGTATCGTTTGATCACATTGAACCAATGATGATCCACAGAAAGTATTGCAAGAAATGGACCTAGCGTTTAGGAGGAGTTGACAAGAATGTGTTTTTACAAAATTAAAAATGGCAGAAAATCTAAGTAGGCGGAGCTTAAGGGTCTCAATTTGTTTTTTGTAGAGCAGTCCCACCTGGACATGTGTGCCAAATCTCAGGTCAAGGGGTCTTAGGTGGCAAAAATGTATAGCTTTTACATCCACAGGGGGCGCTATTGAGCTATTTTTTCGACTTTTGTCCGACACCCAAATTAAATTGGCATTTTTGCCGAGTCGGATGGGTGTGCACATTTTGAAGAATGTAGGTTTAGCCCAAGCACCTCTTTTCCCTGCGCAATGACAAACAAAAAGAATAAACATTTGAATAACAACAGGGTCCTCGACTCTGACTACGTCAGTGCTCGGGCCCTAAAAAGTAATTCCACTTGAATAAAACCTGTGTTCAGATCAGTTCATAGTGATTAAATATTAAGACGTTTAGTAATGTAACATGTTTGTTCAGAAGGGAACTGGACCTTTAAATAATGATAAATATTGTTGCTCCTGTTCAAACTGAATCAGTCATAACAATCAGTTTTCTGACATTCAGACCAATACTGAATCCAGATCAAAGCGTGACGCTGACGTCTGACAACCGGCTCCTAGAACGTGATTGGACAGAGTGTGGTGTGGGCGGAGCTATGAGCACACCTGGAACTCACAGGTGGACAAACAACAGCATCACATCAGGAAACACTGCTGCAATAAAATACAATAACAAGAAGATCTTCATGTGATTGACTTCTCCTGTGAAATAAATAACAATAAGCCAGTTCATTTTGTCTTTAAGAAGGCATAAATAAATAAATAATAAATACATAGTTTCATGATAAATAGTTCTGAAGCTCAGACCGTCAGCAGCTTAAAAACATGAACCTCAGATTAAACTGTGCAAAGCGCTCGCAAAACCTCAGCCGTCCACCTTCTGATGTAGAAGACAACAGGAGAAACGCAAATTCCAGCAGGATTTAAAGAAAACAGTGGAGGGTAAATAGAGAACATCTCTGCAGCTAACGGGTAACGAGGTAGCGGTCAGATGCAGCTAACGAGTTAGCGGTTAGCTGCAGCAAACGGGTAACGAGTAATCAGTTAGCTGCAGCTAACCGGCAGTGGTTCCCAAACTCTGCTTGGAGCAAGAACAATGTTCGCGCCCCACCGCCCCAACAACATTGTAACAAAATGGTCCAACTTTTTGTGACTCCTCCATCTGTGCTTTTTCAAATAATAGAAAAAAGAAAATGTGAATCCCTTTCAAGTAAACCAGATTGCTCCATCAGACAGAAACTAATAACATTTGCAACAATGCAAATAAAGTCTGTACAAAAAATAACTAATATTTGGCAAAAAACAACAACTATTGTGGCTGCAATTAACCTGTTTTACACTGAATATATTTTCAAGATAAAAACAATAACGTTCAACCTGTGAAAACAGAATGAGTGAGATGTGTGAGCATCAGGTTGTATCAGTATTAGTGGCTGCAGTGAGCTGCTCTACAACTCTTTTATAAACGGAGTTGTAGATTTGATACGGCTCTCAATTAATGCTCAATGTTGAGCTGAGATCTGTTTTCTGTTTTGAGAGCCAACAGCAGAAAAGACTTCACGGAGATGTCACAGAGCTTTTAGCAAAACACCTAGAGTCGTTGAGTCATGCATGCGCAGCGTAACCTGTTAACAGAGTAACTAAACATGTACATGAAATACAGGTATTTCTCCATTTATTTATTATGACGTTTTATGTCCGTGTACTTTGTACTTTTGTACTATGTAAAGTTATCATGTTCATGGAGTGTTCATCCTGAAACCACAAGGTAGCGGTTCATCCCATGTCTCCATAGTTTCATGTTGAAGTGTCCTTGAAGCCTTGAGCAAGACAATGAAGCCCCAGTGCTTCGCAGCAGCTCACTGCTCCTTCATTACAAAGGATGTAACATGCAGAGTATAATTTCCCCACTGTGGGATTAATAAAGGATTATTTAATTTTTTTAAGAATCTGCATCTCCCACTACCGCGCCCCACTAGAGGGTCGCGACGCACAGTTTGAGAACCACTGAGCTAACGGGTAATGAGTTAGCGGTCAGCTGCAGCTAACAGGTGACGAGTTAGCTGTCAGCTGCAGATAAAAAGCTAACGGGTAACGAGCTAGCGGTTAGCTGCAGCTAAAGTCCTTCATGTTGTCACATGTCACCAGCAGAGATGTCCACTTGTTGAACTGGAACACTGAAAACAAATGTGAAGTCACTGTTTGGTGAAACCAACCAGCTAGGTGGTGAAAGACGAGGATTTAAATTCGACTGACCGATGAGAACACCGAGGAACCGAAGCAGCAGCCGGTTCCGCCTCAGAGGAAACGGAGGCGCCTCTAAAACACTCAGTCTGCTGATCAGATTAATGAGGAGGAAAAGGCCGAAGGGAGGGACGTCCTGTTCGGTCCTCTTGTTCATGTCGCTGCAGGCACTTCCTGTCTGTAGAGAGAACGTGGTCTCACAGAAAGCTCAAACTGAAACCACAAGTCCGTTATGTGTCATTATGATCCGCTGTAAGGGCATTAAGGTGCTGCTCGTTCAGTTCCCACACTCACTATTGGAGGATCGGTTTCCGTCTCCCCAGCTGAGACGGACAGCAGTGACATTTGGCAGCTGGTGGATTTTGGCGGGAGGTTTAACGGAGGGTTACCAGTAGAAGGAGCGGGACAGGAAGTTGGTGGCGGTTCCCAGCCAGCCGTTCCCGTCCGGGCCGGAACCCACGCGGCTCATCGCTTTGTCGGGCTCCTGAGATGGACTCTCTTCCTCCGGCAAGTAGTCCGGCAGGTCCATGTTCTGCTCCGCCTCCACCGAGCCGTCCTCCGCCAGAGGGATCAGAACCTGCAGACGACAACCTTTGTTGAGCTATTGCTGATGGAGTCCCACAGGGTACACTGCTGGGTCCTCTGGTGGTTCTCTACCGAGCTCTCGTTACGGCAAAGAGGTTCTTCACCGGTAATACGTCGCTTAGCAGAAGATGACCGATCTTTACGACCAATAAAAAGCCTGGGACTTTTAAAATGATTTCCTAGATAAGAGATACATATTTCGCTGACACGTTCAGAAAATCATTCTTCCCCTCCAAAATGCCCATAAACATTAATAAACACTTCAAAATGTCCCTTTATCTGCATACACCTACAGTATTGTGTGTAATAACCCATTTAAAAATGTAAGTCGCTTTGGATTAAAGCATCAGCTAAATGAAATGTAATGTAATAATGTAATTTATTAAGTGCTGGTTGATTATGACATTACGGACAGAGTCCTTAATTGAGCTTCATCAATCCTGAATCTATTTTAAACGTTCATTAATGTAAACAGTCAAATCAATCCCGACCTCCTCTCCGCTGTCTGCTTTCAGCACCTGCTGAGCCGTCATCACCTGAGTGGACGCGATCGCAGACGCCAGAGCCTGAAACACAGTTATTGACTTTAATTCATTCGTCAGCGATGTAAGCGTTTCTCTTCAAATATGATGCATGAATACATAATTTCAATCTAACGACACATGAAGCTGCAGCTGAAAGGATTCTTTTTGATCTTTGAGGTCAGAAGTCAAGTCAACAGTTGTATCTGGAGACCAGTGTCTGTTCTTTCACTATTATTAGTTCATACTGTCTGTTGTGTTGCATCAGTAGAAGTCTTTAAGTCAGTGGTTCTCAAACTGTTTTTGTCACGCCCCACTTTGAAGGAAGAAAAATGTAAAAAAAAAAAGAAGAAATGTAACGAAATGTTCCATGCTGAATTTTTATTGAAATAACTTTTTGTGACTCCATCCGTGGATTTGATACGGCCGCTCTCAACTAATGCTCAGTGTTCAGTTTTCTGTTCTGAGAGACGCAAGAGCAGTGCCATTCATCCATCCATTAATTTATTTATTCATCCATCCATTCATGTATTCATCTATTCATCCATGCATTTATTTATGTATTCATCCATCCATTCATTTATTCATCCATGCATCCATTCATTTATTTATCCATCCATTCATGTATTCATCCATGCATCCATTCATTTATTTATCCATTCATGTATTAATTTATCCATCAATTCATTCCTCCATTCATTTAATTATCCATTAATTAATTAATTAATGCATTCATCCGTCCATTCATCCATCCATTCATCTATTGATTCCTCTATTCATCCATCCATTCATTCATCTATCCATTTATTCATCCATCTATTCCTCCATTCATTCATCCATCCATCAGTCTCACAGAGACAACTCTGTGAGAAAGGTGATCTCATAGAGATCGGCTTTTTTGCAAAACGGCAAGAATCGGCGAGTCGCGCAAACGTAGCCTGTTAACGGCGTAACGGCAACATTTACAAGAAGGTACAGCATTTCTCCATGTATTTATTATTCATGATGTTTTATGTCTGTGTACTTTGTAAAGTTCTCATGTAGCTCATGGGGAGTGAAACCACAAGCCGGTTCATCCCTGTTCTCTCCATAGTTTGTTGAAGCGTCCTTGAACAAGACCCTGAAACTTAAATTAAAAAGGATGGTAAAATGCAGAGAATAATTTCCCCACTGTGGGAGTAAAAAATTACTATAATAAATATCGCCGCGCTCCACTAGAGCAGCGGTTCCCAAATGTTTTAGGCCACGCACCCCCTTCTACATCCCGACCGGTTTCACGCACCCCCAATCTCCCACACCTTAAAAAAAAACGCAACAGAGCCTATTTATAGCCGCATAAAATCGGACCAATGCGAGAACTGTTTGCTCGCGCGTGGCGTTTGTTACAAGATTTAGTCCGCTGTATACATGTCAGTTACACAAGGCGTCACTTTTAAAGAGCAATAAGGATGGCGAGGACACATGCACAGGCTCAGAGGCAGATTGCATTTCGCATTTATTTACTTAAACACAGTAAGCCACGTAAAGAACAAAGAGTGACACATGCATAGGCTCAGAAACAGATATAAATAAAAAAAAGGCTCCAGGGGTGCGCGCACCACACTTTGGGAATCCCTGGTGTAGACCCAACACATGAATGAGACTGCAATAGTTTTTGGCTGTTTTGTAACTCTTCCAATTTTGATCAAAAAAATGTAAGGGGCTTCTGACTTGCACTGGCATGCTGGTGTTCAGGTGGCGGCACAAATAAGAGGCTTCAGACAGCTGTTAGCCAGAACCTCACTGCACAACACGCACTGTGGCTTCGGGCAATCTGCATTGCCAATCCAAGTGAAGCCCAGACCCAGATAATTGTCATCATATTTCCTCTTTTTTTTCCCAGTCTGATGCTCACTCTCGTTTCCTCTTTTTTCACCTTGACTCCGCGATGGGCCTCTGTGCTCCCGGTTTATCTGTGATGTCCCTTCCTCCTTCTCCGTCTCCTCCGTCTCCTCTTTCTCTGACTCCCGGTCGATTTCTTCTCCTGGTCTCTCCCCAACGCACCTCTCCGTTTCTCTCCCTCCGGTTCCTCCCTCTCTCTCTGTCCCTCTCCTCTTTTATTACTGATAGCTTTAGATGTCCCACCTGACAGCTTCCCCGATTTCAGCCAGTTTAACATATTTCCATGGATGTTGCTGAATGAATGAAATGACGTTAGGTGCACAAGCTAGGCTAGCTAGTGTGTACGTAAAAGACAGTCTGGCGGCCGGACCGGAAGTGCATCTATTTATTAAATTGTACGTTTTTAATTTTAAATTTAAATCTTACAAAGGGAATTTTTATAATTAAAAAAATCCTACTTAATTTTTGTTAAATTATGTTTAATATTAATTATTACACCATTAGACCACCATTAAATTTTTCCTCTCGCGCACCCCCTAGAGGCAGCTCACACTTTGGGAATCCCTACACTAGAAGATGGCGCCTCACAGATTGAGAACCACTGCTTTAAGTCAACATTTAGTGAACAAACATGAATGTTTTGATCTAACAGAATAATCAGCTTTATTCCATATTTGTTGGCGTTTAAAAAACTACATTTTTCAGACAACGTTTCCAGAACCACGAGAACACAAACTCTACCGATGACGTCATCAGCAGCCAATCAGAGCTGAGAATGAGACTTTGAGCGGGCTCACCTCGGCCTTCAGGTCCGACCGGACCCGGACGATGCATCTCTTCAGGCTCATCTGGAAGGTGAAGCTGATGACGCCTCGGATCCTCAGCAGGGCCTCCTCACACTGACCCCTCCGGCTCTGAGGGGGGAAGGAGGAAAACCTGAACCTCTGAGGAGGACCTGGACCTCTGAGGAAGAATGGTGGCTGGATGATGGATGGATGTATGAATGATGGATGGATAAATGGATGGATGAATAAATTAATGGGTGGATGAATGGAGGAATGGATGAATAAATGTATGTATGGACGAATGGATAGATGAATGAATGGACGGATGAATTAATGAATGGATGAATTAATTAATTCATTAATGAATGGATGAATAGTTGAATAGATGGATGGATGAATAAATTAATGGTTGAATGAATGGATGAATGAATGAATAAATTAATACATGAATAAATGAATGGAGGTATGGATAGATGACTACATGAATGAACAGATGAAGTCTGGCTCACGTAGTCGTCCAGCCCGTCGATGTGCAGCACCACGGTCTTGGCCCTCTTGTTGGTGGTTCCCATGAAGAACTGGGCTCTGCGGCGGCTGCTGACGGCCTCGTCCGGCCCGGAGCCGCCGCTGGAGGCCTGCAGCAGCTCGTAGACCTCAGAGGCCAGCAGCCTGGTCTCTCCGGGGGTCGTAGATCTGGAGGACCAGAGGAGAGAATCCTCGTTAGGGTGTCGATGACCCTCCAGCTTCTCAGGACTCTCTACTTCAGTTCTCTCTCGTGGACAAAGAACTTACAAACGGGTTAAATTAAACAAATGATCCCTCAAAGGCATACAAACCTAACTTTACTAAAAAGAACGAAATACATTGTCAATTCCCTGCAGTCCTGATTGATGAAACTCCGAGAGGGAACAGTTATTTATTATTACTTTATTATTGATAATCTGACATCCCGTCAGAGCCTGTGATGTTGTTGTATCTTGTTGTGATAGTGGGTGAGCTGTACCCAGCATGCAGTTCGGCAGTGTAATTTCATAAATGTACAATTATTAGTGTTACAAATTGTTTATGTGCCACCTTTACCTGTTAACCTCTTAACGTTCTGCTGTCACGCGGGCGTCCATTTCAACTATACACTGTACATTCCGTTGTACATTCCATTGTACATCTATTTATAGTTCGGTACGAGTGCCATATGTTTCTGGAAACCTACGATTCTTGTGATTCCAGCTGTCCACTCCGTTGCATCATTTTATCATTCCATTGCAGCGGAAAGTTATGAACGAAAGCGTTTTTTTTTTTAGCATAAAGTCATGTTTGCATGGGAGCACAGCTACAAACTCGCTATCAAAATGTCCGCCGAAATCTAACGTTTCCAATGAAACCCCACTTGAACCAATAGGAGCTTCATGTCCTGACTGACAAGCTACATTACCCAACCAGAAGCTACGTTGAAGTTTAGGCTCAGCCTCTATTTTCTTACGTGGCTCAATCCTGTCACGTGGTTTCGGACAGCCAATGAAATTCCCTAAACAAAGATAGGCAGGAAGAGGGGGGGCAAATAATCCCAACAGCCTTCAATTTGATGAGAAGAGACAGCTGCTGTAGAGCTTCAGTCTGAAGTGTAAATTAGCATAAAAATGCATTTATACTTAATTTTCTCTGTGTCAGCAATACTGGTAGTATATATGAATAGTACCTATATAAGTTTGCAAGACTATAAGCCTTTTTAATAGGTATATATAATATATATCGTGAATATTTTCAATCTCAAAATGGAAAAACGCCTAGACATTTCATTAGAAGAACATGTGTAAAATATTCATTTTCTGTGATATTGTTATCAACTTTTTACTTAGACTAGAAAAGGCTTCAGGCTATGGTCCCATTGTGTTTTCCAGTCCATAAGTCCCATTTATAGTCATCTACAGGCATCTATTTACAAAGAAATGTTCAGACGGAAATAAAAACCTTATACTTTAGTGTGTTCAAACTCATATAACTCAGTGTCAGCAGCACTTAAAGTGATTCTGACTATTGAGGGAAAAAAGCTTCAGAGTGTTACATTTCAAAAGAGACCAAGACCGGCATTTACTCCAAATAGTTCAAGTACAGCTTGCAATTTACTTTGGGTATACCTGGATAGGCATTTTTCGTCAAATTTTACAGGAATGTTAAGAGGTTAAAGAGTGTTAATTGTGGGTTATTAATTGTTGATATGAAGTTATAACCATGACTAAAGTTACAAACATGACTAAAGATATAAATGAATAAAGTAATAACATGACTCAAGTTATAACCATGACACGTAACCGGTATACAGGACACGTAAGACAAACAGCTCCGACTTGTCTTAGGTGCCCTGTATACCGGTTACCGGCCCTACTCACCTGTGCGTGACGCCCTGGAGGCTCACCTGTGCGTGACGCCCTGGAGGCTCACCTGTGCATGATGCTCTGGATGTTCACCTGTGCGTGACGCTCTGGAGGCTCACCTGTGCGTGACGCTCTGGAGGCTCACCTGTGCGTGACGCTCTGGAGGCTCAGCAGCATCCCCAGCTCCGCCTTCAGCTTCTCCTGGTTGGCTCGGCATTCTGCCAGGTACCGGATCGCCTGGGACCAAACAACCAATCACAGTTAGACTGGTGACGGCTGGAGGCGGAGCCAACTGGTGTGTGTGTGGGTGCTGGGGCGGCTCACCAGGAGGGCGGAGTAGACCACCTGAGGGTTGGGGTTGTCCAGAAACAGGATGAGTCCCGGCAGGCAGCCCCGGTCCTGGACGATGGCCCTGCGGTTCATGGGGTCCGCCGCCAGGTCCCTCAGCTGGTTGACCACCAGCAGGGCGTCCGGCTCCGCACTCATGGCCGCCTCTCACACACCAGTGCAGTGAGCACGGCTGCAACGACACATCACACCATCTGAGTACAGGTCTGAGGGTTTGAGGATCTGAAGGTTCAGGGTCCACAGGGGAGCCGAGGGACCGGCCACCACCGGTCTCCACCGGTAGAGACCGGTAGAGGAGACCGGTCTCCATTATTATTATTATCATTATAATTATCATTATTATTATTATTATTATTATTAACATCAGTATTATTATAGTTATTGACATCATTATTATAATTAACATTATCATCATTATTAACAAGATTATTATAATTAACATGGATGTCAGCCTCACGTCACGTGACAACATGGTCAACGGGACCCTGTACCGCGGCTCGAGGAGGGGGAGCTGCCGCCGCCCCAGCCCGCTCCTCGGGTGACAACAGCCGGGAGAGCTCACCTGTCGACCGGCAGCTGAGCTACCTGTCCGCTAGCTTCTCTTCCCGCGCGAGACGCAGCTGGAGGCGGACACGTGACCAAACCGCGGATGTTTGTGGAGTAAACAAACGCTGCGACGCTTCCTACTGGAGGCACTTCCTGCTGGAAAGCGGCCGGCGAGCCACGTGTCAACATGCAGAATCGTGATTGGACGGCTAGCCACGTGTCAACATGCAGGCTCGTGATTGGACGGCTAGCCTGCCGCCTGATCCTGCTGACCAATGAGCTTCATTAAAGGGCCCGCGCGCTGTAGCTGCTCTCAGACTGATGCAGGATCAGTTTGACTTCCTGGTTGATGGTGAAACCAAAACCAACAGTGGACACTTGTTACTTAGGGACCCTATTGAAGTTGCCGGGATTCTTAGAATTAGGGTCCGAGCGACTGACGTACTTAGTCCGAGACTCGGCTTGTTGGAACAAAGCTCTCCCAGTTGATATTATGATATATATTAAATTATTATATATTAAATATATACCTCAGTCCAGTCAAGAAAGAAGAGTCCAGTTTAGAAGGCAGCCCTGTTACTCTGTCCTACAAATACTCCAAACAAGCAACATGCAGGAAAACCACCAGAGTTCCTCATGTTAATCTCAGGGTTTAACGTTACAACAAAAACTGAATCTCTGACATCCGACACAAGGTTCATTCCTGAACTGTCAGAAGAAAAGCATCGTGTGGATCTGCAGATCTCCTCTGCTGCAGTGACAGACTCTGCAGTGTACTACTGTGCTGTGAGGCCCACAGTGACAGGAAACACCACAACTCTGTACAAAAACACCAGCTGACACTGACAAGCTGCTGGAAGCATTTCTTCCACATGTTGCATGAACGTTTAGCTCCTCTAGAGGGCGATGTTATCAAGTAGGCGGTGCAGTACTTCTGCAGCGTGTTCAAGCATTCAGTCCATAAGAAGTGCTGCTGTGAAGAGAACAACTGTCAGACTGCATGTTGAACATCAGCTAGTTTCTGCTGCTGGTTTAAACCTGCTTGAAGAGATGGAACATTGGCTGTGCATCATTCTTGCTGCTCTGTTCTCTGGTAAGATAGAAAGAACAACATGTTCCTCTCTCAACACTTTCCACCACAAACCAGCTGTGAGTGTTTTTAATGTTCATCATACAGAAAAGCAAAAGCTCCTTTCTGTTGGTATCTAGTGCCTTCTAAATAACTCCTTGTGTGGTTCAATGTGACATCAGACAGCAGTCAGTGGAACCAGACTATTCTAAATGTCTGTGTGTGACTGTCTGGCTAAAGAACTCTTTAACCTACTGACACTTCTTCTTTAATCAATCATCTGTATTGATCGTCTCTTCTTCTGCATTCTTCCTCAGAGTGTAAAGGAGAAGACAGAGTGACCCAGTCAACAGGAGATGTCATCGCTACTGAAGGACAGACTGTTACACTCCACTGTACCTTTGAGACAACAAGCGCAAGTCCCACTTTGTTCTGGTACAAACAAGAAGTCAATGATTTCCCAAAGTACATGCTGAAATGTTCATTTAACAAAGTACAAAAAGCTCCAGAGTTCCTCAAAGACAGATTTGATGCTTCAATCAACAAGACATCATTTCCACTGAAGATCCAGAAGCTTCATCTGTCAGACTCTGCTGTGTACTACTGTGCTCTGCAGCCCACAGTGACAGGAAACACCACAACTCTGTACCAAAACCTTTGGAGCAAAGACAACACAAAACTGCACAACATCCACTAGAGGGAGTCTCACTCTGTGTACTTTCAGTAGGGTGTGATGATACAGTCTGGATTCTTCAAGTTAGACAGCTCAGGATAGTTGGGGTCAAGTTAGACCACAGAACAAGGCAAGTTTAATTGTATAGCACATTTCAACAACAAGGCGATTCAAAGTCCTTCACATAAAACCATTAAAAGCATCAAAACATAATGCAGATTTAAAAACAGTTAAGAAAACATTAAAACAAAAAGTCAAAAAGCAAAATAAAAAATAAAAGTTGAAAAAGCAAAATAAAAAATAAAAGTTGAATAAAAGTTGCAGTGCAGTTTAAGAAATACAATGCAGTAGTGAGATGCAGTAATTGAATCTGGTTCAGTTAAAGGCAGCAGCAAACAGAAAAGTCTTCAATGTGGACTTAAAGGAGCTGAGGGTCTATGAGGGTCTCAGCAGACCTGCAGCTTTCAGGGACCTTGTTCCAGATGTGTGGAGCAGAAAAGCTGAACGCTGCTTCTCCATGTTTAGTTCTGACTCTTGGAACAGAAAGTAGACCCGTCCCAGTTGACCTGAGGGGCCGGGATGGTTCATAAGGTAGCAGCAGATCACAAACATACTTAGGCCCTAAACCATTCAGTGCTTTATAAACCAGCAGCAGGATTTTAAAGTCAATTCTTTGTTTGACAGGGAGCCAGTGCAAAGACCTCAGAACTGGAGTGATGTGATCCACTTTCCTGGTCTTAGTGAGGACTCGAGCTGCAGCGTTCTGAATCAGCTGCAGCTTTCTGATTGACTTTTTACAGAGGCCTGTGAACACACCGTTACAGTAGTCAAGTCTACTGAAGAGAAATAACCTGTGAACACACCGTTACAGTAGTCAAGTTTACTGAAGATAAATGACCTGTGAACACACCGTTACAGTAGTCAAGTCTACTGAAGATAAATGACCTGTGAACACACCGTTACAGTAGTCAAGTCTACTGAAGATAAATAACCTGTGAACACACCGTTACAGTAGTCAAGTCTACTGAAGAGAAATGCATGGACAAGTTTCTCCAAATCCTGTTGAGACATAAGTCCTCTACCCCTTGATATATTCTTCAGGTGATAGTAGGCTGATTTTGTAATTGTCTTGATATGGCTGTTCAGCTTGAGGTCTGAATCCATAACTACACCTTCATTTCTAGCTTGGTTTGAGGTTTTTAACATCAGTGATTGAAGCTGAGCGCTCACTTTCAATCGTTCATCCTTAGGACCAAAAACAATTACTTCTGTTTTATCTTGATTTAATTGAAGAAAATTCTGGCACATCCAGTTATTGATTTCTTCAATGCATTTAGCCAGTCCTTGTATGGGACTATAGTCCCCTGGTGATATAGTTATGTAGAGCTGTGTGTCATCTGCATAATTATGATAACACACATTGTTGTTTTTCATAATCTGAGCCAGTGGAAGCGTGTAGATGTTGAATTTTACATGTTTTGAATTCATCAGTACAGGAAGTAATTGATGAGTTATTTAGCATTGGAGAATTTGCTCAGCAAAATATTAGGCAAATTATAGAGAAAGTATTGGAGAAAAATAACTGTGCAGCGGATGCCTCTGTTGTAACACTATTGTCTGACGAATTGGAATCTTTGAACCCACTCAAATTTATTTCAAGGAAGGGACCTTTGGGTACAGATCGTAAAAGGCATTAATTTTATAGAAATAACTTTACAGTTATTGAGCCGGTCGAGTATGTGCTAAATGCACAAGAATAAAAAACATTCATTTGTTTATGTTCCTATTTTGGATTTGTTAGGTAAGTTGTTGGAAAGAAGTGACATTCTTCAAACATTACAGAGACCCAATGAACGGGATGGTCAATACAGTTCATTTCAAGATGGTGAATACTTTAAAGAAAACAAACTTTGCACTGAAGAATTAAGCATAGCTCTTGCCTTTTACATTGACTATTTTGAAGTTTGTAATCCATTGGGGACTTCAAGAAAAAAACATAAAGTGTGTGGTATATATTGGGTGATAGCCAACTTACCTCTCAGACAAAGATCCACAATATCATCAATTTATCTAGCTGCATTGTGCAAAACTGTACACATAAAGCAATATGGTTACAGCAAGGTTTTGGAGCCGTTGATTAGAGATCTTCAGCAGTTAGAGACCGTGGGTATATTTGTACAAAGACTTGGGTCTCATGTCAAAGGTACTGTTTTGTATGTGTCTGCAGACAACTTAGGTGCACATTCACTTGCTGGATACCAAGAGTCTTTCAATGTTGACAAGTTTTGCAGATTTTGTTTGGCGAGTCGTACAGACATTCAGCAGCATGATGTCAGAAGTGGGACTTTTACTTTGAGAACACCCGAATTGTTTGATGAAGCTGTTCATATGCTAAAGACAACTGATGCCTCGTGTTGATGGTTTGAAGAGAGATTGTCCTTTAAGAAGACTTGCCCACTTTCATCCTGCAAAAGGGTTTCCGCCTGATATTCTGCACGATGCATTAGAAGGAATTGTGCCTGTGGAACTTTGCATATGTCTGTCAGATCTGATTGCAAAAAAGTATTTCACATTGAATGACCTTAATGATAAAATAGCATCCTTTCCTTTTCAATTTGGCGACAAAACGAACAGACCTCAGACAATACAAACAAACTTTTCAAAAAAAGGAACAATTGGTGGCAACGGACATGAGAACTGGGCCCTTCTGAGATTTCTTCCTCTCTTGATTGGCCACCGTATTCCAGAGAGTGAAAAAAGTTGGTCTGTGGTCCTTGAATTGAAAGACATTGTGGAGCTGTTATCCCGCCTCTCGTCCACAACAGAGACCCTGTGCTACCTGCAAGCCAAAATCTCTGACCACAGACAGTTGCTGTTAGAAGTATTTCCTGGTACTAAATTACGCCCTAAACATCATTATCCTGTGCCAAAAGAGACCCTGCAGTAATTGTCTTTGTTGATCCTGACCATCTGAATCACTACATTCCCCTTGCTGCACACTCTGTTGAAGGAAAGCTGCTCATCACCCCAAGGACATTCATGTTACATTAAGGTAATGTTTGATTCAGGAGGTTTGTCATACATTTACACCCTTATAACAGCATAATGACTGCTTAACCAATGAAATCACATACACTACTGCAGAACATGCTCATTTTGTACAATTTCATGCATCTAGCCTCTGCTGTTTAATTTGTTACCTCTTTTTCTTTGCTGCTGGTGAGAGAAGCTTTACAACTGGCCTTCCTATGCATAGCATCACATGTGTGGATTCATTATACTCTCAAAATGGCCAGAAAAAGAGAACTTTCATGTGAAACTCGCCAGTCTGTTCTTGTTCTTAGAGATGAAGGCTATTCCATGTGAGAAATTGCTGAACATTTGTCTGGGTGACCCCAAACTTTTGAACGGTAGTGTGTGTGTGTGTGTGTGTGTGTGTGTGTGTGTGTGTGTGTGTGTGTATATGTGTATATGTATGTATATATATACATATATATATGTATATATATATATATATATATATATACATATACGTATATATATGTATATATATATATGCATACATATATATATATATATATATATATATATATATATATATATATATATATATATATATATATATATATATATATATATGTGTACACTTGGGTATTGACAAAAGAATAATTAAAACCCATAATGATCATAGTTTGTCAGCTTCTCGACGAGTGAAGCACTGACTCGCCCGTCACTGCACTACACTCAAAATGCATCAGATTGATGCTTTAAAATATGGAATATTTAAATTTTTCTTACGGGGAGCATGCCCCCGGAACTTTTTCACCCCTGACCCGTTTTCATGCCTGATACTAATAGAAGATGATTTGGTGCTTGGATCCAAGTTAGGTGGCGTGTGCTATGAACAGTGGGCTACCTATTCTTGGAGGACTTTTTATATTCTATGTTGTATGTTCAATATTTCTCATTATTATGTCTTCTGCCGCAAACTAAAAACACATCTTTTTTTAATATACCTTGAATAGGGAAGGTAGCACCGTAGTAGCACTTAAGTGACACTTTTTATAGCACTTTGTAGTTTAACTTTATTGAAGAAATTGTACTTTCTTGAGTCTTGTTGTTCTGAGTTTATACTCATGTTGAATGCACTTAGTGTAAGTCACTTTGGATAAAAGCGTCAGCTAAATGTAATGTAATGTAATAATGTAAAAGGACTCACTCATGGTAATGAACCCAAAGACAATTATTACCATCAATGCAGCTCTAATCAGATCGGGACACTTAAGGGCTTGTTTACAATAATAACAACTCAGATTGTGACGAAGGTTCGAATTAAGAACTGTGTTTGAAAATGTTCTGGTGTACCAAGTTATGGTCATAAAGTATCAACAGCGCTCCACAACAATGAGACGTTTTAACTCCAAGTACACACTTTATCTTGAACCAAACTCACAAAATAAATGCAGATTAGTTTCAGTGTGCATTTTATTTACAATATTTTGTTCAAGTTAGGTCCGTGTACGTTTTGTTCATTTGTTTTATGGTTCATTTGAAAAAACAAAATACGGAAAAGAACCGTTTTGTCGTCTGAATCCAAAAATGAAAAAAAAAAAAAACTCAAAATACGAGCCGATTTTGTTTTTTGCAAATTCTTCCGTGTCAAAATAAAAGCCAGTGATAGATACTCTTATTTACAGTCTTCTAATTCTTATTTACAGTCTTCTATGATGCAAACCCATAGCAGGGTAACGCTAGAAGAAAATTAATTAATCAATATAAATAAATAAATACACCTGGATATGTTAGCAACAGTAGTGACTACAGGCAGTTTAATATGCATGTACCCACAGATTCTATTAATCGTTGCATTGTTTAATGCAACACAGTTCGTAATATAGTTTAATCAAAGTAATTTGTGTGTGTAGAGTTGTTGCTGTTAGCATCATATTTATTTTTTCATCTTCTTGTGCCGTTTCTTGAGTGAACACAGAGCAGAGCCTCTATGAGGAGACCAGCGTAAAGGGTTCCCCTTTCTACCAGTAGATGGCAGTATTTCATGTATTCACTTGTTATATTTGTGTCATTTTAGAACCAAACATTCCTACATGGAAGAGTGAGCATGTGTTGATCACGAGGCAATAAATAATGACAATAAAAAAATAAAGAAACATTATTCTTATTAAGCAGCCTTCAGTGAACCTCTTTTCAGTTACAACCCAGTCAGAGCACCACGTGCGCTTCACACCAGAATGTTTTCCTCACTCACAAATTCCTACTGCCTATATGACCTATTAATAACTGTTTTTTTTCCATGGTCATTATAGGTCATGGCCTCATTCACTGAGAGGGCAAATACCTGCTTTTCTTTTTTCACCGAATCAACTTGTTGATGGACACACGCTGGCAAAAAACATGTTTAGGAAGATGGAAAGAGTTAAATGTTTCTAAATGTGTCAAAATATAGACTTAGAGATAAAAGCATGACAACTAACACGCACAGTAAAACCCGCCTATGCAGACTTACTTTGAGTAAATTCTACATTTAAATATACACATATTGAGGGTCAGTAAAGTCTCACATTATTATTATCCAGGGTTCATACATTTTGACCAATGGATTTCCATGACTTTTCCATGACTTTAAATGAAATTTCCATGACCAAACATTTTGTGAAATCTCGGGGTAAACATGAAAAAGTGAGTAAATGTAGTATTTAAACTAACAAAGAGAATGCAAAGCATACAGTAAACCTTAAATGACACAAATGAATGAGAGCAATAGTTTGATTAAAAGAATAAACATTTATATAGATGCCTGTATGGATGCCTGCTTATATTTTGAGCGTCTTTCTTTTATAAGCATATTAATTATTTCAAACTCGGCGTAAATGAACGTCATGAATACATGAATATAACACATTTCCATGACTTTTCCAAAATGTTTGGGATTTTATTTTTTTCCAAGGACTTTTCCAGGCCTGGAAATAACCATTTTAAAATTCCATGACTTTTCCAGGTTTTCCCTGACCGTAAAAACCCTGATTATTGTTCTAAAATAATTATATTTTATGCTTTGTTTATGCCTGTCTTTGTGCTCTCTCTCTGCCCTGGTTTGTTGATTTGACTGTTCAATGTATTTTGCCGTTATTGATAATTTATGAAATTGTAAATGTGCAATTATTGAAAAAAAAAAGCATTACTATATATATATATATATATATATATATATATATATATATATAGTAATGCTTTTTTTTCAATAATAATATATATATATATATATATATATATATATATATATATATATATATATATATATACAACCAGCTTGGGGAAGAGTAATGCTTTTTTTTTTTGCAAAAAGGATTGGTTTTTAACGGGATATATATGCCATATTCTATACAGTATTGCATATAAGTGACACTTTAGTCAGGTGAATTCCTGTCAGGTGAATCCCTGTCTTCAATTAGCCTAGGCACTTCCGCTGAAGTGCTTATATGCATTGTTTTGGCTCGTGGGAGGAAACCAACCGAACTTGTAAACCCACCTTTAGTTTCGCGGGGAGATCAATGCAAACTCCGACAAACAGGGGGGGGGGCGGGGGACTTCCGCTTCCGTCGAAGCGGGGAGTCGTACCCGGGACCACTGCATGCTGACATAGCGCTACCCGCTAGGCCACCGCGGCGCCTCTTCAGCATATAGCATGGCGTTCTATTTATTTGGTCTATTCAGAAATAAACAAGGTGATATTGCGCAACCAGCACGTCGAAACGCAGCGCGACGTGACGCGTCATCCTCGTTCCACGTTCTGACATGGAGACGCGCAGAAACATGCGCCAGGAACTCAGTTAGCGTCTGTTTTCAGCCGATTTAACGGTGTTAAACTAAACTTTAATTTCTTAAATTTCAAGCTAAAATCGTTTGAATTATTAGAGTAAGCTTTGCCTTCACTAGAGCCGGTAAAAGGACGCTAACGACTAGCTTCTATCCTTGTAGTGAACACTGGGCGCTGCTGCTTATTCAGGGTCATTAACTTGTTCCGGGGTCACCAAAATAACCATTAACGCTGTCAACCCATCCGGGACCGGAGTTCTGTCCTTCACAATAAGATATCACGCTTCAACAACTCCAAACTAATGCAATAAAAGCTCCGTAATTTGCATTTGAGTGTAGACCACCACCTGCTGAATGTTTTGTTAAACTCTTCTCATGTCAGTCTGGCAAAACAGCAGCTGATTCATGGGGTTTCTTACACAAAGCGGTATACAACCAGTAAATTCATGTTAAATGTTGAATAGAATGTTGGTCTGCCTTTTGGGAAAAAATATATACAACATCATATACTAGATCATATACGACCATAATCTGGACAAACAGAAACCTGAACACATACCGTGATCTCCTCACCTCATTCTGCACTATGTGAACTAATATTGTCATTGTTGGGGATTTAAACCCCTCCTGTCAGTTTGCAGCAGATTTCCTGAGCGTGCTTGAGTGTCACATTTTGAGGTCATCACACCAAGATCCTACTGGAGCTGGTTATCACCGACTCGTGTAGATCCGAAGAGTTTTTGTTTTTGGGAGAGAGGGGTGGGGGGGCAACTGGCCGCCGTTTCTGAGATTGGAGTGGGACACGGAAAAAAAAGTGAGGTCGGGATCATTTTACGCCTCTCCACTTTGCCTGTAAATTTGGGTGTCCAGAAGTGGTTGATGTCCTGTGTTCGCATCCTGACAGCATTAAGTACCGTGAGAACAAGGATGGCCACATGCCAGTTGATGTAAGGAGTTTTATTTTTAACCCTTATTGAACTTTGTTACATGCCCAATGAGTTAGAGAACCTTCAGTGTAGCCTGGGTTGTTGTTGCTGGTTGTTATTACGCAGCAAGTATTCATGAACGTGTGCATATGGAAGCTGTCTAGCAGCTACTCAGCCTTGCACAGTACTGCTGAACACTGGTGTCGTTGCTGAGGGGAGGCACAGTTATGCTCGCTCAGGTCTTGAAGCCGTGACCTTTTAGCTTGCTTTTTTAAAATCTTTTGGCAACAATCACTCACTGCACATTGAAGGCTGAAATTAGATGAGCATGTTCTTTCCCCAGCTAATCCAGCAACAGTTGTATGTTGTCAGCTGCATAAACTATATATCACTAATTGTCTTTTCTTTTCCACAGCTTATCTGTAGCAGAACAACTACAACTACAGAAGTGAGGCAGAGGATATTTGCCTATTTGGAGGGTAAAGTCAAACGCACACATTTCTGAAAATATTAAAGTTTGTGTTCCTCTTCTCCCCTGCTTCCTGGAGGATACAGGCATAGTGTATATTGTTACTCACTGCCCTGTGCATGGACTGACAACAACATACAAAACAGACATTTGACAACGTGCCAAATTTGATTTTATTTTCCAGTACTCTGCCACGTAAGGTTTGATTCCCACTGATGCCACCCTCAATTCAAATCTTTGTGTAATATATGTCTTTCAATTGTCTGTTGTCTCTCAGACCGCTGCTATATCCCCTTGCTGAGGGCAACCGACAACGCCTCTCAGCCCATCATTGATTGTGTGTGGTCACCTCCGAAGTCCTCCAAAGGTCTCTCGCTGACCCGGCAGCACAGAAGCCCAGTGGAGCCAGTGATGGCTGTCACAGCCTTCGTTGGCCCACTGAGTCCCAACAAAGCAAGTTATTTACTTGATTACCTGTCTATGATTACTAAAGTCCCACGTCTCAACATTGCATTGCATTAAAAACATTTAGTAACCAGCAAATATTGTTTTCTCCTGTAGGCAGAAGATTTCCGTAGGGCTTGGAAAACACCGTGCAAAGACAAGGCGGCCAACCACCTTTGGAAATCTGATCCTGACCGTGGGGCAGAGCGAGTGGGGAGGTACATCCACGACCTTATTCTGCTTATGTTGTCTTAATAACTTTCTATGTATTCTCAGATATATTGTGAGGCTAATGAAGGGAGATATTACTGGGTTTATTAATGCAATGTTGAATGCATAAAGGCAATAGTCTGAAGGAAATACTTTTTGCATGAGCAGTTTTGTTTTGGGGGATTACAGACATGTTGGGCCATGTACACCCTGGGCTCGTTCTGTTCTCTCTGTCTCTCTCTTGCCCCCCTTTCCCCTCCCACACAATTAAACAGCACCACATACTGCACCCTCCAAAGTGAGCATACAGACGAATCCTCTGTAAAACATGTTCAACGACTGAACCACATTAGTACTGTAAATGGTTCTAAAGCACTATGAAAACACCTGTTTTTTTATTTAAATGATAAGTTATCCTTTATTTACAGAGATCTGGCTCATGAGATGGGCCATCCATGGGCTGAGTACTGTGACTTTCTTGACAGTTTTGTGGATCTGTCATCAACTGAGGGGCTTTGTAAACTGGACGAGTACCTTAGCAAGAAGGAGATCCGACCGAGGACCCCGCGGCATATTACAGAGCAGTGGATGACGATAGTGTGAAGAAAAAACCAGAAGTGATCCAGTACTACAACAAAACAAAATCAGGAGTGGACACAATGGATCAGATGGTTCGCACATACTCATGCAAGCGGAGAACACGGAGGTGGCCCATGGTGCTCTGGTGCAATGTGCTGGATGTTGCCACCCTCAATGCATACACCAACTTCACTGCACAACACCCTGATTACATGGGTGGTGTGACCAATACACGGCGGCTATTCATCAAGGAGCTGGGCAAAGAGCTCGTCATGCCACATATGAAGAGGCGCATGGAGGGCACGCCCCACCTCCAAACGCATACAAAAAAAATGCTGCCGCCATCCAGCCACATGAGGACATCCGACAGGAGGGCCAAGCAAAGAGGAAGAGGTGCAAGATCTGCCCAGCTGCCAAAGACCGAAAAGTCAGCAGCTGGTGTTCTAGGTGCACTGTGAGTGTCTTTCTGTGGAGTGCCATGATGTTGTCTTAGTTGTTGAAAGAACCTATGGATGCTGAAATAGAAAATGTTTCTGATAATTTTTGACAAGATGATGCATCAAAAACTTAAATGGGTATAACACAAATATGACATTAACTGCTTAGGAATTACAGCCATTTTTACACAGTCCCCCACATTTTTAGAGGTTTAGAAGTAATTGGACAAACTAACATAATAGTGCATATAATTATCATTTTTAATACTTGGAGGAAAATCATTTTTAGGAATGTACCAAACTGTTGATTGGGTCAATCCTAATGTTTCTGCTATCTGCCCGATAGGTTTGTGTAGTTTGTTAGCCTTTTAATGGCCTACTTCACTTGCATTGACACATTTGTCTTTAGGTATGGGGTTTTGGAGGCAGAATGCCCGCCGCATCATTTCCCTGCGGGACAGCTCCTTCCGAGAGCTGATGCAGAGAAAGAGGTGGAGGACAGGGTAACAAGCACAGTGTTTAGTGCTATTTCTGAACGCAAGACTCAGTTATTGTGCCACAATAGGCTCTGAAGAGTGGAATGTAAATACACAGATCATAGAGTCTCCAAATGTAGAATTAACTATTTTTAAGTCACCATGTCCTTTTGAACACCACCTGACTAAGAGCCAACACAAGCACATTGACAGAGACCTCTACATTCATAGTTGCTAACATTCTAGCATGGCTAGTGTTTCACAAAAAAATCATCGAAGTCATGAATCAGTCCGACGACATAATGATAACCCATGCTAAATACACATTAATGGCAGGCATGAAAATCTCTCACCTTTCGGCGAAATTCGCCGTTTTGAAACCAAAATATGTCATCCACGTAGATCCGAAGAGTTTTTGTTTTTGGGAGGGGGGGGGGGGGGTCAACTGTCCGCCGTTTCTGAGATTGGAGTGGGACACGGAAAAAAAACTGAGGTCGTGATCATCTTAGCAATAGAAGATCTTTGACGTCGCGAGTCTTGGCCAATCAGCATTAAGATGTCTACAGCGGCTTCATTTCCCTCCCACCAGTTATTTAATGGCAAACTAGTCAGCTTGCTAACACGTTAGCTAACGTTGTTGGAGAGACAGCGAGTGAGATTACTGGCAGCGGAGAGTCCGTGGCAGCGTGTGACGTCAGACAGGAGAGCGGCGAGTCAGTTCTACCTACCGACACCTCACTACATATAAGGAGAGGACAATGGAGATTTTATCCAACTTTTATTTTAATAAAAAAAACGAAATGAGTTTCCTCTGTGGGGTGGCCGGGCTCCTGTTTATATTTAAGGGTTTAAGATCTACGTGTAGGAAAAAGTGTATCCTTCAGTTAATTATAATCTATAGAGTTATGTGGTTATAATGATGTCACACAGAGAGAGGTGTGCATGTTCAGGTTTACCTGGTGGAAATATTATTCAGTGTTCTAGACTAACAGTGACGTCTCCTCAAAGTAAAGTGGTATAATAGTATGACATAATATGGTCAAATAAAATAAAAAGGCTAGTACATTATACATATTATGGCATATAAGTGTAATATTATGAAGTGAAATGTAGTAGTAGCAAAACAATATTCAGTATAGTACAGCAGTATTGCATATTGTAAGTATTAAGTCTACAAAATATATACACACACACACACACACACACACACACACACACACACACACACACACACACACACACACACACACTACCGTTCAAAAGTTTGGGGTCACTTAGAAATGTCCTTATTTTTCAGAGAAAAGCACTGTTTTTTTCAATGAAGATTACATTAAATAAATCAGTAGTGCTGTTGATCATTCTTGCTGCTCTGTTCTCTGGTAAAATAGAAAGAACAACATGTGTTTATTATTTATTAAAGATTGATATGAACTTGAGTTCATAATGTGACGATAACACAACTACTATTCAACCAACTCAACCAACACCAGAAGCATCCACTAGAAGTCTTCTCTGCTGTCTAGTCCTTGAAGGTGAAGCGGTTTGATCCAAAGACATATTACGAGACAGCATGAACCAGAATTACTTTTATTGACACATGATGTGTTTGTGTGTAAGTTGACTGTTTCCCAGTTATTATTCAATTGCAGTAAATAATGCTGACATGTTATCACTTCACATATAGTAAAATAACATGATTCAATGTGGACAGAATTCATGACGCAACAATGCAGCATGAAGATCATCAGTTGACCAGAAGCACAGGTATTCTGGATGAATCCTTTCAGGGACTTCAATGGTCCATACATCTGTTCTCTTCATCTTATCCAGGGCCGAGTCGAGGGGCAGCAGCTTGAACAGATTATTCCAGACATCCCTCTCCCAAAGAAACATGTTCCAGATCAACCTGATGAGCCCAAGTGTTCTCAGACTGCAGATATATAATCTCTCCAGAGAGTTCTAGGTCTGCCCTGATGTCTCCTACCAGAGACGACAGGGACACATCCAGAAGGATCCTGATCAGATGATGAACCACCTCAGCTGGCCTTTTCCAACGTGAAGGAGCAGCAGTGATGGTTCAACATCAGCTAGGGCTGATTCTCTGGCCACACCCACTGACATTTAACTTAACCAATGAGAATACTTCTGTCTCCAGAGCAGAAATGTTTGAGGAACTAACATCTCGTGAGCTTGACGTTGAGCAGAAGGGCTGTGCAGCAGAGAGACTCTTTACTTTGCTCTTCTGCTGTCTGCGTGGCTTCAACAACTCCAAAGACATGATGCTTTACTTCTTTTTACCTTTCTTTCACTGTATAGGTGAGTGTTAGAACAGAGGTCACAGTATCCTGCAACATTAACCAGATCCATCATGACTAAAGGTGTATCTGTGAAAAGTAAAGTCAAGAATCTCTGTTGAGTCTCTGGATGTGAGAATCTCTTGCAGACTAACTGACAGGAATAACATTAATTTTGCAGCTCTGGGTTCCATGGACAGCATAAAGCCAGAACGTAGTGAAGAGCATGTTGCAGAGGGCAGAAGCATCAACCTGACCTGTAAATATGAGGGCACTGTCTACAGTATCCAGTGGTACCAACAGAACCAGAGATCCAGACCAGAGATCCTGCTCTACATCACAAAGGAAGGATTGATTCATAGAACTGCTTCTGATTTCTCAGCTCACATTAACAAAGAAGAGAAACGTGTTCATCTGGAGATCTCCTCTGCTGCAGTGACAGACTCTGCTGTGTACTACTGTGCTCTGAGGCCCACAGTGACAGGAAACACCACAACTCTGTACAAAAACCTTTGGAGCAAAGACAACACAATACTGCACCACATCCACTAGAGGGAGTCTCACTCTGTGTACCTTCAGTAGTGTGTGATGATACAGCCTGGATTATTTGTAGTGATGAAAACAACAAGAAATGAAGCACTGAAGAAGAAGCTGATTCAGGGAAGTGATGATAATGAAGTCTTGTTGCTTATTATTGATATGAACAATACTTCAACATAATCGAGTGTCAATTAAAGTCCTCTGACATCTAAAAGAAATGAAATTAAAGTCTGTAAGTCAGTTGTTTTTATAATTATTAAAATTAAAATTATTATAATTGATTAAATGTGAAACTATTTCAATAATGCAAATAATTCATATGTTTGAGCATATTATTTAATATCTGATCATACGCAACAATGTGTCAATGCAATTACTATTCTATGTAAGTCCACTCGTGAAACATCACAACTTTATTAAAGGCTGTGAGTTCTTGTGGTGTTCCACAGGGTTCAATCATAGGTCCTCTCATTTTATATGTACATGTTGTCTTTAGATCAAATTATGTTTAAAACACAACTTCAGTCTACATTATGTTGCTGATAATATGTGATTATTGAGGCCATTAAATTACAGTAACCATGTAAGCTGGTGTATTACATGTAAAGTGCTGGTGTTCCAGATGTTTCTACAACTGAGTTAGTCTAGTCCAGAGATCTCAACCTCCTCCTATAATTCTGTAAACTCACATATATCTTGTTGAGGTGTCTGTTGATGTTACGCTTACTGCTCATAGTCTTGCGATATTATTGATCATTTATAATCCTGTATGGAATATGAATTAAGTCTTTCTGATGTTGAAAATGCTCAAAAGAAAATACATTTTTCACTGTTATACTTTAGTAACTCCTGGTTATTAAGTCAACACCGGAAAAAGACAAAGTTTGTACATCCAGAAAGTACTAAATGCTGCATTTAGGGAGGAGCTAAGAAGTTACTGGAAATGGTTGAACATCAGCTAGTTTCTGCTGCTGGTTTAAACCTGCTTGAAGAGATGGAACATTGGCTGTGGATCATTCTTGCTGCTCTGTTCTCTGGTAAGATAGAAACAACACTCTCTCAACACTTTCCACCACAAACCAGCTGTGAGTGTTTTTAATGTTCATCATACAGAAAAGCAAAAGCTCCTTTCTGTTGGTATCTAGTACCTTCTAAATAACTCCTTGTGTGGTTCAATGTGACATCAGACAGCAGTCAGTGGAACCAGACTATTCTAAATGTCTGTGTGTGACTGTCTGGCTAAAGAACTCTTTAACCTACTGACAGTTCTTCTTTAATCAATCATCTGTATTGATCATCTCTTCCTCTGCATTCTTCCTCAGAGTGTAAGGGAGAAGACAGAGTGACCCAGTCAACAGGAGATGTCATCGCTACTGAAGGACAGACCGTTACACTCCACTGTACCTTTGAGACGTCTGACACAATTCCCACTTTGTTCTGGTACAAACAAGAAGTCAATGATTTCCCAAAGTACATGCTGAAATGTATCTCAGACAAAGTACTTAAAGCTCCAGAGTTCCTCAAAGACAGATTTGATGCTTCAATCAACAAGACATCATTTCCACTGAAGATCCAGAAGCTTCATCTGTCCGACTCTGCTGTGTACTACTGTGCTCTGAGGCCCACAGTGACAGGAAACACCACAACTCTGTACCAAAACCTTTGGAGCAAAGACAACACAATACTGCACCACATCCACTAGAGGGAGTCTCACTCTGTGTACCTTCAGTAGTGTGTGATGATGCAGTCTGGATTCTTTTCACTCCTGAGACTGAGTTGTCATGAAGAACTACAGAAATGACAGTAATGTGACACAAGTCTCCTCCTTCTGACTGCAGAGGTGCTTCATGACGGAACTGTTTGATTCCAGCTGTGAACATCAGCCAAAACACAACTCACCAAACGTGTTCATCCTGAACCAACTCTGTAAACATGGACAAACTTGCTGCAGTTCTGTTCTTTTCAACTCTCATAGGTACGTATGTTTTTGACCATAAAACCTGAACGACAACTTCAGAATTTAACATTTCACAGACACAAATCTAGATGTCATCACTTCATCACTAACAAGTGATTATTAACTTGTTGACAGCATCATTTGTTTCACTAAAACATTGTCTTAGAGTGATGGAGTTCAAATGAAGCATCTGTCACTTTGGACCAGAACTCTAAATATACCATGTCGTCCTCCTCACTAGGTAACACCGTGGAAAAAGATATTACTGCCAGCAGTGCTGAAGTGTTGTCATCACCGGGCTCTAGTGTCACTCTGTCCTGTAACTATTCAGTTAAAGCCGATAACCTCCAGTGGTATCGACAGGATCCTGGATCAGCTCCTCAGTTCTTTCTCCTGATCACTGATACAACACAGTCTTCAGTGGTGGAAGCAAAACCTCCAAACCCTCGACTGACTGCTAAACTGAATAGGGAGAGAAATCAAGTTCATCTGGAGATCTCCTCTGCTGCAGTAACAGACTCTGCTGTGTACTACTGTGCTCTGCAGCCCACAGTGACAGGAAACACCACAACTCTGTACAAAAACCTTTGGAGCAAAGACAACACAATACTGCACAACATCCACTAGAGGGAGTCTCACTCTGTGTACCTTCAGCAGTGTGTGATGATGCAGTCTGGATTCTTTGTAGTGATGAAAACAACAAGAAATGAATCACTGAAGAAGAAGCTGATTCAGGGAAGTGATGATCATGAAGTGTTGTTGCTTATTATTGATATGAACAATACTTCAACATAATAGAGTGTCAATTAAAGTCCTCTGAGATCTAATGGAGCTGACATTAAAGTATGTATGTTTCACAATTATAATTCCCTAATTTTAAAACTATTTCAATAAATAGGTGGTGTTCCACAGGGTTCAATCATAGGTCCTCTTATGTTTATCAGAATCAGAAGAATTTATTGACAAGTAAGTTTACACACACAAGGAATGTGTCCTGGCGGGACATGCATAACATTTAACAATTTAGACGTTGTCTTAAGATCAAATTATGTTTAAAACACAACTTCAGTCTACATTGTGTTGCTGATAATATGTGATCATAGAGGCCATTCAATTACAGTAATCCTGGAAGCTGGTTCATTACATGTAAAGTGCTGGTGTTCCAGATGTTTCTACAACTGAGTGACAACAAAGGGCAACTTTCCCTTGTGAGTTCTGCCTGAATAAATCTCTGCTCTGCTTTATGTTGTGTTTGGGTCCTTCCACCACCGTTACAATTACTGCTTTCATTATTACTATTATATGCTGCGGTTATTTTTGATAGTTGTAACTTTTTAATCTGGCCTACTACTCTCATTATATGAATAATTTCTGTCGTATGCAGTTCAATCAGGAGAGAGGTCATTAGTAAAGGATAGAGTAAGGTCTCAATGGACCACAGAACAGGATAGTGTGGGTCTAGATATACCACAATAACATATGGTGGGATTTTAAAAGATCACTGGAACATGGACATGTTTAATAAATTGTCTCTACAAGATGGTTGTCATAACAGACTCAGATAAAGTAGTTTCTCTGGTCTTTGAAAACCCTTAAAAGATGATCATCATCACAGCTACTTATTTATAACTCCTGTCATAAAGCCCAACACACCAGAATGGAAAAATGCCTCCTGTTGGTACAAAATGCAGCTACAGTCTGTGAACCAGGAGGAAGAGGAACTGAGAGAAGAGAAAACACATCTAAGAGGAGACGGAGAGACTCAGGGAGGAGCTAAGATGTTCCTGAACTATAGAAGAGAGGAACTTCTATATTCAACAGAGTTCAATACACAAACCATCAGCATCACCTTTATTCAACATGCTGACATTAGACTATTATTTACTTTCCCTACTGCCATTTTGCTTTCTAAGAGGTATGTAAGATTCTGTATGTAAAAGTCCAATGTTATTTGAATGTGATCCATTAACTGATTCTTTGGAGTTCTCTCTTCCTTTAGGTGTCAGCTGTGAAGAACTCAGTCCAGTCAAGAGAGAAGAGTCCAGTTTAGAAGACAGTCCTGTTACTCTGTCCTACAAATACTCCAAACAAGCTGCTAGTGATTATTTCTTCTGGTATCGACAATATCCAGGAAAACCACCAGAGTTCCTCATCTCCCATTTAGGAACAGGAAGTATATTGAATAGTCCGATCCCTGGACTGAAGATTGAAGTGGATCAAAAGCGAATCCTGATGGAGATCTCCTCTGCTGCAGTGACAGACTCTGCTGTGTACTACTGTGCTGTGAGGCCCACAGTGACAGGAAACACCACAACTCTGTACAAAAACACCAGCTGACACTGACAAGCTGCTGGAAGCATTTCTTCCACATGTTGCATGAACGTTTAGCTCCTCTAGAGGGCGATGTTATCAAGTAGGCGGTGCAGTACTTCTGCAGCGTGTTCAAGCATTCAGTCCATAAGAAGTGCTGCTGTGAAGAGAACAACTGTCAGACTGCATGTTGAACATCAGCTAGTTTCTCCTGCTGGTTTAAACCTGCTTGAAGAGATGGAACATTGGCTGTGCATCATTCTTGCTGCTCTGTTCTCTGGTAAGATAGAAAGAACCACATGTTCCTCTCTCAACACTTTCCACCACAAACCAGCTGTGAGTGTTTTTAATGTTCATCATACAGAAAAGCAAAAGTTCCTTTCTGTTGGTATCTAGTGCCTTCTAAATAACTCCTTGTGTGGTTCAATGTGACATCAGACAGCAGTCAGTGGAACCAGACTATTCTAAATGTCTGTGTGTGACTGTCTGGCTAAAGAACTCTTTAACCTACTGACAGTTCTTCTTTAATCAATCATCTGTATTGATCATCTCTTCTTCTGCATTCTTCCTCAGAGTGTAAAGGAGAAGACAGAGTGACCCAGTCAACAGGAGATGTCATCGCTACTGAAGGACAGACCGTTACACTCCACTGTACCTTTGAGACGTCTGACACAATTCCCACTTTGTTCTGGTACAAACAAGAACTCAATGATTTCCCAAAGTACATGCTGAAATGTATCTCAGACAAAGTATATAAAGCTCCAGAGTTCCTCAAAGACAGATTTGATGCTTCAATCAACAAGACATCAGTTCCACTGAAGATCCAGAAGCTTCATCTGACAGACTCTGCTGTGTACTACTGTGCTCTGCAGCCCACAGTGACAGGAAACACCACAACTCTGTACAAAAACATTTGGAGGAAAGACAACACAATACTGCACCACATCCACTAGATGGAGTCTCACTCTGTGTACCTTCAGCAGTGTGTGATGATGCAGTCTGGATTCTTTTTAGTGATGAAAACAACAGAAAATGAATCACTGAAGAAGAAGCTGATTCAGGGAAGTGATGATAATGAAGTCTTGTTGCTTATTATTGATATGAACAATACTTCAACATAATAGAGTGTCAATTAAAGTCCTCTGAGATCTAATGGAGCTGAAATTAAAGTCTGTAAATCAGTTGTTTTCACAATTATAATTCCCTAATTTTAAAAATATTTCAATAAATAGGTGGTGTTCCACAGGGTTCAATCATAGGTCCTCTTATATTCATCAGAATCAGAACCATTTATTGACAAGTAAGTTTACACACACAAGGAATCTGCATAACATTTAACAATTTAGATGTTGTCTTAAAATCAAATTATGTTTAAAACACAACTTCAGTCTACATCATTTTGCTGATAATATGTGATCATAGAGAACATTCAATTACAGTAATCATGGAAGCTGGTTTATTACATGTAAAGTGCTGGTGTTCCAGATGTTTCTACAACTGAGTGACAACAAAGGGCAACTTTCCCTTGTGAGTTCTGCCTGAATAAATCTCTGCTCTGCTTTATGTTGTGTTTGGGTCCTTCCACCACCCGTTACAATTACTGCTTTCATTATTATTATATGCTGCGGTTATTTTTGATAGGTTTTTTTTGTTGATAGCTTAATCTGGCCTCCTACTCTCATTATATGAATAATTTCTGTCGTATGCAGTTCAATCAGGAGAGAGGTCATTAGTAAAGGATAGAGTAAGGTCTCAATGGACCATAGAACAGGATAGTGTGGGTCTAGATATACCACAATAACATATGGTGGGATTTTAAAAGATCACTGGAACATGGACATGTTTTATAAATTGTCTCTACAAGATGGTTGTCATAACAGACTCAGATAAAGTAGTTTATCTGGTCTTTGAAAACCCTTAAAAGATTATGCGTCATCACAGCTACTTATTTATAACTCCTGTCATAAAGCCCATCACACCAGAATGAAAAATACCTCCAGTTGGTACAAAATGCAGCTACAGTCTGTTAACCAGGAGGAAGAGGAACTGAGAGAAGAGAAAACACATCTAAGAGGAGACGGAGAGACTCAGGGAGGAGCTAAGATGTTCCTGAACTATAGAAGAGAGGAACTTCTATATTCAACAGAGTTCAATACACAAACCATCAGCATCACCTTTATTCAACATGCTGGCATTAGACTATTATTTACTTTCCCTACTGCCATTTTGCTTTCTAAGAGGTATGTAAGATTCTGTATGTAAAAGTCCAATGTTATTTGAATGTGATCCATTAACTGATTCTTTGGAGTTCTCTCTTCCTTTAGGTGTCAGCTGTGAAGAACTCAGTCCAGTCAAGAAAGAAGAGTCCAGTTTAGAAGACAGTCCTGTTACTCTGTCCTACAAATACTCCAAAGAAGCAGCTGGCGGTGATTATTTCTTCTGGTATCGACAACATCCAGGAAAACCACCAGAGTTCCTCATATCACACTCTGGTAAAGGGAATGTAGGAAGCTCTAAAATCTCTGGACTGAAGATTGAAGTGGATCAAAAGCGAATCCTGATGGAGATCTCCTCTGCTGCAGTGACAGACTCTGCTGTGTACTACTGTGCTGTGAGGCCCACAGTGACAGGAAACACCACAACTCTGTACAAAAACCTTTGGAGCAAAGACAACACAATACTGCACCACATCCACTAGAGGGAGTCTCACTCTGTGTACCTTCAGTAGTGTGTGATGATGCAGTCTGGATTGTTTTCACTTCTGAGACTGAGTTGTCATGAAGAACTACAGAAATGACAGTAATGTGACACGAGTCTCCTCCTACTGACTGCAGAGGTGCTTCATGACGGAACTGTTTGATTCCAGCTGTGAACATCAGCCAAAACACAACTCACCAAACGTGTTCATCCTGAACCAACTCTGTAAACATGGACAAACTTGCTGCAGTTCTGTTCTTTTCAACTCTCATAGGTACGTATGTTTTTGACCATAAAACCTGAAAGATACCTTCAGAATTAAACATTTCACAGACACAAATCTAGATGCCATCACTTCATCACCAATAAGTGATTATTAACTTGTTGACAGCATCATTTGTTTCACTAAAACATTGTCTTAGAGTGATGGAGTTCAAATGAAGCATCTGTCATTTTGGACCAGAACTCTAAATATACCATGTCGTCCTCCTCACTAGGTAACACCGTGGAAAAAGATATTACTGCCAGCAGTGCTGAAGTGTTGTCATCACCGGGCTCTAGTGTCACTCTGTCCTGTAACTATTCAGTTAAAGCCGATAACCTCCAGTGGTATCGACAGGATCCTGGATCAGCTCCTCAGTTCCTTCTCCTGATCACTGATGCAACACAGCCTTCAGTGGTGGAAGCAAAACCTCCAAACCCTCGACTGACTGCTAAACTGAATAAGGAGAGAAATCAAGTTCATCTGGAGATCTCCTCTGCTGCAGTGACAGACTCTGCTGTGTACTACTGTGCTCTGAGGCCCACAGTGACAGGAAACACCACAACTCTGTACAAAAACCTTTGGAGCAAATACTACACAATACTGCACCACATCCACTAGAGGGAGTCTCACTCTGTGTACCTTCAGTAGGGTGTGATGATACAGTCTGGATTATTTGTAGTGGTGATGAAAACAACAGGAAATGAAGCACTGACAAAGAAACTGATTATACGTGATGATAATGAGGTGTTGTGGCTTGTTATGCATATGAACAATACTTCAACATAATTGAGTGTCAATTAAAGTCTTCTGACATCCGATAGAGCTCAAACTAATGTCTGTACATCAGTTGTTTTACAATTATAATAGGTTAAATGTGAAAGTATTTCAACAATGCAAACAATACATATGTTTAAGCATATTATTTAATATCTGAAATAAATGGTGATCATATGCAACGATCTGTCAATATAATTACGGTTCTATGTAAATCCACTCGTGAAACATCACAACTTTATTAAAGGATGTGAGTTCTTGTGGTGTTCCACAGGGTTCAATCATAGGTCCTCTCATTTTATATTTACATGTTGTCTTTGAATCAAATTATGTTTAAAACACAACGTTATTAAGTCAACACCAGAAAAAGACAAAGTTAGTACCTCCAGAAAGTACTAAATGCTGCATTTAGGGAGGAGCTAAGAAGTTACTGGAAGTGGTTGAACATCAGCTAGTTTCTCCTGCTGGTTTAGACCTGCTTGAAGAGATGGAACATTTGCTGTGGATCATTCTTGCTGCTCTGTTCTGGTAAAATAGAAAGAACAACATGTGTTTATTATTCTCTAAAGATTGATATGAACTAGAGTTCATAACATGACGAAAACACAACTACTGTTCAACCAACTCAACCAACACCAGAAGCATCCACTAGAAGTCTTCTCTGCTGTCTAGTCCTTGAAGGTGAAGCGGTTTGATCCAAAGATATATTTATAAACAGCATGAACCAGAATTACTTTTATTGACACATGATCAATGTTCCCTCAAATGTCTTTCAGCACTGAGCAAAAAAAAATATTTCTGAGCACACATTTCAGCACTGTGAGCAATTCGCAACCACGCGATCTGCCGAAAAATGACCACAAGCCTGCGTTAGCCATAGGGGATTCAAAGAGATGACAGCAAATGCATCAATATGTATACAAGGTTGATATTTATTCAATATCCTTTATAATGGCTGGACTTTGGGAACATTTTAATGATGGTGTTTTACCAGTCAGTCTAGTTGAACTTAAAGGATATTTGTTGAACTTCAATAAGGGGAGGTTATGACTGGTTCACTGGTTATGACTGATAATGATATATATATATATATATATATATATATATATATATATATATATATATATATATATATATATATATATATATATATATATATATATATATATATATAAAAGTATCAAAGGTGTTTAGTCATTTCTCAGTAGGTACAACATTTAAGTGGAACTTCATTGAAAGGAAAATGATAATGCAGCGCTTACCAATAATTATAGGCCTATTAAATTGACATGGTGTCAAGGTAGCCTATATAAACAATTGAATAACTTCATATTCTTCATATTTAAATATGTCTGAAAGTTTCATCCTACCTGTGTCAGTTTGGACTATTTCATCTAGCTCCTCATGTTTGAACGTTAGGCAGACCTTTTTCTCGGGCACATGCTCTGCCTTTCTTTTCGCCATAGTAGCCTATAGCTGCTGGAGCAGGGCCCGCCAAGAGGAGCCTAAACAGCGCCGGCCCGAGTTCATGTGGCGCTCTGGGCGAGCTTCACTCCTGGCGCCCGGAGGAGGACAGCGGGGGTGGGGGGTGCTAACGGAGGCAGAGCGCTAGCAGAGGTACAGACAGCACATGTCGAGAAATGGGACGCTGATTGGCCAAGAAGACTCGACACATCAAAGATCTTATTATTGCGTAGATGGCTCACTCTTATCTCAGAAACACTGGCGCAAAAAATATTTTTAACCCCTGAAAAAAAAATCGATTGTGTGGTCAGAAAAATGTGCGCGGTCTGAAAAATCTATTGCGCGGCCACTTCGACTGACCTGCGCGGCCGCGCACGTGCACAGCTCAGAGGGAACACTGCACATGATGTGCTTGTGTGTAAGTTGACTGTTTCCCAGTTATTATTCAATTGCAGTAAAAAATGCTGACATGTTATCACTTCACATAAAGTAAAATAACATGATTCAATGTGGACAGAATTCATGACGCAACAATGCAGCATGAAGATCAGCAGTTTTCCAGAAGCACAGGTCTTCTGGATGAATCCTTTCATTAGATAATTCCAGACATCCCTCTCCAAAGAAGCATGTTCCAGATCAAACTGATGAACCCAGGTGTTCTCAGACTGCAGATACAGTTGTCCCTCACTATAACGCCGTTCACTTTTCGCGGCCTCGCTGTTTCGCGGATTTTTGTTAGTGTAATTTTGCATGCTTTTTTTACAGTGTATAGTATGAACGTGCATTGTGTTCGGCGTCCTGATTGGCTAAGGGAGAACCGCACATGTGTTCTGCGTCCTGATTAGCTAAGGGACTGTACTGTACAACATTGTCAATCAATCTCCTCCGTGCAGTGTCTCCTGTACAGTACAGAATGCGTTCGGCTAGCCAGATTTACATAAATGTTCAATCGCTAGCAGTGTGACACTGAAGTGCTGTATGTTGGCAAGTTTTCTACCCGAAAAAAAACATAATGTCGATGTAACGAACTGCAACGAAAAGGCACCTGTGGTCGCACCCAAAAGGCAGAGGAAGATGCTAACCATTGCAGAAAAAGTTGGACTTCTGGACATGCTAAAGGAAGGTAGAAGTTACATGGCTGTAGGGTGCCAATACGGAATAAATGAATCTTCGGTTCGTTACATAAAGAAGGAGGAAAATAACATAAGGACGACAGCAGCAATACGTTTTAACAGGGATGCAAAAAGGGTAGTAACTGTCCACAACAAGACCATCGTAAGGATGGAGTCTGCTTTAGCTCAATGGATCAGTGACAGCAGGAAAAAGAACATTCCGCTGGACACCAACATCATCCGCACAAAAGCTAAAAAACTTCATGAAACCTTTGCTGACAGCGAGGAGCTAGATGATGCAGAGCCCGGGCCATCGAAGAGTGCTTTTCACGCAGAACCAAGCCCATTTAATGCCAGCAAGGGCTGGTTTGACAAATTCCAGCAACGCTTTGGACTTAAAAGTGTTTCTCTGCACGGAGAGGCCGCCTCTGCAAATACCGCTGGAGCAGAGGCATACGTTAACAAATTTAAAGTGATCATCGAGAAAGGGGGACATAAGCCTCAACAAGTTTTTAATATGGATGAGACAGGCTTATTTTGGAAATGAATGCCCTCTCGCACCTTTATAATGCAAGACGAAGTCAAAGCCTCTGGATTTAAAGCCCCAAAAGATCGTGTGACTCTGGTTATGTGTGGAAATGCTGCGGGCTTTATGGTAAACCAGGGCTTATTTATAGGTCAAAAAATCCGAGAGCCCTAAAAAACTAAAATCAGAATGTGTTGCCCGTTTACTGGATGCACAACGCAAAGGCTTGGATGACAAAAGTGCTCAATCTGGATTGGTTCCAACATTGTTTTATTCCGGAGGTCAAGCGTTACTTGAGAGGAAAAGGATTGGATTTGAAAGTGCTTCTGCTCGTGGACAACGCCAGAGGCCACGCTGATGATTTGTCGTATGATGGTGTGCAAAATGAATTTCTGCCGCCAAACACCACATCGCTGATTCAGCCCATGGACCAAGGCATCATCCGCGCTTTCAAAGCGCTCTATATGCGCAACACACTGCAGCATCTTGTTGAGGCTATGGACTCGGATCAAGATTTCTCACTAAAGGCCTACTGGCGTTAATACACTGTTGCATCATGTCTCCAAAATATTCAGAGGGCCATTCATGAGATGAAAACTGAAACTTTAATCGTCTGCTGGAAAAAACTGTGGCCAGAGGCAGTGCACAACCCCACCGGATGCTCTCTTGATGAGATGCATCACTCTGCGGTAGATACAGCTGTGAATCTGGCTAAACAGCTTGGGGGAGATGGCTTTAATGATATGACTCCTGATGACATTAATGCCCTGATTGATGCCCACTCACAACCGCTGACTGATGAAGACCTGGCAGAGATGACAAAGCCACCAAGTATGGATGAGGGAGAAGAGGAAGAAGAGGACACAAGTGTTGATAAAGAGGAGGATGATGGACTAACACTTGATCGCTTGGCAACCATGGTGAACTTCAGAGAGCTGCGCAAGAATGGGACCCTTTGATGTTCCGTTCATTACAGTTCTCAGACATAATCGAAGGTGGCATGTCTGTTTATAAGAATCTTCTCACCCAGAAGAAAAAACAGCGCCAACAACTACCCATAACTATGTTCTGCACTCGGAAAAAAACACCTGCACCAAGGCCTTCAGAGGAAAAAGACGTTATAGTGGAGCTGCTGGTTATAAGTTACTGGCTACTGGTAATAATTTACCAGTAACCAGGAACTTACTGTTACTGGTAATAATTTCTTATGTGTCAAACCTCATAGATTGATCATTACAATGAAATTTGTTCAAAAATGTTGGGCTTGAAAACAGGTTTTGATCTTTGGTTTCATTCACTAATATTGCACTTATTTTTTTAAATCTGCGAAGGTTTGAACTTTGAGAGTGTTTAAATAAGAGAGAAATGTGAGAAAATGTTAATGCCTGTCTGAGAAAAGTGTATAAAAGTGTGTGGTTAGGGGTTTTACGGCCTTAAAACATGTATAATAATTGTAAAAAATAAAGCTGATTACTTCACGGATTTCTTATATTGCGGGTTATTTTTAGAACGCATCCCCCGCGATAAACAAGGGACCACTGTATATAATCTCTCCAGAGAGTTCGAGGTCTGCCCCGATGTCTCCTACCAGAGACGACAGGGACACATCCAGAAGGATCCTGATCAGATGATGAACCACCTCAGCTGGCCTTTTCCAACGTGAAGGAGCAGCAGTGATGGTTCAACATCAGCTAGGGCTGATTCTCTGGCCACGCCCACTGACATTTAATTCAACCAATGAGAATACTTCTGTCTCCAGATCAGAAATGTTTGAGGAACTAAGATCTCATGAGCTTGATGTTGAGCAGAAGGGCTGTGCAGCAGAGAGACTCTTTACTTGGCTCTTCTGCTGTCTGCTTGGCTTCAACAACTCCAAAGACATGATGCTTTACTTCTTTGTACCTTTCTTTCACTGTATAGGTGAGTGTTAGAACAGAGGTCACAGTATCCTGCAACATTAACCAGATCCATCATGACTAAAGGTGTATCTGTGTAAAGTAAAGTCAAGAAGCTCTGTTGAGTCTCTGGATGTGAGAATCTCTTGCAGACTAACTGACAGGAATAACATTCATGTTGCAGCTCTGGGTTCCATGGACAGCATAAAGCCAGAACGTAGTGAAGAGCATGTTGCAGAGGGCAGAAGCATCAACCTGACCTGTAAATATGAGGGCGATGTCTACAATATCCAGTGGTACCAACAGAACCAGAGATCCAGACCAGAGTTCCTGCTCTACATCACAGAGGAAGGATTGATTCATAGAACTGCTTCTGATTTCTCAGCTCACATTAACAAAGAAGAGAAACGTGTTCATCTGGAGATCTCCTCTGCTGCAGTGACAGACTCTGCTGTGTACTACTGTGCTCTGAGGCCCACAGTGACAGGAAACACCACAACTCTGTACAAAAACCTTTGGAGCAAGAGAGAGTCCACTAGAGGGAGTCTCACTCTGTGTACCTTCAGCAGTGTGTGATGATGCAGTCTGGATTATTTTCACTCCTGATACTCAGTTGTCATGAAGAACTACAGAAATGACAGTAATGTGACACGAGTCTCCTCCTACTGACTGCAGAGGTGCTTCATGACAGAACTGTTTGATTCCAGCTGTGAACATCAGCCAAAACACAACTCACCAAACGTGTTCATCCTGAACCAACTCTGTAAACATGGACAAACTTGCTGCAGTTCTGTTCTTTTCAACTCTCATAGGTACGTATGTTTTTGACCATAAAACCTGAAAGATAACTTCAGAATTTAACATTTCACAGACAGAGATCTAGATGTCATCACTTCATCACTAATAAGTGATTATTAACTTGTTGACAGCATCATTTGTTTCACTAAAACATTGTCTTAGAGTGATGGAGTTCAAATGAAGCATCTGTCACTTTGGACCAGAACTCTAAATATACCATGCCGTCCTCCTCACTAGGTAACACCGTGGAAAAAGATATTACTGCCAGCAGTGCTGAAGTGTTGTCATCACCGGGCTCTAGTGTCACTCTGTCCTGTAACTATTCAGTTAAAGCCGAAAACCTCCAGTGGTATCGACAGGATCCTGGATCAGCTCCTCAGTTCCTTCTCCTGATCACTGATACAACTCAGCCTTCAGTGGTGGAAGCAAAACCTCCAAACCCTCGACTGACTGCTAAACTGAATAAGGAGAGAAATCAAGTTCATCTAGAGATCTCCTCTGCTGCAGTGACAGACTCTGCTGTGTACTACTGTGCTCTGCAGCCCACAGTGACAGGAAACACCACAACTCTGTACAAAAACCTTTGGAGCAAAGACAACACAATACTGCACCACATCCACCAGAGGGAGTCTCACTCTGTGGACTAAAGAAATATGGTCAGAATCCTGGGAGGTGGTGTGGGGAATAAGGTCCGGAGTCTAAATGGAGTTATACTAATAATTACTTAATAAAAGAATGATGACAGAACAGTTTATGCAATCCCGATCGGGGTCCCTCCTTCCTCAGCAAACTCTACCGACCACGTCTGTATCGTTCGGATCACCGGAGAGAAGAGACCGCTCGCCACATGCAGTTAGTTTATATTTCCCAGTCGCGGAGCCTAGAGCCCTTCCTATTGGTTAAAAGTCCTGTTTTAACACCTGGAGGAAATGAAGCACTGAAGAAAAAACAGATCGAGATCTATTAGAGCTCAGAATGAACTTGTTAATTAAATTCTTTGTCTGACTCACTTATATTCTCAAAAGCCTGAATATGAAACAATTTGAACAATGCCAAAATATATGTGTATATTTATATTATACATTATACTAATATATTCCCCGGTACGATGAGGCCCGTTTGGACTTCTTCACCTTGCCTCTGTCCTGGTAACCACCGTAGTCTTCTGTCCCAGACCCCGAGATTCCTGCCTTGTCTGTTTCCCTTTTGAGTTCTGCCTGAATAGATCTCTGCTCTCCTTTATGTTGTATTGTGTTTGGATCCTTCCATCACCCGTTACATTTACTGCTTTCATTATTATTATATGCTGCAGTTATTTTGGATAGTTGGAACTTTTTAATCTGGCCTACGACTCTCATATGAATAATTTCTGTCGTATGCAGTTCAATCAGGAGAGAGGTCATTAGTAAAGGATAGAGTAAGGTCTCAATGGACCATAGAACAGGATAGTGTGGGTCTAGATATACCACAATAACGTATGGTGGGATTTTAAAAGATCACTGGAACATGAACATGTTTTATAAATTGTCTCTACAAGATGGTTGTCATAACAGACTCAGATAAAGTAGTTTCTCTGGTCTTTGAAAACCCTTAAAAGATGATCATCATCACAGCTACTTATTTATAACTCCTGTCATAAAGCCCAATGCACCAGAATGAAAAATACCTCCAGTTGGTACAAAATGCAGCTACAGTCTGTGAACCAGGAGGAAGAGGAACTGAGAGAAGAGAAAACACATCTAAGAGGAGACGGAGAGACTCAGGGAGGAGCTAAGATGTTCCTGAACTATAGAAGAGAGGAACTTCTATATTCAACAGAGTTAAATACACAAACCATCAGCATCACCTTTATTCAACATGCTGGCATTAGACTATTATTTACTTTCCCTACTGCCATTTTGCTTTCTAAGAGGTATGTAAGATTTTGTATATAAAAGTCCAATGTTATTTGAATGTGATCCATTAACTGATTCTTTGGAGTTCTCTCTTCCTTTAGGTGTCAGGTGTGAAGAACTCAGTCCAGTCAAGAAAGAAGAGTCCAGTTTAGAAGACAGTCCTGTTGCTCTGTCCTACAAATACTCCAAAGAAGCATCTGGCAGTGATGAGTTTTACTGGTACCGACAATATCCAGGAAAAACACCAGAGTTCCTCATCTCCCATTTAGGAACAGGAAGTATATTGAATAGTCCGATCCCTGGACTGAAGATTGAAGTGGATCAAAAGCGAATCCTGATGGAGATCTCCTCTGCTGCAGTGACAGACTCTGCAGTGTACTACTGTGCTGTGAGGCCCACAGTGACAGGAAACACCACAACTCTGTACAAAAACACCAGCTGACACTGAGGAGCTGCTGGAAGCATTTCTTCCACATGTTGCATGAACGTTTAGCTCCTCTAGAGGGCGATGTTATCAAGTAGGCGGTGCAGTACTTCTGCAGCGTGTTCAAGCATTCAGTCCATAAGAAGTGCTGCTGTGAAGAGAACAACTGTCAGACTGCATGTTGAACATCAGCTAGTTTCTGCTGCTGGTTTAAACCTGCTTGAAGAGATGGAACATTGGCTGTGGATCATTCTTGCTGCTCTGTTCTCTGGTAAGATAGAAAGAACCACATGTTCCTCTCTCAACACTTTCCACCACAAACCAGCTGTGAGTGTTTTTAATGTTCATCATACAGAAAAGCAAAAGCTCCTTTCTGTTGGTATCTAGTACCTTCTAAATAACTCCGTGTGTGGTTCAATGTGACATCAGACAGCAGTCAGTGGAACCAGACTATTCTAAATGTCTGTGTGTGACTGTCTGGCTAAAGAACTCTTTAACCTACTGACAGTTCTTCTTTAATCAATCATCTGTATTGATCGTCTCTTCTTCTGCATATTCTCTTCTTCCTCAGAGTGTAAAGGAGAAGACAGAGTGACCCAGTCAACAGGAGATGTCATCGCTACTGAAGGACAGACTGTTACACTCCCCTGTACCTTTGAGACAACAAGAGCAAGTCCCACTTTGTTCTGGTACAAACAAGAAGTCAATGATTTCCCAAAGTACATGCTTCAATGTTTCTCAGACAAAGTATATAAAGCTCCAGAGTTCCTCAAAGACAGATTTGATGCTTCAATCAACAAGACATCATTTCCACTGAAGATCCAGAAGCTTCATCTCACAGACTCTGCTGTGTACTACTGTGCTCTGCAGCCCACAGTGACAGGAAACACCACAACTCTGTACAAAAACCTTTGGAGCAAAGACAACACAATACTGCACCACATCCACTAGAGGGAGTCTCACTCTGTGTACCTTCAGCAGTGTGTGATGATGCAGTCTGGATTCTTTTTAGTGATGAAAACAACAGAAAATGAATCACTGAAGAAGAAGCTGATTCAGGGAAGTGATGATAATGAAGTCTTGTTGCTTATTATTGATATGAACAATACTTCAACATAATAGAGTGTCAATTAAAGTCCTCTGAGATCTAATGGAGCTGAAATTAAAGTCTGTAAATCAGTTGTTTTCACAATTATAATTCCCTAATTTTAAAAATATTTCAATAAATAGGTGGTGTTCCACAGGGTTCAATCATAGGTCCTCTTATATTCATCAGAATCAGAACCATTTATTGACAAGTAAGTTTACACACACAAGGAATCTGCATAACATTTAACAATTTAGATGTTGTCTTAAAATCAAATTATGTTTAAAACACAACTTCAGTCTACATCATTTTGCTGATAATATGTGATCATAGAGACCATTCAATTACAGTAATCATGGAAGCTGGTTTATTACATGTAAAGTGCTGGTGTTCCAGATGTTTCTACAACTGAGTGACAACAAAGGGCAACTTTCCCTTGTGAGTTCTGCCTGAATAAATCTCTGCTCTGCTTTATGTTGTGTTTGGGTCCTTCCACCACCCGTTACAATTACTGCTTTCATTATTATTATATGCTGCGGTTATTTTTGATAGGTTTTTTTTGTTGATAGCTTAATCTGGCCTCCTACTCTCATTATATGAATAATGTCTGTCGTATGCAGTTCAATCAGGAGAGAGGTCATTAGTAAAGGATAGAGTAAGGTCTCAATGGACCATAGAACAGGATAGTGTGGGTCTAGATATACCACAATAACATATGGTGGGATTTTAAAAGATCACTGGAACATGGACATGTTTTATAAATTGTCTCTACAAGATGGTTGTCATAACAGACTCAGATAAAGTAGTTTCTCTGGTCTTTGAAAACCCTTAAAAGATGATCATCATCACAGCTACTTATTTATAACTCCTGTCATAAAGCCCAACACACCAGAATGAAAAATACCTCCTGTTGGTACAAAATGCAGCTACAGTCTGTGAACCAGGAGGAAGAGGAACTGAGAGAAGAGAAAACACATCTAAGAGGAGACGGAGAGACTCAGGGAGGAGCTAAGATGTTCCTGAACTATAGAAGAGAGGAACTTCTATATTCAACAGAGTTCAATACACAAACCATCAGCATCACCTTTATTCAACATGCTGGCATTAGACTATTATTTACTTTCCCTACTGCCATTTTGCTTTCTAAGAGGTATGTAAGATCAACATCAAGATGAACATCAGCCAAAACACAACTCACCAAACGTGTTCATCCTGAACCAACTCTGTAAACATGGACAAACTTGCTGCAGTTCTGTTCTTTTCAACTCTCATAGGTACGTATGTTTTTGACCATAAAACCTGAAAGATACCTTCAGAATTAAACATTTCACAGACACAAATCTAGATGCCATCACTTCATCACCAATAAGTGATTATTAACTTGTTGACAGCATCATTTGTTTCACTAAAACATTGTCTTAGAGTGATGGAGTTCAAATGAAGCATCTGTCACTTTGGACCAGAACTCTAAATATACCATGTCGTCCTCCTCACTAGGTAACACCGTGGAAAAAGATATTACTGCCAGCAGTGCTGAAGTGTTGTCATCACCGGGCTCTAGTGTCACTCTGTCCTGTAACTATTCAGTTAAAGCCGATAACCTCCAGTGGTATCGACAGGATCCTGGATCAGCTCCTCAGTTCCTTCTCCTGATCACTGATGCAACACAGCCTTCAGTGGTGGAAGCAAAACCTCCAAACCCTCGACTGACTGCTAAACTGAATAAGGAGAGAAATCAAGTTCATCTGGAGATCTCCTCTGCTGCAGTGACAGACTCTGCTGTGTACTACTGTGCTCTGAGGCCCACAGTGACAGGAAACACCACAACTCTGTACAAAAACCTTTGGAGCAAATACTACACAATACTGCACCACATCCACTAGAGGGAGTCTCACTCTGTGTACCTTCAGTAGGGTGTGATGATACAGTCTGGATTATTTGTAGTGGTGATGAAAACAACAGGAAATGAAGCACTGACAAAGAAACTGATTATACGTGATGATAATGAGGTGTTGTGGCTTGTTATGCATATGAACAATACTTCAACATAATTGAGTGTCAATTAAAGTCTTCTGACATCCGATAGAGCTCAAACTAATGTCTGTACATCAGTTGTTTTACAATTATAATAGGTTAAATGTGAAAGTATTTCAACAATGCAAACAATACATATGTTTAAGCATATTATTTAATATCTGAAATAAATGGTGATCATATGCAACGATCTGTCAATATAATTACGGTTCTATGTAAATCCACTCGTGAAACATCACAACTTTATTAAAGGATGTGAGTTCTTGTGGTGTTCCACAGGGTTCAATCATAGGTCCTCTCATTTTATATTTACATGTTGTCTTTGAATCAAATTATGTTTAAAACACAACGTTATTAAGTCAACACCAGAAAAAGACAAAGTTAGTACCTCCAGAAAGTACTAAATGCTGCATTTAGGGAGGAGCTAAGAAGTTACTGGAAGTGGTTGAACATCAGCTAGTTTCTCCTGCTGGTTTAGACCTGCTTGAAGAGATGGAACATTTGCTGTGGATCATTCTTGCTGCTCTGTTCTGGTAAAATAGAAAGAACAACATGTGTTTATTATTCTCTAAAGATTGATATGAACTAGAGTTCATAACATGACGAAAACACAACTACTGTTCAACCAACTCAACCAACACCAGAAGCATCCACTAGAAGTCTTCTCTGCTGTCTAGTCCTTGAAGGTGAAGCGGTTTGATCCAAAGATATATTAATAAACAGCATGAACCAGAATTACTTTTATTGACACATGATCAATGTTCCCTCAAATGTCTTTCAGCACTGAGCAAAAAAAATTATTTCTGAGCACACATATTAGCACTGTGAGCAATTCGCAACCACGCGATCTGCCGAAAAATGACCACAAGCCTGCGTTAGCCATAGGGGATTCAAAGAGATGACAGCAAATGCATCAATATGTATACAAGGTTGATATTTATTCAATATCCTTTATAATGGCTGGACTTTGGGAACATTTTAATGATGGTGTTTTACCAGTCAGTCTAGTTGAACTTAAAGGATATTTGTTGAACTTCAATAAGGGGAGGTTATGACTGGTTCACTGGTTATGACTGATAATGATATATATATATATATATATATATATATATATATATATATATATATATATATATATATATATATATATATATATATATATATATATAAAAGTATCAAAGGTGTTTAGTCATTTCTCAGTAGGTACAACATTTAAGTGGAACTTCATTGAAAGGAAAATGATAATGCAGCGCTTACCAATAATTATAGGCCTATTAAATTGACATGGTGTCAAGGTAGCCTATATAAACAATTGAATAACTTCATATTCTTCATATTTAAATATGTCTGAAAGTTTCATCCTACCTGTGTCAGTTTGGACTATTTCATCTAGCTCCTCATGTTTGAACGTTAGGCAGACCTTTTTCTCGGGCACATGCTCTGCCTTTCTTTTCGCCATAGTAGCCTATAGCTGCTGGAGCAGGGCCCGCCAAGAGGAGCCTAAACAGCGCCGGCCCGAGTTCATGTGGCGCTCTGGGCGAGCTTCACTCCTGGCGCCCGGAGGAGGACAGCGGGGGTGGGGGGTGCTAACGGAGGCAGAGCGCTAGCAGAGGTACAGACAGCACATGTCGAGAAATGGGACGCTGATTGGCCAAGAAGACTCGACACATCAAAGATCTTATTATTGCGTAGATGGCTCACTCTTATCTCAGAAACACTGGCGCAAAAAATATTTTTAACCCCTGAAAAAAAAATCGATTGTGTGGTCAGAAAAATGTGCGCGGTCTGAAAAATCTATTGCGCGGCCACTTCGACTGACCTGCGCGGCCGCGCACGTGCACAGCTCAGAGGGAACACTGCACATGATGTGCTTGTGTGTAAGTTGACTGTTTCCCAGTTATTATTCAATTGCAGTAAAAAATGCTGACATGTTATCACTTCACATAAAGTAAAATAACATGATTCAATGTGGACAGAATTCATGACGCAACAATGCAGCATGAAGATCAGCAGTTTTCCAGAAGCACAGGTCTTCTGGATGAATCCTTTCATTAGATAATTCCAGACATCCCTCTCCAAAGAAGCATGTTCCAGATCAAACTGATGAACCCAGGTGTTCTCAGACTGCAGATACAGTTGTCCCTCACTATAACGCCGTTCACTTTTCGCGGCCTCGCTGTTTCGCGGATTTTTGTTAGTGTAATTTTGCATGCTTTTTTTTACAGTGTATAGTATGAACGTGCATTGTGTTCGGCGTCCTGATTGGCTAAGGGAGAACCGCACATGTGTTCTGCGTCCTGATTAGCTAAGGGACTGTACTGTACAACATTGTCAATCAATCTCCTCCGTGCAGTGTCTCCTGTACAGTACAGAATGCGTTCGGCTAGCCAGATTTACATAAATGTTCAATCGCTAGCAGTGTGACACTGAAGTGCTGTATGTTGGCAAGTTTTCTACCCGAAAAAAAACATAATGTCGATGTAACGAACTGCAACGAAAAGGCACCTGTGGTCGCACCCAAAAGGCAGAGGAAGATGCTAACCATTGCAGAAAAAGTTGGACTTCTGGACATGCTAAAGGAAGGTAGAAGTTACATGGCTGTAGGGTGCCATTACGGAATAAATGAATCTTCGGTTCGTTACATAAAGAAGGAGGAAAATAACATAAGGACGACAGCAGCAATACGTTTTAACAGGGATGCAAAAAGGGTAGTAACTGTCCACAACAAGACCATCGTAAGGATGGAGTCTGCTTTAGCTCAATGGATCAGTGACAGCAAGAAAAAGAACATTCCGCTGGACACCAACATCATCCGCACAAAAGCTAAAAAACTTCATGAAACCTTTGCTGACAGCGAGGAGCTAGATGATGCAGAGCCCGGGCCATCGAAGAGTGCTTTTCACGCAGAACCAAGCCCATTTAATGCCAGCAAGGGCTGGTTTGACAAATTCCAGCAACGCTTTGGACTTAAAAGTGTTTCTCTGCACGGAGAGGCCGCCTCTGCAAATACCGCTGGAGCAGAGGCATACGTTAACAAATTTAAAGTGATCATCGAGAAAGGGGGACATAAGCCTCAACAAGTTTTTAATATGGATGAGACAGGCTTATTTTGGAAATGAATGCCCTCTCGCACCTTTATAATGCAAGACGAAGTCAAAGCCTCTGGATTTAAAGCCCCAAAAGATCGTGTGACTCTGGTTATGTGTGGAAATGCTGCGGGCTTTATGGTAAACCAGGGCTTATTTATAGGTCAAAAAATCCGAGAGCCCTAAAAAACAAAAATCAGAATGTGTTGCCCGTTTACTGGATGCACAACGCAAAGGCTTGGATGACAAAAGTGCTCAATCTGGATTGGTTCCAACATTGTTTTATTCCGGAGGTCAAGCGTTGCTTGAGAGGAAAAGGACTGGATTTGAAAGTGCTTCTGCTCGTGGACAACGCCGGAGGCCACGCTGATGATTTGTCGTATGATGGTGTGCAAATTGAATTTCTGCCGCCAAACACCACATCGCTGATTCAGCCCACGGACCAAGGCATCATCCGCACTTTCAAAGCGCTCTATATGCGCAACACCCTCCAGCATCTTGTTGAGGCTATGGACTCGGATCAAGATTTCTCACTAAAGGCCTACTGGCGTTAATACACCGTTGCATCATGTCTCCAAAATATTCAGAGGGCCATTCATGAGATGAAAACTGAAACTTTAATAGTCTGCTGGAAAAAACTGTGGCCAGAGGCAGTGCACAACCCCACCGGATGCTCTCTTGATGAGATCCATCACTCTGCGGTAGATACAGCTGTGAATCTGGCTAAACAGCTTGGGGGAGATGGCTTTAACCCTTTGGGGGTGGTGCCCGCGTCGACGCGGCCGGGCAGGTGTTTAAGTTTTCAATAAAATTCTATCATCACAATAATACGTCACAGAGATATGGTTTAAAATCTGGCGGATATGGTTTCCACTTCCGCGTCTGAGCATCTAAACATGGACGTGTCTTACGACGTGTGCAAAGACAACACAATACTGCACCACATCCACTAGACGGAGTCTCACTCTGTTTAACTTCAATAGTATGTGATGATACATACTGCCTATTCCAGATAACCTTGGCCTGCCAAGCCCAAAAAGTGTCCACCAGAGGGTTCTTTGGTTTCCACCACAAGAGGCCCAGCTCCTTGTAGCCACAGATCATAGCAGCCACTTCCACAATGGAGGCTTCAAATATAGCCCACTCTGATTCCATTTCCCCAGCTTCCTCCGGGAAGCACAAGAAGTTACTTTGAAAGTGGGACTTGAATACTTGATTACTGGGGCCTCAGTCAGACGTTCCCAGTTCCCCCTCACTACCGGCTTGGATCCATCATCTGATCCAACTCACCACCAGGTGGTGATCATTGACAGCTCTGCTCCTCTCTTCACTCAAATTTTCAAGACATAGAGACACAGATCTGGTGAAAGGACAACAAAGTCCATCAAAGAACTTTGGCCGAGGAGGTTCTGTTACCATGTGCCCTCATGGACCGCCCTATGTTCCAACATGGTGTTTGTTGCGGACAATCCAAGACCAGCAAAGAAGTCCAACAACAAAGTACCACTGGGGTCCACATGTGGCCGTCCATTCCTCCATATCCGGTTCCTTCCCAGCCAGAGAAGAGACACTCCATGTCTCTGGAGCTGGTCTGTGAGGACAGTGGTTGGAGGGCCGGGGTCCTCCCCCTTGCCTGCTGCCCAGCTCCCATTGCACCTGACCCCAATGCCTATCCTGGTAAGTGGTGGGCTCACAGGGCAGAGGATCAATTCAGATTCTTGGGCTGTGCCCGGCCATGCCCCATGTACCAAGGCCACCAGATGCTCACCGGGGATCTGCCCTCCCAGGTCTGGCTCCAGAATTTGTCCCGGGTTCCCCTTTACTAGGAGAGGAGTGATAAGTTTAGACAATTCATAAAGGGTCAGTGAATCGCTCTTGGACCCTCCGCTGAGACGACTGTACCTTGGGAGACCCTGCCAGGAGCTATTGCTCATGACCACACAGCTCCAGGTTCATTGGGGCACAGAAACCCTTCAACCACATTAACCAGGAGGAAGAGGAACTGAGAGAAGAGAAAACACATCTAAGAGGAGACGGAGAGACTCAGGGAGGAGCTAAGATGTTCCTGAACTATAGAAGAGAGGAACTTCTATATTCAACAGAGTTCAATACACAAACCATCAGCATCACCTTTATTCAACATGCTGGCATTAGACTATTATTTACTTTCCCTACTGCCATTTTGCTTTCTAAGAGGTATGTAAGATTCTGTATGTAAAAGTCCAATGTTATTTGAATGTGATCCATTAACTGATTCTTTGGAGCTCTCTCTTCCTTTAGGTGTCAGCTGTGAAGAACTCAGTCCAGTCAAGAAAGAAGAGTCCAGTTTAGAAGACAGTCCTGTTACTCTGTCCTACAAATACTCCAAACAAGCAGCTGGCGGTGATTATTTCTTCTGGTATCGACAACATCCAGGAAAACCACCAGAGTTCCTCATCTCCCATTTAGGAACAGGAAGTATATTGAATAGTCCGATCCCTGGACTGAAGATTGAAGTGGATCAAAAGCGAATCCTGATGGAGATCTCCTCTGCTGCAGTGACAGACTCTGCAGTGTACTACTGTGCTGTGAGGCCCACAGTGACAGGAAACACCACAACTCTGTACAAAAACACTCCACATGTTGTATGAACGTTTAGCTCCTCTAGAGGGCGATGTTATCAAGTAGGCGGTGCAGTACTTCTGCAGCGTGTTCAAGCATTCAGTCCATAAGAAGTGCTGCTGTGAAGAGAACAACTGTCAGACTGCATGTTGAACATCAGCTAGTTTCTCCTGCTGGTTTAAACCTGCTTGAAGAGATGGAACCTTGGCTGTGGATCATTCTTGCTGCTCTGTTCTCTGGTAAGATAGAAAGAACCACATGTTCCTCTCTCAACACTTTCCACCACAAACCAGCTGTGAGTGTTTTTAATGTTCATCATACAGAAAAGCAAAAGCTCCTTTCTGTTGGTATCTAGTACCTTCTAAATAATCCTTGTGTGGTTCAATGTGACATCAGACAGCAGTCAGTGGAACCAGACTATTCTAAATGTCTGTGTGTGACTGTCTGGCTAAAGAACTCTTTAACCTACTGACAGTTCTTCTTTAATCAATCATCTGTATTGATTGTCTCTTCTTCTGCATATTCCCTTCTTCCTCAGAGTGTAAAGGAGAAGACAGAGTGACCCAGTCAACAGGAGATGTCATCGCTACTGAAGGACAGACTGTTACACTCCACTGTACATTTGAGACAACAAGCGCAAGTCCCACTTTGTTCTGGTACAAACAAGAAGTTAATGATTTCCCAAAGTACATGCTGAAATGTTTCTCAGACAAAGTACTTAAAGCTCCAGAGTTCCTCAAAGACAGATTTGATGCTTCAATCAACAAGACATCAGTTCCACTGAAGATCCAGAAGCTTCATCTGACAGACTCTGCTGTGTACTACTGTGCTCTGCAGCCCACAGTGACAGGAAACACCACAACTCTGTACAAAAACCTTTGGAGCAAAGACAACACAAAACTGCACAACATCCACTAGAGGGAGTCTCACTCTGTGTACCTTCAGTAGTGTGTGATGATACAGTCTGAATTGTTTTCACTCCTGAGACTGAGTTGTCATGAAGAACTACAGAAATGACAGTAATGTGACACGAGTCTCCTCCTACTGACTGCAGAGGTGCTTCATGACGGAACTGTTTGATTCCAGCTGTGAACATCAGCCAAAACACAACTCACCAAACGTGTTCATCCTGAACCAACTCTGTCAACATGGACAAACTTGCTGCAGTTCTGTTCTTTTCAACTCTCATAGGTACGTATGTTTTTGATCATAAAACCTGAACGACAACTTCAGAATTTAACATTTCATAGACAGACATCTAGATGTCATCACTTCATCACTAATAAGTGATTATTAACTTGTTGACAGCATTATTTGTTTCCCTAAAACATTGTCATAGAGTGATGGAGTTCAAATGAAGCATCTGTCACTTTGGACCAGAACTCTAAATATACCATGTTGTCCTCCTCACTAGGTAACACCGTGGAAAAAGATATTACTGCCAGCAGTGCTGAAGTGTTGTCATCACAAGGCTCTAGTGTCACTCTGTCCTGTAACTATTCAGTAAAAGCCGAAAACCTCCAGTGGTATCGACAGGATCCTGGATCAGCTCCTCAGTTCCTTCTCCTGATCACTGATGCAACACAGCCTTCAGTGGTGGAAGCAAAACCTCCAAACCCTCGACTGACTGCTAAACTGAATAGGGAGAGAAATCAAGTTCATCTGGAGATCTCCTCTGCTGCAGTGACAGACTCTGCTGTGTACTACTGTGCTCTGCAGCCCACATTGACAGGAAACACCACAACTCTGTACAAAAACCTTTGGAGCAAAGACAACACAATACTGCACAACATCCACTAGAGGGAGTCTCACTCTGTGTACCGTCAGTGATGTGTAATGATACAGTCTGGATTCTTCAAGTTAGATTCTTCAAGTTAGACCACAGCTAAGGATGGTTGGGGTCAAGGGGTTGGTGGCCGTGGTTACCATGAGGTTAAATATTTAACATTCATTCCAACACTTTGACATCTTATTAATACAATTCAGTATATTAATATATATATATGTATATATATATATATATATATATATATATATATATATATATATATATATATATATATATATATATATATATATATATATATATAAGGGCTGCAACTAACGATTATTTTAATAATCGATTAATCGGTTGATAATTTTTTCGATTAATCGATGAATCGGATAAAAAAACAAAAAAACATTAATTTCCAATCCAACCCTTTAATCAAAAACAGAAGTGACAGTGCATAACATGTTCAGAAAGCACAAACAGGTTGCTCCTTGAACATCCCTGAGCTGCTAATTAAAAAAAAAAAAAAAAATGGACTAACACTAAAAACATACACATTACATCTGCCAAATGTGAGCGATTTTTACTGTAATTGATCTCCTTGAAGCATAGGCTGCATTTACATACCCTGCTTTATCAATATGTATGAAATACTGGGACAGTGGGAAGCTGTACTGCTCCTCATGTCTGTTTTGACCTCCACCTTCAGGCCCAGCTCCACTTCATCTCAGCCCTGCATCAAGCTGCGCTGCATATAGAGCGTCCTCTTCCTTAAACTCTTTCATTCACATCATCTGATCAATATCTGGGCGTCTTATGACCACGACATCACCTTGCCCAACTACGTGATTTGCTTCATTATACTTTGAGTAAAAAAAAAAAATCTGCAGCCAGTGTGCCGGTGTGCCGGTTTAATGTTAACGAGTGACATTGTGAACTGAACCAGACCGGGGGGTTACGGCATGTTTCATCACGTTACAGTTTTTTACAAGCAAGACTGAACTGTAACGGAACTTTAACAACAATACACAACCCAAACACGTTAGCTGATGTGATAGCAAGCCGACTAGCTTCCATTAAACAAGTTTGAGGGAAATGAAGCCGCTGTAGACATCTTAACGCTGATTGGCCAAGACTCGACACGTCACATCAAAGATGTTTTATTTTTGAGAAGATCACGGCCTAAACCTTTTTCCGTGTCTCACTCCAATCTCAGACATGCTGGCCGGCCAGTTGCTCTGCTCCGCTCTTTTTTTTTCTCTGCGACTTGACTGCCGTAATAATCGCGCGACACAACGAATCGATAATGAAATTCGTTGCCAACACGTTTGATAATCAATTTTTCACACACGCACGCACGCACACACACACACACACACACACGCTAATTTTCTTCGGGGAAGTGCTAATACCATTACTGTTCATAGTTTGTATACAGAACTGATCATATTTTCCGTAGCTTTTCAACTTTAAATCCGCACACAATGCGACTTCCTTTTTAACTCTGCAAGCCGGCTTCAAAATAAAAGCATCTCATCTTAAAACACACACCAAATCGTTTTTAAATTGTATGTCACTCATTTATATCTTTAATAATAACAATAATAATAATAATAATAATAATAATAACAATAATTAAAGCTGCGAGCAGCTGTGACTGGGCCCTCGCTTCAAGCACGTCGGGTACGCCGGCGGGTCGCCGACTCTCCCGGCCTCGAACATCCGCCTGGCAGGCGAACGTTCTCGGACGGACGAGCCGGCGACCCTTTGGCTTACCCCGACGTGCTTGAAGCGAGGGCCCAGTCACAGCTGCTCGCAGCTTTAATTTAGAGGAAGATTATATATACATATATTTATATATATATATATATATATATATATATATATATATACATACATACATATATATATATACACACATATATATACACACATATATATTATATATATACATATATATCAGGGGTGTCAAAGCGTTTTTCACCGAGGGCCACAAACAGAAAAATATATGAAAGTCTGGGCTACTCAGGTAAGGTATTTGGCCAAATGAATCAAATGAGGTCAATTATGTGTATATATATAAATCACATCAGAGGAAATTTGGCCTTTTCCAAGCTCCAGTAGAAGTCGGTAGGGAGAGAAACTGAAGCTGGTTCTTCAGAGATTCATCACTGCATCTCCATCAGTTCTAGTTCAGACTCTCTTCACTTCTTCTGCATCATCAAGAAGGGAGTCGAGAACAGCTTGAATTCGTTCTCAATGGCAGAAAGATCTGGGAAGCGCAGACTGAGTTCTGTCATTTGATGTGATGACAGACACATATTTCCTCTTTTTCGCAGAAAGGTTGACCTCTGGAAAATGGAATATATGTATATATATTTTGTACATGTAAGTATATATATAAAAGATAAAAATATGTATTAAAAGTGATCAAAAGCTTGAGGTTTCATGGAATGGCGTGGAAGTGGTGTGACGACATATTGCATATGGTTTGTGATCATGCAGCAAGCTGTTGTAACTCCACTGTACTTTGTCAAAGCTGTTCCAAAGTTAACATGCTTTATGAGAGGCATGGCTGGAAGACTTCTGCATGCCAATATGAACTCATAGTCAGAGCGCCACCTACTGGGAAACTATGGCAATTTGAACTAGAAATGAAGGACGAAAATGGCCGACTTCTGTTACGGTTTAGAGCATGGTCCCAAGAGAGTTATTTTTAAGTGTATATGTGGTACATACGCCTATCAAATATTGTATATCTATGTTGAACGTGCTGCAAGGGCTGCTTTGTTGAATTTAGTTGAATTTACCCCTAAGAAGTTAATGGGTCCCTTTCTTTTGAACACAATGAGATACAAACAAGCTTTTGATATATTTTTATGAAATTGAACCTTTAATTATCCACAGAGAATTTTGTAAAAATCGAAGCCAGCGTTTAGGAAGATTTGAGGAAAAAATTGTTTTTATCAAAATTCAAAATGGTGGAAATTCTAAGTAGGCGGACTTCAGTGCGACCATGTACTTTTTTGTAGAGCAGACACAACCGGACATGTGTGCCAAATTTCAGGTCAATTGGTGATAGGGGGCAAAAACTGTGGGCTTTCACAACTCACAGATTGTCAAAAAAAACACGTTTTTTTAGGGGGCGCTATCTGACTTCCTGTACGGTTTAGAGCATGGTCCCAAGAGAGTTATTTCTAAGTTTACATGTGTTACATATTCCTAGCAAGTTTCATACATGTAGGTCAACCGTAGCGCTGGGGCTGATTAATTGAATATTTGTAGGGGGCGCTATAGAGCCGAAGTTCCAGTTTTGAGTCATTCAAGTCATATCAGGCAACTACATCTTTGCCTTTAAATGTGTGTGCCAAGTTTAGTTACGTTTCGAGCATGCTTAGTCCCTCAAAAGTACCTTCGTTGTTGACCGCGAAGGATGGGGCGCCACGGCAACAGCGTTACACAAAAAATCAAAAGCTTTAGGGGCTGACATCATGAAAGTCTTATGTTTGTCTAGAAGTAATTGGAAGTTGATCTGATTGACCGACTAAGAGAAGCAAGCCAAAGTATAGAAATATTTACTTCATGTTGCCATTAGGTGGCGCTATGACTCTAATTAAAAATTAGACTGCACATGTCGTCAGGCCTGGAGGCTGATCAAACATGTGAAACCTGGAAAGGATCTTATCATGTGGAGTCGAGTTACATCGGTTTATTCGGTCATGGCGAAGGATCGAACTTCTGCGATAGACCGACGCTACGCCGTTCAACGGATCCTTACAATCTTCAAGGTGATGCATTATCAATGTCTTAAGTCTGTTCTGACGCATTTTGAGAGGGATCTGAATAATCTGTGAGGAGCACGGTGTACAAGTAGAAAACATGTAACTTCCTGTTGCCTCTAGGTGGCGCTATGACTAGGATGAAAATTGATCATATGGATGTCTTCAGGGTCAGGAGGTCATGGCATATGAGAAATATGGAGTAGATTCCATCATGTACGGCCGAGTTAAAGCAACTTCCATTTTCATGGAAAATGGTGTCTCTTTGCCGCTGCTCTGCGCTCACATAGTTCGATATTTTGAAAATCCTGAAATAACTTTTCCCTGCAAAAGTCTCAACATTATATTGCCCGAATGTGAAATCAATCGTGTCTAATCTCTAGGAGGAGTTCGTTAGAATACAACGCTTGAAAACAAGGAAAATGCCAAAATTGATCGGTTCACTGCAGCGCCCTCTAGTGTTTGAATATTATGAAACAATTTGTGTACGTTAAGGGACACGATGTTGACATATGCTACAAAGTGTGTGAAGATAGGTCAAGTAATTAGGAAGTTATGTGTATTGACATATTGAGCCAAATAAGAGGTTATTTGGTTAATAACTTCTGAACGCAATGAGATATCAACAAAGTTGAAAGTATAGTTTGACCACATTGAACCAATGATGATCCACAGGAAGTTTCGTAAGAAATGGACCCAGCGTTTAGGAGGAGTAGGCAAAAATGTGTTTTTTTTACAAAATTCAAAATGGCGGAAAATCTAATTAGGCGCATTTTAATTTCACGGATGAGTTTTTTGTAGAGCAGTCCCACCCGGACATGTGTGTAAAATTTCAAGTCAATCGGCCATAGTTGGCAAAAAGCGTAGCCTTTCTGCCTAAAGGGGGCGCTATAGAGACATTTTCTCAGACTTTTGGTCGACACCCAAATTATATTAAAATTTTCGCCGAGTCTGATGGGTGTGCAAAGTTTGAAGAATGTAGGTTTATCCCAAGCACCTCTTTTCCCTGCGCATAGGTCGGGAATAATAATACTTAGCATTTCAATAGGTCCTCGATCTGACTACGTCAGTACTCGGGCCCTAATAATAATACTTAGCATTTCAATAGGTCCTCGATCTGACTACGTCAGTACTCTGGCCCTAATAATACGTTTATTTATAAAACACATTTCACAGACAAAAAGATCACAAAGTGCTGTGCAGAAGTCAGGAAAAAGTGTGTTAAAACCAGACTGACAATAACAGAGGCCAAAAACATTACAACAGTTAAAAAACATAGTAAAGAACACGTTAAAAGATGGAGCAGTAAAAAACACAATAAAGCAAATAGTGAAAATAAATAAATGAAAAAAGATGAAAAGCAGGTCATAGCAGGTATTTAACCAAACGCCAACGTAAAGACATCACAGAATCAGCAAACCGTATTGGTGCAGGCAGAGCGTTCCAAAGCTTTAGTGCTACTGCCTCAAAGGCTCAGTCACCTCGGGTCTTTAGGTAAGTGAGTGGGATGGACAGAGGTTTAACTGGTTGGACCTGAGGTTGGACCTGAGGTTGGACCTGAGGTTAGAACTGAGGCTGGACCTGAGATTGGACCTGAGGCTGGACCTGAGGTTGGACCTGAGGTTGGACCTGAGGCTGGACCTGAGATTGGACCTGAGGTTGGACCTGAGGTTGGACCTGAGGCTGGACCTGAGGTTGGACCTGAGGTTGGACCTGAGGCTGGAACTGAGGTTGGACCTGACGTTGGACCTGAGGCTGGACCTCGGGCTGGACCTGAGGTTAGACCTGAGGCTGGACCTGAGATTAGACCTGAGATTGGACCTGCGGTTGGACCCGAGGTTGGACCCGAGGTTAGACCCGAGGTTAGACCTGAGGCTGGACCTGCGGTTGGACCTGAGGTTGGACCTGAGGTTAGACCTGAGGTTAGACCTGAGGCTGGACCTGAGGTAAAGAGGCTGTAGAATAAGAGTGAAGTAGTTCAGCCACATATGAAGGAGTCTGACCGCGTAGTGCTCTGTATGTGAGGGTGAGGATTTTAAAGTGGATCCTCTGCTCTACGGGGATCCATTGAAGAGACCTAAGAATGGGGGTGATATGAGACCGTCTACTTGTCCTCGTCAGTAATCTGGCAGCAGCATTTTGGATTGCAACCGGTTTATAGCAGATTTACTGAATGTGGAGAAAAGTGCGTTGCTGTAATCAATACGTGAAGATATGAAAGTGTGTATGATCATCTCTAATTCAGCCGTAGATAAAACAGATCTCAGTTTGGTAATGTTTTGTGTTTTTGTGAGTTTTTTGTGGACAACGACTTGTCAAATGTTACTCAGAGATTACGCAGCGTAAGGTGGACAGCAGAGGAGAGTGGACCAATGCTCTACTTGATCAAATGGACAGCATCATCAAGTGCAATAACTAGAATCTCCGTCTTAGTATTATTTAGTTGTAAGCAGTTTACTGCTGTCTAGTCCTTAATAGCATTTACACAATCTAGCAGGCTGGTTAACCTGAAGGCCTCACTGGGTTTAAAAGAGACATGGAGTTGGATATCATCTGCATATAGATGATAAGAAACATTATAGGTCAATCAGTTAATCAGTAAGTGGGTAAACTGCTTCTTAGACCCGCCTCTCTTGGTCCTAAACGATTTGTCCCAGAGGTGTGCGTTCTCGTCAGACAGCAGACAGGCAGAGAGGACGTGCAGGAAAAGCATATATTTTGCGCAGATATCCTATTTTAGAAATATTACCGGGTATATTCCATATTTCAAAAACACAAATATTGACAATTTGTATGATTTATTATTATATTATTTATTTTTGTGGCTCAAGGTGGGGCCAGGCCCCATGGCCACTCGCCCGTCGACAAGATGGATAAGATTGTGCATATCTGGACCAGGAAGAGGCCATCTCTAGAAAGCTGTCCTCTCAACATTAATTCAGGGGGATTTTCTACCCATTCTCCTTTCAGTGTGACCTTCTTGAAAGGAGGAGGAGGAGGAGGAGGAGGAGGAGGAGGAGGATGATGATGATGATGATGATGATGATGAGGAGTGCAGCATCACCGTCATTTCTAAAATGTGCATCATTCTGAATGTAAACAGACCACAGGATGAGGAGGAGCTGAGGTTTCCTGTTGGACTGAAGACGTTCTGTGTTCTCTCTTTGTTCATTCAGAACAAGTGAAGACGATGCAGCTCCTTTTAGTTTGGTTGATGATGTTCATGTTTCAAACTGGTAAGTCAACTTTAACAAGAAATCTTGGAAATGATTCATGAAACATTTCAGTTCTTTACGTACCCTTTGTCCCATTAAAGTCAGTTCATACAAACACAAATGGTGAAATGTATCTTTGTTCTTTTCAGGATCCTCTGAGGATTCAGTGACACCATTTAAAGATGTAATGGTGGCTTTGGAAGGAGACAGTGTGACTCTTTCCTGCAAATACTCAGGCTCTGTACAAAACCTCTACTGGTATCAACAGAAGTCCAGTTGATCTCCACAGTTTCTCATCACGGAATATTCAGAGAAAAGAGCAGGGTTGACTTTTACGAAAGACAAAACATCTAAAGAGTTTCATCTGGAGATCTCCTCTGCTGCAGTGACAGACTCTGCTGTGTACTACTGTGCTCTGAGGCCCACAGTGACAGGAAACACCACAACTCTGTACAAAAACCGTTAGAGCAAAGACAACACAATACTGCACAACATTCACTAGAGGGAGTCTCACTCTGTGTACCTTCAGCAGTGTGTGATGATACAGTCTGGATTCTTTGTAGTGATGAAAACAACAGAAAATTAAGCACTGAAGAAGAAGCTGATTGAGGGAAGTGATGATAATTAGGTGTTTTATTCTAAATATGAACAATACTTCAACATAATCGAGTGTCAATTAAAGTCCTCTGACATCTAATAGAAATGAAATTAAAGTCTGTAAGTCAGTTGTTTTTATAATTATTCAAATTCAAATTATTATAATTGATTAAATGTGAAACTATTTCAATAATGCAAATAATTCATATGTTTGAGCATATTATTTAATATCTGATCATACGCAAGAATGTGTCAATGTAATTACTATTCTATGTAAGTCCACTCGTGAAACATCACAACTTTATTAAAGGCTGTGAGTTCTTGTGGTGTTCCACATGGTTCAATCATAGGTCCTCTCATTTTATATGTACATGTTGTCTTTTATGTTTAAAACACAACTTCAGTCTACATTATGTTGCTGATAATATGTGATTATTGAGGCCATTAAATTACAGTAACCATGTAAGCTGGTGTATTACATGTAAAGTGCTGGTGTTCCAGATGTTTCTACAACTGAGTTAGTCTAGTCCAGAGATCTCAACCTCCTCCTATAATTCTGTAAACTCACATATATCTTGTTGAGGTGTCTGTTGATGTTACGCTTACTGCTCATAGTCTTGCGATATTATTGATCATTTATAATCCTGTATGGAATATGAATTAAGTCTTTCTGTTGTTGAAAATGCTCAAAAGAAAATACATTTTTCACTGTTATACTTTAGTAACTCCTGGTTATTAAGTCAACACCGGAAAAAGACAAAGTTTGTACATCCAGAAAGTACTAAATGCTGCATTTAGGGAGGAGCTAAGAAGTTACTGGAAGTGGTTGAACATCAGCTAGTTTCTGCTGCTGGTTTAAACCTGCTTGTAGAGATGGAACATTGGCTGTGCATCATTCTTGTTGCTCTGTTCTCTGGTAAGATAGAAAGAACAACATGTTCCTCTCTCAACACTTTCCACCACAAACCAGCTGTGAGTGTTTTTAATGTTCATCATACAGAAAAGCAAAAGCTCCTTTCTGTTGGTATCTAGTACCTTCTAAATAACTCCTTGTGTGGTTCAATGTGACATCAGACAGCAGTCAGTGGAACCAGACTATTCTAAATGTCTGTGTGTGACTGTCTGGCTAAAGAACTCTTTAACCTACTGACAGTTCTTCTTTAATCAATCATCTGTATTGATCGTCTCTTCTTCTGCATATTCTCTTCTTCCTCAGAGTGTAAAGGAGAAGACAGAGTGACCCAGTCAACAGGAGATGTCATCGCTACTGAAGGACAGACTGTTACACTCCACTGTACCTTTGAGACAACAAGAGCAAGTCCCGCTTTGTTCTGGTACAAACAAGAAGTCAATGATTTCCCAAAGTACATGCTGAAATGTTTCTCAGACAAAGTACTTAAAGCTCCAGAGTTCCTCAAAGACAGATTTGATGCTTCAATCAACAAGACATCAGTTCCACTGAAGATCCAGAAGCTTCATCTGACAGACTCTGCTGTGTACTACTGTGCTCTGCAGCCCACAGTGACAGGAAACACCACAACTCTGTACAAAAACATTTGGAGCAAAGACAACACAATACTGCACCACATCCACTAGAGGGAGTCTCACTCTGTGTACCTTCAGCAGTGTGTGATGATGCGGTCTGGATTCTTTGTAGTGATGAAAACAACAAGAAATGAAGCATTGAAGAAGAAACTGATTCAGGGAAGTGATGATAATGAAGTGTTGTTGCTTATTATTGATATGAACAATACTTCAACATAATAGAGTGTCAATTAAAGTCCTCTGAGATCTAATGGAGCTGAAATTAAAGTATGTATGTTTCACAATTATAATTCCCTAATTTTAAAACTATTTCAATAAATAGGTGGTGTTCCACAGGGTTCAATCATAGGTCCTCTTATTTTTGTCAGAATCAGAATCATTTATTGACAAGTAAGTTTACACACACAAGGAATGTGTCCTGGCAGGACGTGCATAACATTTAACAATTTAGACGTTGTCTTAAGATCAAATTATGTTTAAAACACAACTTCAGTCTACATTGTGTTGCTGATAATATGCGATCATAGAGGCCATTCAATTACAGTAATCATGGAAGCTTGTTTATTACATGTAAAGTGCTGGTGTTCCAGATGTTTCTACAACTGAGTGACAACAAAGGGCAACTTTCCCTTGTGAGTTCTGCCTGAATAAATCTCTGCTCTGCTTTATGTTGTGTTTGGGTCCTTCCACCACCCGTTACAATTACTGCTTTCATTATTATTATATGCTGCGGTTATTTTTGATAGGTTTTTTTTGTTGATAGTTTAATCTGGCCTCCTACTCTCATTATATGAATAATTTCTGTCATATGCAGTTCAATCAGGAGAGAGGTCATTAGTAAAGGATAGAGTAAGGTCTCAATGGACCATAGAACAGGATAGTGTGGGTCTAGATATACCACAATAACGTATGGTGGGATTTTAAAAGATCACTGGAACATGGACATGTTTTATAAATTGTCTCTACAAGATGGTTGTCATAACAGACTCAGATAAAGTAGTTTCTCTGGTCTTTGAAAACCCTGAAAAGATGATCATCATCACAGCTACTTATTTATAACTCCTGTCATAAAGCGCAACACACAAGAATGAAAAATACCTCCAGTTGGTACAAAATGCAGCTACAGTCTGTGAACCAGGAGGAAGAGGAACTGAGAGAAGAGAAAACACATCTAAGAGGAGACGGAGAGACTCAGGGAGGAGCTAAGATGTTCCTGAACTATAGAAGAGAGGAACTTCTATATTCAACAGAGTTCAATACACAAACCATCAGCATCACCTTTATTCAACATGCTGGCATTAGACTATTATTTACTTTCCCTACTGCCATTTTGCTTTCTAAGAGGTATGTAAGATTCTGTATATAAAAGTCCAATGTTATTTGAATGTGATCCATTAACTGATTCTTTGGAGCTCTCTCTTCCTTTAGGTGTCAGCTGTGAAGAACTCAGTCCAGTCAAGAGAGAAGAGTCCAGTTTAGAAGACAGTCCTGTTACTCTGTCCTACAAATACTCCAAACAAGCTGCTAGTGATTATTTCTTCTGGTATCGACAATATCCAGGAAAACCACCAGAGTTCCTCATCTCCCATTTAGGAACAGGAAGTATATTGAATAGTCCGATCCCTGGACTGAAGATTGAAGTGGATCAAAAGCGAATCCTGATGGAGATCTCCTCTGCTGCAGTGACAGACTCTGCAGTGTACTACTGTGCTGTGAGGCCCACAGTGACAGGAAACACCACAACTCTGTACAAAAACACCAGCTGACACTGACAAGCTGCTGGAAGCATTTCTTCCACATGTTGCATGAACGTTTAGCTCCTCTAGAGGGCGATGTTATCAAGTAGGCGGTGCAGTACTTCTGCAGCGTGTTCAAGCATTCAGTCCATAAGAAGTGCTGCTGTGAAGAGAACAACTGTCAGACTGCATGTTGAACATCAGCTAGTTTCTGCTGCTGGTTTAAACCTGCTTGAAGAGATGGAACATTGGCTGTGGATCATTCTTGTTGCTCTGTTCTCTGGTAAGATAGAAAGAACAACATGTTCCTCTCTCAACACTTTCCACCACAAACCAGCTGTGAGTGTTTTTAATGTTCATCATACAGAAAAGCAAAAGCTCCTTTCTGTTGGTATCTAGTGCCTTCTAAATAACTCCTTGTGTGGTTCAATGTGACATCAGACAGCAGTCAGTGGAACCAGACTATTCTAAATGTCTGTGTGTGACTGTCTGGCTAAAGAACTCTTTAACCTACTGACAGTTCTTCTTTAATCAATCATCTGTATTGATCGTCTCTTCTTCTGCATATTCTCTTCTTCCTCAGAGTGTAAAGGAGAAGACAGAGTGACCCAGTCAACAGGAGATGTCATCGCTACTGAAGGACAGACTGTTACACTCCCCTGTACATTTGAGACAACAAGCGCAATTCCCACTTTGTTCTGGTACAAACAAGAAGTCAATGATTTCCCAAAGTACATGCTGAAATGTTTCTCAGACAAAGTACTTAAAGCTCCAGAGTTCCTCAAAGACAGATTTGATGCTTCAATCAACAAGACATCAGTTCCACTGAAGATCCAGAAGCTTCATCTGACAGACTCTGCTGTGTACTACTGTGCTCTGAGGCCCACAGTGACAGGAAACACCACAACTCTGTACAAAAACCTTTGGAGCAAAGACAACACAATACTGCACCACATCCACTAGAGGGAGTCTCACTCTGTGTACCTTCAGTAGTCTGTGATGATGCAGTCTGGATTGTTTTCACTTCTGAGACTGAGTTGTCATGAAGAACTACAGAAATGACAGTAATGTGACACGAGTCTCCTCCTACTGACTGCAGAGGTGCTTCATGACGGAACTGTTTGATTCCAGCTGTGAACATCAGCCAAAACACAACTCACCAAACGTGTTCATCCTGAACCAACTCTGTAAACATGGACAAACTTGCTGCAGTTCTGTTCTTTTCAACTCTCATAGGTACGCATGTTTTTGATCATAAAACCTGAACGACAACTTCAGAATTTAACATTTCACAGACAGAGATCTAGATGTCATCACTTCATCACTAATAAGTGATTATTAACTTGTTGACAGCATCATTTGTTTCACTAAAACATTGTCTTAGAGTGATGGAGTTCAAATGAAGCATCTGTCACTTAGGACCAGAACTCTAAATATACCATGTTGTCCTCCTCACTAGGTAACACCGTGGAAAAAGATATTACTGCCAGCAGTGCTGAAGTGTTGTCATCACAAGGCTCTAGTGTCACTCTGTCCTGTAACTATTCAGTTAAAGCCGATAACCTCCAGTGGTATCGACAGGATCCTGGATCAGCTCCTCAGTTCCTTCTCCTGATCACTGATGCAACACAGCCTTCAGTGGTGGAAGCAAAACCTCCAAACCCTCGACTGACTGCTAAACTGAATAAGGAAAGAAATCAAGTTCATCTGGAGATCTCCTCTGCTGCAGTGACAGACTCTGCTGTGTACTACTGTGCTCTGAGGCCCACAGTGACAGGAAACACCACAACTCTGTACAAAAACATTTGGAGCAAAGACAACACAATACTGCACAACATCCACTAGAGGGAGTCTCACTCTGTGTACCTTCAGCAGTGTGTGATGATACAGTCTGGATTCTTTGTAGTGATGAAAACAACAAGAAATGAATCACTGAAGAAGAAACTGATTCAGGGAAGTGATGACAATGAAGTGTTGTTGCTTATTATTGATATGAACAATACTTCAACATAATAGAGTGTCAATTAAAGTCCTCTGAGATCTAATGGAGCTGACATTAAAGTATGTATGTTTCACAATTATAATTCCCTAATTTTAAAACTATTTCAATAAATAGGTGGTGTTCCACAGGGTTCAATCATAGGTCCTCTTATGTTTATCAGAATCAGAAGAATTTATTGACAAGTAAGTTTACATACACAAGGAATGTGTCCTGGCGGGACATGCATAACATTTAACAATTTAGATGTTGTCTTAAGATCAAATTATGTTTAAAACACAACTTCAGTCTACATTGTGTTGCTGATAATATGTGATCATAGAGGCCATTCAATTACAGTAATCATGGAAGCTTGTTTATTACATGTAAAGTGCTGGTGTTCCAGATGTTTCTACAACTGAGTGACAACAAAGGGCAACTTTCCCTTGTGAGTTCTGCCTGAATAAATCTCTGCTCTGCTTTATGTTGTGTTTGGGTCCTTCCACCACCGTTACAATTACTGCTTTCATTATTATTATATGCTGCGGTTATTTTTGATAGTTGTAACTTTTAAATCTGGCCTACTACTCTCATTATATGAATAATTTCTGTCGTATGCAGTTCAATCAGGAGAGAGGTCATTAGTAAAGGATAGAGTAAGGTCTCAATGGACCACAGAACAGGATAGTGTGGGTCTAGATATACCACAATAACATATGGTGGGATTTTAAAAGATCACTGGAACATGGACATGTTTAATAAATTGTCTCTACAAGATGGTTGTCATAACAGACTCAGATAAAGTAGTTTCTCTGGTCTTTGAAAACCCTTAAAAGATGATCATCATCACAGCTACTTATTTATAACTCCTGTCATAAAGCCCAACACACCAGAATGAAAAATACCTCCTGTTGGTACAAAATGCAGCTACAGTCTGTTAACCAGGAGGAAGAGGAACTGAGAGAAGAGAAAACACATCTAAGAGGAGACGGAGAGACTCAGGGAGGAGCTAAGATGTTCCTGAACTATAGAAGAGAGGAACTTCTATATTCAACAGAGTTAAATACACAAACCATCAGCATCACCTTTATTCAACATGCTGGCATTAGACTATTATTTACTTTTCCTACTGCCATTTTGCTTTCCAAGAGGTATGTAAGATTCTGTATATAAAAGTCCAATGTTATTTGAATGTGATCCATTAACTGATTCTTTGGAGCTTTCTCTTCCTTTAGGTGTCAGCTGTGAAGAACTCAGTCCAGTCAAGAAAGAAGAGTCCAGTTTAGAAGACAGTCCTGTTACTCTGTCCTACAAATACTCCAAACAAGCAGCTGGCAGTGATGAGTTTTACTGGTACCGACAATATCCAGGAAAACCACCAGAGTTCCTACAACTTACTATATTGAATAGTCCGATCCCTGGACTGAAGATTGAAGTGGATCAAAAGCGAATCCTGATGGAGATCTCCTCTGCTGCAGTGACAGACTCTGCAGTGTACTACTGTGCTGTGAGGCCCACAGTGACAGGAAACACCACAACTCTGTACAAAAACACCAGCTGACACTGACAAGCTGCTGGAAGCATTTCTTCCACATGTTGCATGAACGTTTAGCTCCTCTAGAGGGCGATGTTATCAAGTAGGCGGTGCAGTACTTCTGCAGCGTGTTCAAGCATTCAGTCCATAAGAAGTGCTGCTGTGAAGAGAACAACTGTCAGACTGCATGTTGAACATCAGCTAGTTTCTCCTGCTGGTTTAAACCTGCTTGAAGAGATGGAACATTGGCTGTGCATCATTCTTGCTGCTCTGTTCTCTGGTAAGATAGAAAGAACAACATGTTCCTCTCTCAGCACTTTCCACCACAAACCAGCTGTGAGTGTTTTTAATGTTCATCATACAGAAAAGCAAAAGCTCCTTTCTGTTGGTATCTAGTGCCTTCTAAATAACTCCTTGTGTGGTTCAATGTGACATCAGACAGCAGTCAGTGGAACCAGACTATTCTAAATGTCTGTGTGTGACTGTCTGGCTAAAGAACTCTTTAACCTACTGACACTTCTTCTTTAATCAATCATCTGTATTGATCATCTCTTCTTCTGCATTCTTCCTCAGAGTGTAAAGGAGAAGACAGAGTGACCCAGTCAACAGGAGATGTCATCGCTACTGAAGGACAGACTGTTACACTCCCCTGTACCTTTGAGACGTCTGACACATTTCCCACTTTGTTCTGGTACAAACAAGAAGTCAATGATTTCCCAAAGTACATGCTGAAATGTTTCTCAGGCAAAGTACTTAAAGCTCCAGAGTTCCTCAAAGACAGATTTGATGCTTCAATCAACAAGACATCATTTCCACTGAAGATCCAGAAGCTTCACCTGACAGACTCTGCTGTGTACTACTGTGCTCTGAGGCCCACAGTGACAGGAAACACCACAACTCTGTACAAAAACCTTTGGAGCAAAGACAACACAATACTGCACCACATCCACTAGAGGGAGTATTACTCTGTGTACCTTCAGTAGTGTGTGATGATACAGTCTGAATTTTTTTTTCACTTCTGAGACTGAGTTGTCATGAAGAACTACAGAAATGACAGTAATGTGACACAAGTCTCCTCCTACTGACTGCAGAGGTGCTTCATGACGGAACTGTTTGATTCCAGCTGTGAACATCAGCCAAAACACAACTCACCAAACGTGTTCATCCTGAACCAACTCTGTAAACATGGACAAACTTGCTGCAGTTCTGTTCTTTTCAACTCTCATAGGTACGTATGTTTTTGATCATAAAACCTGAACGACAACTTCAGAATTTAACATTTCACAGACAGAAATCTAGATGTCATCACTTCATCACTAATAAGTGATTATTAACTTGTTGACAGCATCATTTGTTTCACTAAAACATTGTCATAGAGTGATGGAGTTCAAATGAAGCATCTGTCACTTTGGACCAGAACTCTAAATATACCATGTCGTCCTCCTCACTAGGTAACACCGTGGAAAAAGATATTACTGCCAGCAGTGCTGAAGTGTTGTCATCACAAGGCTCTAGTGTCACTCTGTCCTGTAACTATTCAGTTAAAGCCGATAACCTCCAGTGGTATCGACAGGATCCTGGATCAGCTCCTCAGTTCCTTCTCCTGATCACTGATACAACACAGCCTTCAGTGGTGGAAGCAAAACCTCCAAACCCTCGACTGACTGCTAAACTGAATAAGGAGAGAAATCAAGTTCATCTGGAGATCTCCTCTGCTGCAGTGACAGACTCTGCTGTGTACTACTGTGCTGTGAGGCCCACAGTGACAGGAAACACCACAACTCTGTACAAAAACCTTTGGAGCAAAGACAACACAATACTGCACAACATTCACTAGAGGGAGTCTCACTCTGTGTACCTTCAGCAGTGTGTGATGATACAGTCTGGATTCTTTGTAGTGATGAAAACAACAGAAAATGAATCACTGAAGAAGAAGCTGATTCAGGGAAGTGATGACAATTAGGTGTTTTATTCTAAATATGGACAATGCTTCAACATAATCGAGTGTCAATTAAAGTCCTCTGACATCTAATAGAAATTAAATTAAAGCCTGTAAGTCAGTTGTTTTTACAATTATAATTGATTACTTGTGAAACTATTTCAATAATGCAAATATTTAATATGTTTGAGCATATTATTTAATATCTGATCATACGCAAGAATGTGTCAGTGTAATTACTATTCCATGTAAGTCCACTCGTGAAACATCACAACTTTATTAAAGGCTGTGAGTTCTTGTGGTGTTCCACAGGGTTCAATCATAGGTCCTCTCATTTTATATTTACAGGTTGTCTTTAGATCAAATTATGTTTAAAACACAACTTCAGTCTACATTGTGTTGCTGATGATATGTGATTATTGAGGCCATTAATTTACAGTCATCATGTAAGCTGGTTTATTACATGTAAAGTGCTGGTGTTCCAGATGTTTCTACAACTGAGTTAGTCTAGTCCAGAGATCTCAACCTCCTCCTATAATTCTGTAAACTCACATATATCTTGTTGAGGTGTTTGTTGATGTTACGCTTACTGCTCATAGTCTTGCGATATTATTGATCATTCATAATCCTGTATGGAATATGAATTAAGTCTTTCTGTTGTTGAAGATCCTCAAAAGATCATACATTTTTCACTGTTATCTTTTAGTAACTCCTTTTATTTAGTCAACACCGGAAAAAGACAAAGTTCGTAACTCCAGAAAGTACTAAATGCTGCATTTAGGGAAGAGCTAAGAAGTTACTGGAAGTGGTTGAACATCAGCTAGTTTCTCCTGCTGGTTTAAACCTGCTTGAAGAGATGGAACATTTGCTGTTGATCATTCTTGCTGCTCTGTTCTGGTAAAATAGAAAGAACAACATGTGTTTATTATTCTCTAAAGATTGATATGAACTTGAGTTCATAATGTGACGATAACACAACTACTGTTCAACCAACTTAACCAACACCAGAAGCATCCACTAGAAGTCTTCTCTGCTGTCTAGTCCTTGAAGGTGAAGCGGTTTGATCCAAAGACGTATTACGAGACAGCATGAACCAGAACTACTTTTATTGACACATGATGTGTTTGTGTGTAAATTGACTGTTTCCCAGTTATTATTCAATTGCAGTAAATAATGCTGACATGTTATCACTTCACATAAAGTAAAATAACATGATTCAATGTGGACAGAGATCATGATGCAACAATGCAGCATGAAGATCATCAGTTGACCAGAAGCACAGGTCTTCTGGATGAATCCTTTCAGGGACTTCAATGGTCCATACATCTGTTCTCTTCATCTTATCCAGGGCCGGGTCGAGGGGCAGCAGCTTGAACAGATTATTCCAGACATCCCTCTCCAAAGAAACATGTTCCAGATCAACCTGATGAGCCCAAGTGTTCTCAGACTGCAGATATATAATCTCTCCAGAGAGTTCTAGGTCTGCCCTGATGTCTCCTACCAGAGACGACAGGGACACATCCAGAAGGATCCTGATCAGATGATGAACCACCTCAGCTGGCCTTTTCCAACGTGAAGGAGCAGCAGTGATGGTTCAACATCAGCTAGGGCTGATTCTCTGGCCACACCCACTGACATTTAACTTAACCAATGAGAATACTTCTGTCTCCAGAGCAGAAATGTTTGAGGAACTAACATCTCATGAGCTTAATGTTGAGCAGAAGGGCTGTGCAGCAGAGAGACTCTTTACTTTGCTCTTCTGCTGTCTGCGTGGCTTCAACAACTCCAAAGACATGATGCTTTACTTCTTTTTACCTTTCTTTCACTGTATAGGTGAGTGTTAGAACAGAGGTCACAGTATCCTGCAACATTAACCAGATCCATCATGACTAAAGGTGTATCTGTGTAAAGTAAAGTCAAGAAGCTCTGTTGAGTTTCTGGATGTGAGAATCTCTTGCAGACTAACTGACAGGAATAACATTCATGTTGCAGCTCTGGGTTCCATGGACAGCATAAAGCCAGAACGTAGTGAAGAGCATGTTGCAGAGGGCAGAAGCATCAACCTGACCTGTAAATATGAGGGCACTGTCTACAATATCCAGTGGTACCAACAGAACCAGAGATCCAGACCAGAGTTCCTGCTCTACATCACAGAGGAAGGATTGATTCATAGAACTGCTTCTGATTTCTCAGCTCACATTAACAAAGAAGAGAAACGTGTTCATCTGGAGATCTCCTCTGCTGCAGTGACAGACTCTGCTGTGTACTACTGTGCTCTGAGGCCCACAGTGACAGGAAACACCACAACTCTGTACAAAAACCTTTGGAGCAAGAGAGAGTCCACTAGAGGGAGTCTCACTCTGTGTACCTTCAGTAGTGTGTGATGATGCAGTCTGGATTATTTTCACTCCTGATACTCAGTTGTCATGAAGAACTACAGAAATGACAGTAATGTGACACGAGTCTCCTCCTACTGACTGCAGAGGTGCTTCATGACGGAACTGTTTGATTCCAGCTGTGAACATCAGCCAAAACACAACTCACCAAACGTGTTCATCCTGAACCAACTCTGTAAACATGGACAAACTTGCTGCAGTTCTGTTCTTTTCAACTCTCATAGGTACGTATGTTTTTTTACCATAAAACCTGAAAGATAACTTCAGAATTTAACATTTCACAGACACAAATCTAGATGTCATCACAAATAAGTGATTATTAACTTGTTGACAGCATCAATTGTTTCACTAAAACATTGTCTTAGAGTGATGGAGTTCAAATGAAGCATCTGTCACTTTGGACCAGAACTCTAAATATACCATGTCGTCCTCCTCACTAGGTAACACCGTGGAAAAAGATATTACTGCCAGCAGTGCTGAAGTGTTGTCATCACCGGGCTCTAGTGTCACTCTGTCCTGTAACTATTCAGTTAAAGCCGAAAACCTCCAGTGGTATCGACAGGATCCTGGATCAGCTCCTCAGTTCCTTCTCCTGATCACTGATACAACACAGCCTTCAGTGGTGGAAGCAAAACCTCCAAACCCTCGACTGACTGCTAAACTGAATAAGGAGAGAAATCAAGTTCATCTGGAGATCTCCTCTGCTGCAGTGACAGACTCTGCTGTGTACTACTGTGCTCTGCAGCCCACAGTGACAGGAAACACCACAACTCTGTACCAAAACCTTTGGAGCAAAGACAACACAATACTGCACAACATCCACTAGAGGGAGTCTCACTCTGTGTACCTTCAGCAGTGTGTGATGATGCAGTCTGGATTCTTTGTAGTGATGAAAACAACAGAAAATGAATCACTGAAGAAGAAGCTGATTCAGGGAAGTGATGATAATTAGGTGTTTTATTCTAAATATGAACAAGACTTCAACATAATTGAGTGTCAATTAAAGTCCTCTGACATCTAGTAGAAATTAAATTAAAGTCTGTAAGTCAGTTGTTTTTACAAGTATAATTGATTAAATGCAAATAATTCATATATTTGAGCACATTATTTAATATTTGATCATACCCAACGATGTGTCAATGTAATTACTATTCTATGTAAGTCCACTTGTGAAACATCACAACTTTATTAAAGGCTGTGAGTTCTTGTGGTGTTCCACAGGGTTCAATCATAGGTCCTCTCATTTTATATGTACATGTTATCTTTGAATCAAATTATGTTTAAAACACAACGTAATTAAGTCAACACCAGAAAAAGACAAAGTTAGTACCTCCAGAAAGTACTAAATGCTGCATTTAGGGAGGAGCTAAGAAGTTACTGGAACTGGTTGAACATCAGCTAGTTTCTCCTGCTGGTTTAGACCTGGTTGTAGAGATGGAACATTTGCTGTTGATCATTCTTGCTGCTCTGCTATGTTTAAAACACAACTTCAGTCTACATTGTGTTGCTGATAATATATGATCATAGAGGCCATTCAATTACAGTAATCATGGAAGCTGGTTTATTACATGTAAAGTGCTGGTGTTCCAGATGTTTCTACAACTGAATGACAACAAAGGGCAACTTTCCCTTGTGAGTTCTGCCTGAATAAATCTCTGCTCTGCTTTATGTTATGTTTGGGTTCTTCCACCACCCGTTACAATTACTGCTTTCATTATTACTATATGCTGCGGTTATTTTTTATAGGGTTTTTTTGTTGATAGCTTAATCTGGCCTACTACTCTCATTATATGAATAATTTCTGTCGTATGCAGTTCAATCAGGAGAGAGGTCATTAGTAAAGGATAGAGTAAGGTCTCAATGGAACACAGAACAGATAGTGTGGGTCTAGATATACCACAATAACATATGGTGGGATTTTAAAAGATCACTGGAACATGGACATGTTTTATAAATTGTCTCTACAAGATGGTTGTCATAACAGACTCATATAAAGTAGTTTCTCTGGTCTTTGAAAACCCTTAAAAGATGATCATCATCACAGCTACTTATTTATAACTCCTGTCATAAAGCCCAACACACCAGAATGAAAAATACCTCCAGTTGGTACAAAATGCAGCTACAGTCTGTGAACCAGGAGGAAGAGGAACTGAGAGAAGAGAAAACACATCTAAGAGGAGACGGAGAGACTCAGGGAGGAGCTAAGATGTTCCTGAACTATAGAAGAGAGGAACTTCTATATTCAACAGAGTTCAATACACAAACCATCAGCATCACCTTTATTCAACATGCTGACATTAGACTATTATTTACTTTCCCTACTGCCATTTTGCTTTCTAAGAGGTATGTAAGATTCTGTATATAAAAGTCCAATGTTATTTGAATGTGATCCGTTAACTGATTCTTTGGAGCTCTCTCTTCCTTTAGGTGTCAGGTGTGAAGAACTCATTCCAGTCAAGAAAGAAGAGTCCAGTTTAGAAGACAGTCCTGTTACTCTGTCCTACAAATACTCCAAAGAAGCATCTGGCAGTGATGAGTTTTACTGGTACCGACAATATCCAGGAAAACCACCAGAGTTCCTCATCTCCCATTTAGGAACAGGAAGTATATTGAATAGTCCGATCCCTGGACTGAAGATTGAAGTGGATCAAAAGCGAATCCTGATGGAGATCTCCTCTGCTGCAGTGACAGACTCTGCAGTGTACTACTGTGCTGTGAGGCCCACAGTGACAGGAAACACCACAACTCTGTACAAAAACACCAGCTGACACTGACAAGCTGCTGGAAGCATTTCTTCCACATGTTGCATGAACGTTTAGCTCCTCTAGAGGGCGATGTTATCAAGTAGGCGGTGCAGTACTTCTGCAGCGTGTTCAAGCATTCAGTCCATAAGAAGTGCTGCTGTGAAGAGAACAACTGTCAGACTGCATGTTGAACATCAGCTAGTTTCTGCTGCTGGTTTAAACCTGCTTGAAGAGATGGAACATTGGCTGTGCATCATTCTTGTTGCTCTGTTCTCTGGTAAGATATAAAGAACCACATGTTCCTCTCTCAACACTTTCCACCACAAACCAGCTGTGAGTGTTTTTAATGTTCATCATACAGAAAAGCAAAAGCTCCTTTCTGTTGGTATCTAGTACCTTCTAAATAACTCCTTGTGTGGTTCAATGTGACATCAGACAGCAGTCAGTGGAACCAGACTATTCTAAATGTCTGTGTGTGACTGTCTGGCTAAAGAACTCTTTAACCTACTGACAGTTCTTCTTTAATCAATCATCTGTATTGATCGTCTCTTCTTCTGCATATTCTCTTCTTCCTTAGAGTGTAAAGGAGAAGACAGAGTGACCCAGTCAACAGGAGATGTCATCGCTACTGAAGGACAGACTGTTACACTCCCCTGTACCTTTGAGACGTCTGACACATTTCCCTATTTGTTCTGGTACAAACAAGAAGTCAATGATTTTCCAAAGTACATGCTGAAATGTATCTCAGGCAAAGTACTTAAAGCTCCAGAGTTCCTCAAAGACAGATTTGATGCTTCAATCAACAAGACATCATTTCCACTGAAGATCCAGAAGCTTCATCTGACAGACTCTGCTGTGTACTACTGTGCTCTGAGGCCCACAGTGACAGGAAACACCACAACTCTGTACAAAAACCTTTGGAGCAAGAGAGAGTCCACTAGAGGGAGTCTCACTCTGTGTACCTTCAGCAGTGTGTGATGATGCAGTCTGGATTATTTTCACTCCTGATACTCAGTTGTCATGAAGAACTACAGAAATGACAGTAATGTGACACGAGTCTCCTCCTACTGACTGCAGAGGTGCTTCATGACAGAACTGTTTGATTCCAGCTGTGAACATCAGCCAAAACACAACTCACCAAACGTGTTCATCCTGAACCAACTCTGTAAACATGGACAAACTTGCTGCAGTTCTGTTCTTTTCAACTCTCATAGGTATGTATGTTTTTGACCATAAAACCTGAAAGATAACTTCAGAATTTAACATTTCACAGACACAAATCTAGATGTCATCACAAATAAGTGATTATTAACTTGTTGACAGCATCATTTGTTTCACTAAAACATTGTCTTAGAGTGATGGAGTTCAAATGAAGCATCTGTCACTTTGGACCAGAACTCTAAATATACCATGCCGTCCTCCTCACTAGGTAACACCGTGGAAAAAGATATTACTGCCAGCAGTGCTGAAGTGTTGTCATCACCGGGCTCTAGTGTCACTCTGTCCTGTAACTATTCAGTTAAAGCCGAAAACCTCCAGTGGTATCGACAGGATCCTGGATCAGCTCCTCAGTTCCTTCTCCTGATCACTGATACAACTCAGCCTTCAGTGGTGGAAGCAAAACCTCCAAACCCTCGACTGACTGCTAAACTGAATAAGGAGAGAAATCAAGTTCATCTGGAGATCTCCTCTGCTGCAGTGACAGACTCTGCTGTGTACTACTGTGCTCTGCAGCCCACAGTGACAGGAAACACCACAACTCTGTACAAAAACCTTTGGAGCAAAGACAACACAATACTGCACCACATCCACCAGAGGGAGTCTCACTCTGTGGACTAAAGAAATATGGTCAGAATCCTGGGAGGTGGTGTGGGGAATAAGGTCCGGAGTCTAAATGGAGTTATACTAATAATTACTTAATAAAAGAATGATGACAGAACAGTTCATGCAATCCCGATCGGGGTCCCTCCTTCCTCAGCAAACTCTACCGACCACGTCTGTATCGTTCGGATCACCGGAGAGAAGAGACCGCTCGCCACATGCAGTTAGTTTATATTTCCCAGTCGCGGAGCCTAGAGCCCTTCCTATTGGTTAAAAGTCCTGTTTTAACACCTGGAGGAAATGAAGCACTGAAGAAAAAACAGATCGAGATCTATTAGAGCTCAGAATGAACTTGTTAATTAAATTCTTTGTCTGACTCACTTATATTCTCAAAAGCCTGAATATGAAACAATTTGAACAATGCCAAAATATATGTGTATATTTATATTATACATTATACTAATATATTCCCCGGTACGATGAGGCCCGTTTGGACTTCTTCACCTTGCCTCTGTCCTGGTAACCACCGTAGTCTTCTGTCCCAGACCCCGAGATTCCTGCCTTGTCTGTTTCCCTTTTGAGTTCTGCCTGAATAGATCTCTGCTCTCCTTTATGTTGTATTGTGTTTGGATCCTTCCATCACCCGTTACATTTACTGCTTTCATTATTATTATATGCTGCAGTTATTTTGGATAGTTGGAACTTTTTAATCTGGCCTACGACTCTCATATGAATATGTTCTCTCGTATGCAGTTCAATCAGGAGAGATGTCATTAGTAAAGGATAGAGTAAGGTCTCAATGGACCACAGAACAGGATAGTGTGGGTCTAGATATACCACAATAACGTATGGTGGGATTTTAAAAGATCACTGGAACATGGACATGTTTTATAAATTGTCTCTACAAGATGGTTGTCATAACAGACTCAGATAAAGTAGTTTCTCCGGTCTTTGAAAACCCTTCAAAGATGATCATCATCACAGCTACTTATTTATAACTCCTGTCATAAAGCCCAACACACCAGAATGAAAAATACCTCCAGTTGGTACAAAATGCAGCTACAGTCTGTGAACCAGGAGGAAGAGGAACTGAGAGAAGAGAAAACACATCTAAGAGGAGACGGAGAGACTCAGGGAGGAGCTAAGATGTTCCTGAACTATAGAAGAGAGGAACTTCTATATTCAACAGAGTTCAATACACAAACCATCAGCATCACCTTTATTCAACATGCTGGCATTAGACTATTATTTACTTTCCCTACTGCCATTTTGCTTTCTAAGAGGTATGTAAGATTCTGTATATAAAAGTCCAATGTTATTTGAATGTGATCCATTAACTGATTCTTTGGAGCTCTCTCTTCCTTTAGGTGTCAGCTGTGAAGAACTCAGTCCAGTCAAGAAAGAAGAGTCCAGTTTAGAAGACAGTCCTGTTACTCTGTCCTACAAATACTCCAAAGAAGCATCTGGCAGTGATGAGTTTTACTGGTACCGACAATATCCAGGAAAACCACCAGAGTTCCTCATCTCCCATTTAGGAACAGGAAGTATATTGAATAGTCCGATCCCTGGACTGAAGATTGAAGTGGATCAAAAGCGAATCCTGATGGAGATCTCCTCTGCTGCAGTGACAGACTCTGCAGTGTACTACTGTGCTGTGAGGCCCACAGTGACAGGAAACACCACAACTCTGTACAAAAACACCAGCTGACACTGACAAGCTGCTGGAAGCATTTCTTCCACATGTTGCATGAACGTTTAGCTCCTCTAGAGGGCGATGTTATCAAGTAGGCGGTGCAGTACTTCTGCAGCGTGTTCAAGCATTCAGTCCATAAGAAGTGCTGCTGTGAAGAGAACAACTGTCAGACTGCATGTTGGACATCAGCTAGTTTCTGCTGCTGGTTTAAACCTGCTTGAAGAGATGGAACATTGGCTGTGGATCATTCTTGCTGCTCTGTTCTCTGGTAAGATAGAAACAACCACATGTTCCTCTCTCAACACTTTCCACCACAAACCAGCTGTGAGTGTTTTTAATGTTCATCATACAGAAAAGCAAAAGCTCCTTTCTGTTGGTATCTAGTACCTTCTAAATAACTCCTTGTGTAGTTCAATGTGACATCAGACAGCAGTCAGTGGAACCAGACTATTCTAAATGTCTGTGTGTGACTGTCTGGCTAAAGAACTCTTTAACCTACTGACAGTTCTTCTTTAATCAATCATCTGTATTGATCGTCTCTTCTTCTGCATTCTTCCTCAGAGTGTAAAGGAGAAGACAGAGTGACCCAGTCAACAGGAGATGTCATCGCTACTGAAGGACAGACTGTTACACTCCACTGTACCTTTGAGACAACAAGAGCAAGTCCCTATTTGTTCTGGTACAAACAAGAAGTCAATGATTTTCCAAAGTACATGCTGAAATGTTTCTCAGACAAAGTACTTAAAGCTCCAGAGTTCCTCAAAGACAGATTTGATGCTTCAATCAACAAGACATCAGTTCCACTGAAGATCCAGAAGCTTCATCTCACAGACTCTGCTGTGTACTACTGTGCTCTGCAGCCCACAGTGACAGGAAACACCACAACTCTGTACAAAAACATTTGGAGCAAAGACAACACAATACTGCACAACATCCACTAGAGGGAGTCTCACTCTGTGTACCTTCAGCAGTGTGTGATGATGCAGTCTGGATTCTTTGTAGTGATGAAAACAACAAGAAATGAAGCATTGAAGAAGAAGCTGATTCAGGGAAGTGATGATAATGAAGTGTTGTTGCTTATTATTGACATGAACAATACTTCAACATAATAGAGTGTCAATTAAAGTCCTCTGAGATCTAATGGAGCTGAAATTAAAGTATGTATGTTTCACAATTATAATTCCCTAATTTTAAAACTATTTCAATAAATAGGTGGTGTTCCACAGGGTTCAATCATAGGTCCTCTTATTTTTGTCAGAATCAGAATCATTTATTGACAAGTAAGTTTACACACACAAGGAATGTGTCCTGGCTGGACGTGCATAACATTTAACAATTTAGACATTGTCTTAAGATCAAATTATGTTTAAAACACAACTTCAGTCTACATCATTTTGCTGATAATATGCGATCATAGAGGCCATTCAATTACAGTAATCCTGGAAGCTTGTTTATTACATGTAAAGTGCTGGTGTTCCAGATGTTTCTACAACTGAGTGACAACAAAGGGCAACTTTCCCTTGTGAGTTCTGCCTGAATAAATCTCTGCTCTGCTTTATGTTGTGTTTGGGTCCTTCCACCACCCGTTACAATTACTGCTTTCATTATTATTATATGCTGCGGTTATTTTTGATAGTTTTTTTTTGTTGATAGTTTAATCTGGCCTACTACTCTCATTATATGAATAATTTCTGTCGTATGCAGTTCAATCAGGAGAGAGGTCATTAGTAAAGGATAGAGTAAGGTCTCAATGGACCACAGAACAGGATAGTGTGGGTCTAGATATACCACAATAACGTATGGTGGGATTTTAAAAGATCACTGGAACATGGACATTGTTTATAAATTGTCTCTACAAGATGGTTGTCATAACAGACTCGGATAAAGTAGTTTCTCTGGTCTTTGAAAACCCTTAAAAGATTATGTGTCATCACAGCTACTTATTTATAACTCCTGTCATAAAGCCCATCACACCAGAATGAAAAATACCTCCAGTTGGTACAAAATGCAGCTACAGTCTGTTAACCAGGAGGAAGAGGAACTGAGAGAAGAGAAAACACATCTAAGAGGAGACGGAGAGACTCAGGGAGGAGCTAAGATGTTCCTGAACTATAGAAGAGAGGAACTTCTATATTCAACAGAGTTCAATATACAAACCATCAGCATCACCTTTATTCAACATGCTGGCATTAGACTATTATTTACTTTCCCTACTGCCATTTTGCTTTCTAAGAGGTATGTAAGATTCTGTATATAAAAGTCCAATGTTATTTGAATGTGATCCATTAATGAGTCTTTGGAGCTCTCTCTTCCTTTAGGTGTCAGCTGTGAAGAACTCAGTCCAGTCAAGAGAGAAGAGTCCAGTTTAGAAGACAGTCCTGTTACTCTGTCCTACAAATACTCCAAAGAAGCAGCTGGCGGTGATTATTTCTTCTGGTATCGACAACATCCAGGAAAACCACCAGAGTTCCTCATCTCACACTCTGCTTCAGGGACTGTAGGAAATTATTTAATCTCTGGACTGAAGATTGAAGTGGATCAAAAGCGAATCCTGATGGAGATCTCCTCTGCTGCAGTGACAGACTCTGCTGTGTACTACTGTGCTCTGAGGCCCACAGTGACAGGAAACACCACAACTCTGTACAAAAACCTTTGGAGCAAAGACAACACAATACTGCACCACATCCACTAGAGGGAGTCTCACTCTGTGTACCTTCAGTAGTGTGTGATGATGCAGTCTGGATTATTTTCACTCCTGAGACTGAGTTGTCATGAAGAACTACAGAAATGACAGTAATGTGACACGAGTCTCCTCCTTCTGACTGCAGAGGTGCTTCATGACGGAACTGTTTGATTCCAGCTGTGAACATCAGCCAAAACACAACTCACCAAACGTGTTCATCCTGAACCAACTCTGTCAACATGGACAAACTTGCTGCAGTTCTGTTCTTTTCAACTCTCATAGGTACGTATGTTTTTGATCATAAAACCTGAACGACAACTTCAGAATTTAACATTTCACAGACAGAAATCTAGATGTCATCACTTCATCACTAATAAGTGATTATTAACTTGTTGACAGCATCAATTGTTTCACTAAAACATTGTCATAGAGTGATGGAGTTCAAATGAAGCATCTGTCATTTTGGACCAGAACTCTAAATATACCATGTCGTCCTCCTCACTAGGTAACACCATGGAAAAAGATATTACTGCCAGCAGTGCTGAAGTGTTGTCATCACCGGGCTCTAGTGTCACTCTGTCCTGTAACTATTCAGTAAAAGCCGATAACCTCCAGTGGTATCGACAGGATCCTGGATCAGCTCCTCAGTTCCTTCTCCTGATCACTGATACAGCACAGCCTTCAGTGGTGGAAGCAAAACCTCCAAACCCTCGACTGACTGCTAAACTGAATAAGGAGAGAAATCAAGTTCATCTGGAGATCTCCTCTGCTGCAGTGACAGACTCTGCTGTGTACTACTGTGCTCTGCAGCCCACAGTGACAGGAAACACCACAACTCTGTACAAAAACCTTTGGAGCAAAGACAACACAATACTGCACCACATCCACTAGAGGGAGTCTCACTCTGTGTACCTTCAGTAGTGTGTGATGATAGTGGCCCAATCCCAATCTCCACCCTAATCCCTCAAACCCTGAACCATCAGGGACTCACTGACGTCAGCTGCTAAGTGTTTGAGTTGAGAGGCTTCAGTGCTTAATGGTGCAAATATGAATGGGACGGCACTTTGCTGCAACATATCACATGACTAAATAAAAAAATATTGTGTACAATTGTGTATTTATTTTCTACTTTGAATTCACTGATTTGAACGTCTTCCTCACGAGATGATAAGTCATTTTAAATGATCTATTTACTTGTTTTGTCAAAACGAAATGCGTGATGAATGTAAATAAATACTATATATATCATTTCTGCTTGCATTCCTCTGAGTTCATGTGTTTTCATGTTCCATCTTTAATCCGTAATGCTGTAGTGTAAATGTATTTTATCACGTGCTTCTTTGTTTACCTTTTATTTTACTTCTTCATGCTTCCATTGGGAACTGCGTGTTTAACGTCACATTGTTATGAATTGTGGGTAATTCCCTTCGGCAAAGTCGGCATCTAATGCTGATTTACAGAAAGGGATCATGAAGGGCTCAGAATGTCTGAGAGACTCAAGCACTCTACGATGTGACATTGGGACAGAACTGAACCCTCAAGGACTTCGCGGGAGCGCGCCTCAAAGTCCGTGAGCGCTTAAGGGTGGTGATTGGAATTGGGCCACAGTCTGGATTATTTGTAGTGATGAAAACAATAGAAAATGAAGCACTGAAGAAGAAACTGATTGAGGGAAGTGATGATGAGGAGGTGTTGTGGCTTATTATAAATATCAACAATACTTCAACATAATTGAGTGTAAATTAAAGTCCTCTGACATCTAATAGAGCTGAAATTAAAGTCTGATATTCTGTTGTTTTTATAATAGATTAAATGTGAAACAATATATATGTTTGAGCATATGATTTAATATCTGAAACACATGTTGATCATATGCAACAATGTGTCGATATAATTAGTTGAATGTAAATCCACTCATGAAACATCACAACTTTATTAAAGGCTGTGAGTTCTTGTGGTGTTCCACAGGGTTCAATCATAGGTCCTCTCATTTTATATTTACATGTTGTCTTTAGAATTATGTCTATAACACAACGTTATTAAGTCAACAACAGAACAAGACAAAGCTAGTACCTCCAGAAAGTACTAAATGCTGCATTTAGTGAGGAGCTAAGAAGTTACTGCAACTGGTTGAACATCAGCTAGTTTCTCCTGCTGGTTTAGACCTGGTTGTAGAGATGGAACATTTGCTGTTGATCATTCTTGCTGCTCTGTTCTGGCAAAATAGAAAAAACAACATGTGTTTATTATTCTCTAAAGGTTGATATGAACTAGAGTTCAGAGCAGAACTCTCTGAATAGTTGAGCTATTTCTGTCACAGAAATAAAATATATATACAGATGGAAATATTCCTGATAAACGCTATGAATGTCAAACCAGTAGAAGCTCAGCTGTACTGACCATAAGGAGACTGACCCTGACCGACACAGCTCCCTACTACTGTGCTCTAGAAACACAGTGATCCAAAGTGTACAAGAGACTACGGTTAATCTAGTCAACTAGCTAGGAGTAATACGTCAAAGTATAAAACGTGTCTTTTCCTTTTTGCCAGATGGTGGAGCTATGACAAAGTGACCATTTCTTCATGTAAATGTTCTCAGTCCTGGACCGGCAGCATGCATTAGACATGTTTGGCGGATTGGATGATGTACCTTGGAGTTACAACAACTTTCTATAACATAAAGAAGCCCACAAAATGGGTGTGCCACGGGGTCCACGCCACGTCAAGGCCGTTGACGGAAAACTCACCATTTTCATAACTTATCACAAAGGTCTAAAAACCATCCTGTCCAAATTTGAAGTCGATCGCATACATTCTGTAGGAGGATTTTGTTGTACTACTAACGCTGAAAATGGCAAAAAACTACAACAAATTGGCCGAATTACTGTAGCGCCCCCTAGTGTTTAAATGGCATACACATTTCAGAGTATGTTACAGGGTGCAATGTGCACATATACTGCAAGTTTGGTGGCACTAGGCCCAATCATTTTGAATTTATGAGCAGTGATATACAAGCCACGCACCAAAAAAGTGACGTGTTGTTCAAATGTTCCTTCTCAGTTCACTTTCAATCTTTCTGATAGGAAACATGACATCCATTGGTTCTGGTGGGAAAGGAGGGTGGAAGTAAAGGCGTTGAGAGTAGAGTCATCAGTAAGGGAGAACACAGGGCTGTAAATGTGCTGTCACTGTGATCAGGCTCCTCCTTCTAATCCACCTCCTCAGTGTTGAAGAAGACTCACCAAAGAGATCTCAGTGTTGAAGAAGACTCACCAAAGAGATCTCAGTGTTGAAGAAGACTCACCAAAGAGATCTCAGTGTGGATGAAGACTCTTCAGAGAGATCCCTGCCTTGTGTAGAGCTGCTGGAGCTCAGAGTTACTCAGCACTGCAGACATGACGCCTCTGTTCATCTCAGTGCTGCTGGCTGCTCTGAGCCTTGGTATGAACACACTTTGTGTCCTTGCTATCAATCCAACACTGACATGGTTCTGTAACAGCACACTAATATGTTTGTTTCTGCTTTACAGGAAGCAGAGCACAAACAGACAGCGTGCTGCAGCCAAAAGCAGACGTGACAGCGACTGAAGGAGAGGCAGTGACACTTGGCTGTCAATACAACAGCAGTTCATCAAATCATTATCTCTTCTGGTACAAACAGAACAGAAACAACAGCCCCAAATTCATCCTGAGCCGCTTTAAGGTCGGCCAGGGAAAAACAGAGGACGAGGAGAGATTTTCATCCACACTGGATTCCACCTTAAGATCAGTTCCTCTGAAGATCCAGAAGCTTCAAACGTCAGACTCTGCTGTGTACTACTGTGCTCTGCAGCCCACAGTGACAGGAAACACCACAACTCTGTACAAAAACCTTTGGAGTACAGACAACACAAAACTGCACAACATCCACTAGAGGGAGTCAACTGGAGGAGCAGCAGTGATGGTTCAACAACAGCTGATTCTCTGGCCACGCCCACTGACATTTAACTTAACCAATGAGAATACTTCTGTCTCCAGAGCAGAAATGTTTGAGGAACTAACATCTCATGAGCTTAATGTTGAGCAGAAGGGCTGTGCAGCAGAGAGACTCTTTACTTTGCTCTTCTGCTGTCTGCGTGGCTTCAACAACTCCAAAGACATGATGCTTTACTTCTTTTTACCTTTCTTTCACTGTATAGGTGAGTGTTAGAACAGAGGTCACAGTATCCTGCAACATTAACCAGATCCATCATGACTAAAGGTGTATCTGTGTAAAGTAAAGTCAAGAAGCTCTGTTGAGTCTCTGGATGTGAGAATCTCTTGCAGACTAACTGACAGGAATAACATTAATTTTGCAGCTCTGGGTTCCATGGACAGCATAAAGCCAGAACGTAGTGAAGAGCATGTTGCAGAGGGCAGAAGCATCAACCTGACCTGTAAATATGAGGGCGATGTCTACAGTATCCAGTGGTACCAACAGAACCAGAGATCCAGACCAGAGTTCCTGCTCTACATCACAAAGGAAGGATTGATTCATAGAACTGCTTCTGATTTCTCAGCTCACATTAACAAAGAAGAGAAACGTGTTCATCTGGAGATCTCCTCTGCTGCAGTGACAGACTCTGCTGTGTACTACTGTGCTCTGAGGCCCACAGTGACAGGAAACACCACAACTCTGTACAAAAACCTTTGGAGCAAAGACAACACAATACTGCACCACATCCACTAGAGGGAGTCTCACTCTGTGTACCTTCAGCAGTGTGTGATGATGCAGTCTGGATTCTTTGTAGTGATGAAAACAACAAGAAATGAATCACTGAAGAAGAAACTGATTCAGGGAAGTGATGATAATGAAGTGTTGTTGCTTATTATTGATATGAACAATACTTCAACATAATAGAGTGTCAATTAAAGTCCTCTGAGATCTAATGGAGCTGAAATTAAAGTCTGTATGTTTCACAATTATAATTCCCTAATTTTAAAACTATTTCAATAAATAGGTGGTGTTCCACAGGGTTCAATCATAGGTCCTCTTATATTCATCAGAATCAGAACCATTTATTGACAAGTAAGTTTACACACACAAGGAATGTGTCCTGGCGGGACGTGCATAACATTTAACAATTTAGATGTTGTCTTAAGATCAAATTATGTTTAAAACACAACTCCAGTCTACATTGTGTTGCTGATAATATGTGATCATAGAGGCCATTCAATTACAGTAATCATGGAAGCTTGTTTATTACATGTAAAGTGCTGGTGTTCCAGATGTTTCTACAACTGAGTGACAACAAAGGGCAACTTTCCCTTGTGAGTTCTGCCTGAATAAATCTCTGCTCTGCTTTATGTTGTGTTTGGGTCCTTCCACCACCGTTACAATTACTGCTTTCATTATTATTATATGCTGCGGTTATTTTTGATAGTTGTAACTGTTAAATCTGGCCTACTACTCTCATTATATGAATAATTTCTGTCGTATGCAGTTCAATCAGGAGAGAGGTCATTAGTAAAGGATAGAGTAAGGTCTCAATGGACCATAGAACAGGATAGTGTGGATCTAGATATACCACAATAACGTATGGTGGGATTTTAAAAGATCACTGGAACATGGACATGTTTTATAAATTGTCTCTACAAGATGGTTGTCATAAGAGACTCAGATAAAGTAGTTTCTCTGGTCTTTGAAAACCCTTCAAAGATGATCATCATCACAGCTACTTATTTATAACTCCTGTCATAAAGCCCAACGCACCTGAATGAAAAATACCTCCTGTTGGTAGAAAATGCAGCTACAGTCTGTTAACCAGGAGGAAGAGGAACTGAGAGAAGAGAAAACACATCTAAGAGGAGACGGAGAGACTCAGGGAGGAGCTAAGATGTTCCTGAACTATAGAAGAGAGGAACTTCTATATTCAACAGAGTTCAATACACAAACCATCAGCATCACCTTTATTCAACATGCTGGCATTAGACTATTATTTACTTTCCCTACTGCCATTTTGCTTTCTAAGAGGTATGTAAGATTCTGTATATAAAAGTCCAATGTTATTTGAATGTGATCCATTAACTGATTCTTTGGAGCTCTCTCTTCCTTTAGGTGTCAGCTGTGAAAAACTCAGTCCAGTCAAGAAAGAAGAGTCCAGTTTAGAAGACAGTCCTGTTGCTCTGTCCTACAAATACTCCAAACAAGCAGCTGGCGGTGATCAGTTTTACTGGTATCGACAACATCAAGGAAAACCACCAGAGTTCCTCATCTCCCATTTAGAAACAGGAAGTATATTGAATAGTCCGATCCCTGGACTGAAGATTGAAGTGGATCAAAAGCGAATCCTGATGGAGATCTCCTCTGCTGCAGTGACAGACTCTGCAGTGTACTACTGTGCTGTGAGGCCCACAGTGACAGGAAACACCACAACTCTGTACAAAAACACCAGCTGACACTCTGACAAGCTGCTGGAAGCATTTCTTCCACATGTTGCATGAACGTTTAGCTCCTCTAGAGGGCGATGTTATCAAGTAGGCGGTGCAGTACTTCTGCAGCGTGTTCAAGCATTCAGTCCATAAGAAGTGCTGCTGTGAAGAGAACAACTGTCAGACTGCATGTTGAACATCAGGTAGTTTCTGCTGCTGGTTTAAACCTGCTTATAGAGATGGAACATTGGCTGTGGATCATTCTTGTTGCTCTGTTCTCTGGTAAGATAGAAAGAACAACATGTTCCTCTCTCAACACTTTCCACCACAAACCAGCTGTGAGTGTTTTTAATGTTCATCATACAGAAAAGCAAAAGCTCCTTTCTGTTGGTATCTAGCACCTTCTAAATAATCCTTGTGTGGTTCAATGTGACATCAGACAGCAGTCAGTGGAACCAGACTATTCTAAATGTCTGTGTGTGACTGTCTGGCTAAAGAACTCTTTAACCTACTGACACTTCTTCTTTAATCAATCATCTGTATTGATCATCTCTTCTTCTGCATATTCTCTTCTTCCTCAGAGTGTAAAGGAGAAGACAGAGTGACCCAGTCAACAGGAGATGTCATCGCTACTGAAGGACAGACTGTTACACTCCACTGTACCTTTGAGACGACTGACACATTTCCCTATTTGTTCTGGTACAAACAAGAAGTCAATGATTTCCCAAAGTACATGCTGAAATGTATCTCAGGCAAAGTACTTAAAGCTCCAGAGTTCCTCAAAGACAGATTTGATGCTTCAATCAACAAGACATCATTTCCACTGAAGATCCAGAAGCTTCACCTGACAGACTCTGCTGTGTACTACTGTGCTCTGAGGCCCACAGTGACAGGAAACACCACAACTCTGTACAAAAACCTTTGGAGCAAAGACAACACAATACTGCACAACATCCACTAGAGGGAGTCTCACTCTGTGTACCTTCAGCAGTGTGTGATGATGCAGTCTGGATTATTTGTAGTGATGAAAACAACAGAAAATGAATCACTGAAGAAGAAGCTGATTCAGGGAAGTGATGACAATTAGGTGTTTTATTCTAAATATAAACAATGCTTCAACATAATCGAGTGTCAATTAAAGTCCTCTGACATCTAATAGAAATTAAATTAAAGCCTGTAAGTCAGTTGTTTTTATAATTATTCAAATTAAAATTATTATAATTGATTAAATGTGAAACTATTTCAATAATGCAAATAATTCATATGTTTGAGCATATTATTTAATATCTGATCATACGCAAGAATGTGTCAGTGTAATTACTATTCTATGTAAGTCCACTCGTGAAACATCACAACTTTATTAAAGGCTGTGTGTTCTTGTGGTGTTCCACAGGGTTCAATCATAGGTCATCTCATTTTATATTTACAGGTTGTCTTTATATCAAATTATGTTTAAAACACAACTTCAGTCTACATTATGTTGCTGATTATATGTGATTATTGAGGCCATTAAATTACAGTAACCATGTAAGCTGGTTTATTACTTGTAAAGTGCTGGTGTTCCAGATGTTTCTACAACTGAGTTAGTCTAGTCCAGAGATCTCAACCTCCTCCTATAATTCTGTAAACTCACATATATCTTGTTGAGGTGTCTGTTGATGTTACGCTTACTGCTCAGAGTCTTGCGATATTATTGATCATTTATAATCCTGTATGGAATATGAATTAAGTCTTTCTGTTGTTGAAGATCCTCAAAAGATAATACATTTTTCACTGTTATCTTTTAGTAACTCCTTTTATTTAGTCAACACCGGAAAAAGACAAAGTTCGTAACTCCAGAAAGTACTAAATGCTGCATTTAGGGAAGAGCTAAGAAGTTACTGGAAGTGGTTGAACATCAGCTAGTTTCTCCTGCTGGTTTAAACCTGCTTGAAGAGATGGAACATTTGCTGTTGATCATTCTTGCTGCTCTGTTCTGGTAAAATAGAAAGAACAACATGTGTTTATTATTCTCTAAAGATTGATATGAACTAGAGTTCATAACATGACGAAAACACAACTACTATTCAACCAACACCAGAAGCATCCACTAGAAGTCTTCTCTGCTGTCTAGTCCTTGAAGGTGAAGCGGTTTGATCCAAAGACATATTACTAGACAGCATGAACCAGAATTACTTTTATTGACACATGATGTGTTTGTGTGTAAGTTGACTGTTTCCCAGTTATTATTCAATTGCAGTAAATAATGCTGACATGTTATCACTTCACATATAGTAAAATAACATGATTCAATGTGGACAGAGATCATGATGCAACAATGCAGCATGAAGATCATCAGTTGACCAGAAGCACAGGTCTTCTGGATGAATCCTTTCAGGGACTTCAATGGTCCATACATCTGTTCTCTTCATCTTATCCAGGGCCGGGTCGAGGGGCAGCAGCTTGAACAGATTATTCCAGACATCCCTCTCCAAAGAAACATGTTCCAGATCAACCTGATGAGCCCAAGTGTTCTCAGACTGCAGATATATAATCTCTCCAGAGAGTTCTAGGTCTGCCCTGATGTCTCCTACCAGAGACGACAGGGACACATCCAGAAGGATCCTGATCAGATGATGAACCACCTCAGCTGGCCTTTTCCAACGTGAAGGAGCAGCAGTGATGGTTCAACATCAGCTAGGGCTGATTCTCTGGCCACACCCACTGACATTTAACTTAACCAATGAGAATACTTCTGTCTCCAGAGCAGAAATGTTTGAGGAACTAACATCTCATGAGCTTGATGTTGAGCAGAAGGGCTGTGCAGCAGAGAGACTCTTTACTTTGCTCTTCTGCTGTCTGCGTGGCTTCAACAACTCCAAAGACATGATGCTTTACTTCTTTTTACCTTTCTTTCACTGTATAGGTGAGTGTTAGAACAGAGGTCACAGTATCCTGCAACATTAACCAGATCCATCATGACTAAAGGTGTATCTGTGTAAAGTAAAGTCAAGAAGCTCTGTTGAGTCTCTGGATGTGAGAATCTCTTGCAGACTAACTGACAGGAATAACATTCATGTTGCAGCTCTGGGTTCCATGGACAGCATAAAGCCAGAACGTAGTGAAGAGCATGTTGCAGAGGGCAGAAGCATCAACCTGACCTGTAAATATGAGGGCGATGTCTACAATATCCAGTGGTACCAACAGAACCAGAGATCCAGACCAGAGTTCCTGCTCTACATCACAAAGGAAGGATTGATTCATAGAACTGCTTCTGATTTCTCAGCTCACATTAACAAAGAAGAGAAACGTGTTCATCTGGAGATCTCCTCTGCTGCAGTGACAGACTCTGCTGTGTACTACTGTGCTCTGAGGCCCACAGTGACAGGAAACACCACAACTCTGTACAAAAACCTTTGGAGCAAAGACAACACAATACTGCACAACATCCACTAGAGGGAGTCTCACTCTGTGTACCTTCAGCAGTGTGTGATGATACAGTCTGGATTCTTTGTAGTGATGAAAACAACAAAAAATGAATCACTGAAGAAGAAGCTGATTCAGGGAAGTGATGATCATGAAGTGTTGTTGCTTATTATTGATATGAACAATACTTCAACATAATAGAGTGTCAATTAAAGTCCTCTGAGATCTAATGGAGCTGACATTAAAGTATGTATGTTTCACAATTATAATTCCCTAATTTTATTCTATTTATTCTATTTCAATAAATAGGTGGTGTTCCACAGGGTTCAATCATAGGTCTTCTTATGTTTATCAGAATCAGAAGAATTTATTGACAAGTAAGTTTACACACACAAGGAATGTGTCCTGGCGGGACGTGCATAACATTTAACAATTTAGATGTTGTCTTAAGATCAAATTATGTTTAAAACACAACTTCAGTCTACATTGTGTTGCTGATAATATGTGATCATAGAGGCCATTCAATTACAGTAATCCTGGAAGCTGGTTTATTACATGTAAAGTGCTGGTGTTCCAGATGTTTCTACAACTGAGTGACAACAAAGGGCAACTTTCCCTTGTGAGTTCTGCCTGAATAAATCTCTGCTCTGCTTTATGTTGTGTTTGGGTCCTTCCACCATCGTTACAATTACTGCTTTCATTATTATTATATGCTGCGGTTATTTTTGATAGTTGTAACTTTTTAATCTGGCCTACTACTCTCATTATATGAATAATTTCTGTCGTATGCAGTTCAATCAGGAGAGAAGTCATTAGTAAAGGATAGAGTAAGGTCTCAATGGACCACAGAACAGGATAGTGTGCGTCTAGATATACCACAATAACATATGGTGGGATTTTAAAAGATCACTGGAACATGGACATGTTTTATAAATTGTCTCTACAAGATGGTTGTCATAACAGACTCAGATAAAGTAGTTTCTCTGGTCTTTGAAAACCCTTAAAAGATGATCATCATCACAGCTACTTATTTATAACTCCTGTCATAAAGCCCATCACACCAGAATGAAAAATACCTCCAGTTGGTACAAAATGCAGCTACAGTCTGTTAACCAGGAGGAAGAGGAACTGAGACAAGAGAAAACACATCTAAGAGGAGACGGAGAGACTCAGGGAGGAGCTAAGATGTTCCTGAACTATAGAAGAGAGGAACTTCTATATTCAACAGAGTTCAATACACAAACCATCAGCATCACCTTTATTCAACATGCTGGCATTAGACTATTATTTACTTTCCCTACTGCCATTTTGCTTTCTAAGAGGTATGTAAGATTCTGTATATAAAAGTCCAATGTTATTTGAATGTGATCCATTAATGAGTCTTTGGAGTTCTCTCTTCCTTTAGGTGTCAGCTGTGAAGAACTCATTCCAGCCAAGAAAGAAGAGTCCAGTTTAGAAGACAGTCCTGTTGCTCTGTCCTACAAATACTCCAAACAAGCAGCTGTTAGTGATTATTTCTTCTGGTATCGACAACATCCAGGAAAACCACCAGAGTTCCTCATCTCACACTCTGCTTCAGGGAATGTAGGAAGCTCTAAAATCTCTGGAGTGAAGATTGAAGTGGATCAAAAGCGAATCCTGATGGAGATCTCCTCTGCTGCAGTGACAGACTCTGCTGTGTACTACTGTGCTCTGCAGCCCACAGTGACAGGAAACACCACAACTCTGTACAAAAGCCTTTGGAGCAAAGACAACACAATACTGCACAACATCCACTAGAGGGAGTCTCACTCTGTGTACCGTCAGTGATGTGTAATGATACAGTCTGGATTCTTCAAGTTAGATTCTTCAAGTTAGACCACAGCTAAGGATGGTTGGGGTCAAGGGGTTGGTGGCCGTGGTTACCATGAGGTTAAATATTTCACATTTATTCCAACACCTTGACATAATAAGGACATCTTATTAATACAATTCAGTATATTTATATACTATGCAACTAACGATTATTTTAATAATCGATTAATCGGTTGATAATTTTTTCGATTAATCGATGAATCGGATAAAAAAACAAAAAACCATTAATTTCCAATCCAACCCTTTAATCAAAAACAGAAGTGACAGTGCATAACATGTTCAGAAAGCACAAACAGGTTGCTCCTTGAACATCCCTGAGCTGCTAATTAAAAAAAAAAAAAAAAAAATGGACTAACACTAAAAACATACACATTACATCTGCCAAATGTGAGCGATTTTTACTGTAATTGATCTCCTTGAAGCATAGGCTGCATTTACATACCCTGCTTTATCAATATGTATGAAATACTGGGACAGTGGGAAGCTGTACTGCTCCTCATGTCTGTTTTGACCTCCACCTTCAGGCTCAGCTCCACTTCATCTCAGCCCTGCATCAAGCTGCGCTGCATATAGAGCGTCCTCTTCCTTAAACTCTTTCATTCACATCATCTGATCAATATCTGGGCGTCTTATGACCACGACATCACCTTGCCCAACTACGTGATTTGCTTCATTATACTTTGAGTAAAAAAAAAAAATCTGCAGCCAGATCCGCCGGTGTGCCGGTTTAATGTTCACGAGTGACAGCGTGAACTGAACCAGACCGAGGGGTTACGGCATGTTTCATCACGTTGCAGTTTTTTACAAGCAAGACTGAACTGTAACGGAACTTTAACAACAATACACAACCCAAACACGTTAGCTGATGTGATAGCAAGCCGACTAGCTTCCATTAAACAAGTTTGAGGGAAATGAAGCCGCTGTAGACATCTTAACGCTGATTGGCCAAGACTCGACACGTCACATCAAAGATGTTTTATTTTTGAGAAGATCACGGCCTAAACCTTTTTCCGTGTCTCACTCCAATCTCAGACACGCTGGCCGGCCAGTTGCTCTGCTCCGCTCTTTTTTTTTCTCTGCGACTTGACTGCCGTAATAATCGCGCGACACAACGAATCGATAATGAAATTCGTTGCCAACACGTTTGATAATCAATTTTTCACACACGCACGCACGCACACACACACACACACACACACACACACACACACACACACACACACACACGCTAATTTTCTTCGGGGAAGTGCTAATACCATTACTGTTCATAGTTTGTATACAGAACTGATCATATTTTCCGTAGCTTTTCAACATTAAATTCGCACACAATGCGACTTCCTTTTTAACTCTGCAAGCCGGCTTCAAAATAAAAGCATCTCATCTTAAAACACACACCAAATCGTTTTGGCCCCAAGCTGAATCGATTTTAGGGCGCTGATTGGATAAATTGTATGTCACTCATTTATATCTTTAATAATAATAATAATAATAATAATAATAATAACAACAATAATAATACGTTTATTTATAAAACACATTTCACAGACAAAAAGGTCACAAAGTGCTGTGCAGAAGTCAGGAAAAAGTGTGTTAAAACCAGACTGACAATAACAGAGGCCAAAAACATTACAACAGTTAAAAAACATAGTAAAGAACACGTTAAAAGATGGAGCAGTAAAAAACACAATAAAGCAAATAGTGAAAATAAATAAATAAAAAAAGATGAAAAGCAGGTCATAGCAGGTATTTAACCAAATGCCAATGTAAAGACATCACAGAATCAGCAAACCGTATTGGTGCAGGCAGAGCGTTCCAAAGCTTTAGTGCTACTGCCTCAAAGGCTCAGTCACCTCGGGTCTTTAGGTAAGTGAGTGGGACGGACAGAGGTTTAACTGGTTGGACCTGAGGTTGGACCTGAGGTTGGACCTGAGGTTAGACCTGAGGTTAGAACTGAGGCTGGACCTGAGGCTGGACCTGAGGTTGGACCTGAGGTTAGAACTGAGGCTGGACCTGAGGCTGGACCTGAGGTTGGACCTGCGGTTGGACCTGAGGCTGGACCTGGGGCTGGACCTGAGGTTGGACCTGAGGTTAGAACTGAGGCTGGACCTGAGGTTGCGGGCTGTAGAATAAGAGTGAAGTAGTTCAGCCACATATAAAGGAGTCTGACCGCGTAGTGCTCTGTATGTGAGGGTGAGGATTTTAAAGTGGATCCTCTGCTCTACGGGGAGCCATTGAAGAGACCTAAGAATGGGGGTGATATGAGACCGTCTACTTGTCCTCGTCAGTAATCTGGCAGCAGCATTTTGGATTACCTGCAACCGGTTTATAGCAGATTTACTGAATGTGGAGAAAAGTGCGTTGCTGTAATCAATACGTGAAGATATGAAAGTGTGTATGATCATCTCTAATTCAGCCGTAGATAAAACAGATCTCAGTTTGGTAATGTTTTGTGTTTTTGTGAGTTTTTTGTGGACAACAACTTGTCAAATGTTACTCAGAGATTACGCAGCGTTAGGTGGACAGCAGAGGAGAGTGGACCAATGCTCTACTTGATCATATGGACAGCATCATCAGGTGCAATAACTAGAATCTCCGTCTTAGTATTATTTAGTTGTAAGCAGTTTACTGCTGTCTAGTCCTTAATAGCATTTACACAATCTAGCAGGCTGGTTAACCTGAAGGCCTCACTGGGTTTAAAAGAGACATGGAGTTGGATATCATCTGCATATAGATGATAATAAACATTATAGGTCAATCAGTTAATCAGTAAGTGGGTAAACTGCTTCTTAGACCCGCCTCTCTTGGTCCTAAACGATTTGTCCCAGAGGTGTGCGTTCTCGTCAGACAGCAGACAGGCAGAGAGGACGTGCAGGAAAAGCATATATTTTGCGCAGATATCCTATTTTAGAAATATTACCGGGTATATTCCATATTTCAAAAACACAAATATTGACAATTTGTATGATTTATTATTATATTATTTATTTTTGTGGCTCAAGGTGGGGCCAGGCCCCATGGCCACTCGCCCGTCGACAAGATGGAGAAGATTGTGCATATCTGGACCAGGAAGAGGCCATCTCTAGAAAGCTGTCCTCTCAACATTAATTCAGGGGGATTTTCTACCCATTCTCCTTTCAGTGTGACCTTCTTGGAGGAGGAGGAGGAGGAGGAGGAGGAGGAGGAGGAGGAGGAGGAGAAGGAGGAGTAGGAGGAGGAGGAAGAGGATGATGAGGAGGAGGATGATGATGAGGAGTGCAGCATCACCGTCATTTCTAAAATGTGCATCATTCTGAATGTAAACAGACCACAGGAAGAGGAGGAGCTGAGGTTTCCTGTTGGACTGAAGACGTTCTGTGTTCTCTCTTTGTTCATTCAGAACAAGTGAAGACGATGCAGCTCCTTTTAGTTTGGTTGATGATGTTCATGTTTCAAACTGGTAAGTCAACTTTAACAAGAAATCTTGGACATGATTCATGAAACATTTCAGTTCTTCAGGAAAAACTTCTTGTCCCATAAAAGTCAGTTCATACAAACACAAATGGTGAAATTTATCTTTGTTCTTTTCAGGATCCTCTGAGGATTCAGTGACACCATTTAAAGATGTAATGGTGGCTTTGGAAGGAGACAGTGTGACTCTCTCCTGCAAATACTCAGGCTCTGTACAAAACCTCTACTGGTATCAACAGAAGTCCAGTTCATCTCCACAGTTTCTCATCACGGAATATTCAGAGAAAAGAGCAGGGTTGACTTTTACGAAAGACAAAAAATCTAAAGAGTTTCATCTGGAGATCTCCTCTGCTGCAGTGACAGACTCTGCTGTGTACTACTGTGCTCTGCAGCCCACAGTGACAGGAAACACCACAACTCTGTACAAAAACCGTTAGAGCAAAGACAACACAATACTGCACAACATTCACTAGAGGGAGTCTCACTCTGTGTACCTTCAGCAGTGTGTGATGATACAGTCTGGATTCTTTGTAGTGATGAAAACAACAGAAAATGAAGCACTGAAGAAGAAGCTGATTGAGGGAAGTGATGATAATTAGGTGTTTTATTCTAAATATGAACAATACTTCAACATAATCGAGTGTCAATTAAAGTCCTCTGACATCTAATAGAAATGAAATTAAAGTCTGTAAGTCAGTTGTTTTTATAATTATTCAAATTAAAATTATTATAATTGATTAAATGTGAAACTATTTCAATAATGCAAATAATTCATATGTTTGAGCATATTATTTAATATCTGATCATACGCAAGAATGTGTCAATGTAATTACTATTCTATGTAAGTCCACTCATGAAACATCACAAGTTTATTAAAGGCTGTGTGTTCTTGTGGTGTTCCACATGGTTCAATCATAGGTCCTCTCATTTTATATGTACATGTTGTCTTTTATGTTTAAAACACAACTTCAGTCTACATTATGTTGCTGATTATATGTGATTATTGAGGCCATTAAATTACAGTAACCATGTAAGCTGGTGTATTACATGTAAAGTGCTGGTGTTCCAGATGTTTCTACAACTGAGTGAGTCTAGTCCAGAGATCTCAACCTCCTCCTATAATTCTGTAAACTCACATATATCTTGTTGAGGTGTCTGTTGATGTTGCGCTTACTGCTCATAGTCTTGCGATATTATTGATCATTTATAATCCTGTATGGAATATGAATTAAGTCTTTCTGTTGTTGAAAATGCTCAAAAGAAAATACATTTTTCACTGTTATACTTTAGTAACTCCTGGTTATTAAGTCAACACCGGAAAAAGACAAAGTTTGTACCTTCAGAAAGTACTAAATGCTGCATTTAGGGAGGAGCTAAGAAGTTACTGGAAGTGGTTGAACATCAGCTAGTTTCTGCTGCTGGTTTAAACCTGCTTGAAGAGATGGAACATTGGCTGTGGATCATTCTTGCTGCTCTGTTCTCTGGTAAGATAGAAATAACCACATGTTCCTCTCTCAACACTTTCCACCACAAACCAGCTGTGAGTGTTTTTAATGTTCATCATGCAGAAAAGCAAAAGCTCCTTTCTGTTGGTATCTAGTACCTTCTAAATAACTCCTTGTGTGGTTCAATGTGACATCAGACAGCAGTCAGTGGAACCAGACTATTCTAAATGTCTGTGTGTGACTGTCTGGCTAAAGAACTCTTTAACCTACTGACAGTTCTTCTTTAATCAATCATCTGTATTGATCGTCTCTTCTTCTGCATTCTTCCTCAGAGTGTAAAGGAGAAGACAGAGTGACCCAGTCAACAGGAGATGTCATCGCTACTGAAGGACAGACTGTTACAATCCCCTGTACCTTTGAGACAACAAGAGCAAGTCCCACTTTGTTCTGGTACAAACAAGAAGTCAATGATTTCCCAAAGTACATGCTGAAATGTTTCTCAGACAAAGTATATAAAGCTCCAGAGTTCCTCAATGACAGATTTGATGCTTCAATCAACAAGACATCAGTTCCACTGAAGATCCAGAAGCTTCATCTCACAGACTCTGCTGTGTACTACTGTGCTCTGCAGCCCACAGTGACAGGAAACACCACAACTCTGTACAAAAACATTTGGAGCAAAGACAACACAATACTGCACAACATCCACTAGAGGGAGTCTCACTCTGTGTACCTTCAGCAGTGTGTGATGATGCAGTCTGGATTCTTTGTAGTGATGAAAACAACAAGAAATGAAGCATTGAAGAAGAAGCTGATTCAGGGAAGTGATGATAATGAAGTGTTGTTGCTTATTATTGATATGAACAATACTTCAACATAATAGAGTGTCAATTAAAGTCCTCTGAGATCTAATGGAGCTGAAATTAAAGTATGTATGTTTCACAATTATAATTCCCTAATTTTAAAACTATTTCAATAAATAGGTGGTGTTCCACATGGTTCAATCATAGGTCCTCTTATATTTGTCAGAATCAGAATAATTTATTGACAAGTAAGTTTACACACACAAGGAATGTGTCCTGGCAGGACGTGCATAACATTTAACAATTTAGACGTTGTCTTAAGATCAAATTATGTTTAAAACACAACTTCAGTCTACATTGTGTTGCTGATTATATGTGATCATAGAGGCCATTCAATTACAGCAATCCTGGAAGCTGGTTTATTACATGTAAAGTGCTGGTGTTCCAGATGTTTCTACAACTGAGTGACAACAAAGGGCAACTTTCCCTTGTGAGTTCTGCCTGAATAAATCTCTGCTCTGCTTTATGTTGTGTTTGGGTCCTTCCACCACCGTTACAATGACTGCTTTCATTATTATTATATGCAGCGGTTATTTTTGATAGTTTTTTTTTTGATAGCTTAATCTGGCCTATTAATCTCATTATATGAATAATTTCTGTCGTATGCAGTTCAATCAGGAGAGAGGTCATTAGTAAAGGATAGAGTAAGGTCTCAATGGACCACAGAACAGGATAGTGTGGGTCTAGATATACCACAATAACATATGGTGGGATTTTAAAAGATCACTGGAACATGGACATTTTTTATAAATTGTCTCTACAAGATGGTTGTCATAACAGACTCAGATAAAATAGTTTCTCTGGTCTTTGAAAACCCTTCAAAGATTATGTGTCATCACAGCTACTTATTTATAACTCCTGTCATAAAGCCCAATGCACCTGAATGAAAAATGCCTCCTGTTGGTACAAAATGCAGCTACAGTCTGTTAACCAGGAGGAAGAGGAACTGATACAAGAGAAAACACATCTAAGAGGAGACGGAGAGACTCAGGGAGGAGCTAAGATGTTCCTGAACTATAGAAGAGAGGAACTTCTATATTCAACAGAGTTCAATACACAAACCATCAGCATCACCTTTATTCAACATGCTGGCATTAGACTATTATTTACTTTCCCTACTGCCATTTTGCTTTCTAAGAGGTATGTAAGATTCTGTATATAAAAGTCCAATGTTATTTGAATGTGATCCATTAACTGATTCTTTGGAGCTCTCTCTTCCTTTAGGTGTCAGCTGTGAAGAACTCAGTCCAGTCAAGAAAGAAGAGTCCAGTTTAGAAGACAGTCCTGTTACTCTGTCCTACAAATACTCCAAAGAAGCAGCTGGCGGTGATTATTTCTTCTGGTATCGACAACATCCAGGAAAACCACCAGAGTTCCTCATCTCCCATTTAGGAACAGGAAGTATATTGAATAGTCCGATCCCTGGACTGAAGATTGAAGTGGATAAAAAGCGAATCCTGATGGAGATCTCCTCTGCTGCAGTGACAGACTCTGCAGTGTACTACTGTGCTGTGAGGCCCACAGTGACAGGAAACACCACAACTCTGTACAAAAACACTCCACATGTATGAACGTTTAGCTCCTCTAGATGGCGATGTTATCAAGTAGGCGGTGCAGTACTTCTGCAGCGTGTTCAAGCATTCAGTCCATAAGAAGTGCTGCTGTGAAGAGATCAACTGTCAGACTGCATGTTGAACATCAGCTAGTTTCTGCTGCTGGTTTAAACCTGCTTGAAGCTGTCCTCTCAATATTAATTCAGGGGGATTTTCTGCCCATTCTCCTTTCAGTGTGACCTTCTTGGAGAAGGAGGAGGAGGAGGAGGAGGAGGAGGAGGAGGAGGAGGAGGAGGAGGATGATGAGGAGTGCAGCATCACCGTCATTTCTAAAATGTGCATCATTCTGAATGTAAACAGACCACAGGAAGAGGAGGAGCTGAGGTTTCCTGTTGGACTGAAGACGTTCTGTGTTCTCTCTTTGTTCATTCAGAACAAGTGAAGACGATGCAGCTCCTTTTAGTTTGGTTGATGATGTTCATGTTTCAAACTGGTAAGTCAACTTTAACAAGAAATCTTGGACATGATTCATGAAACATTTCAGTTCTTCAGGAAAAACTTATTGTCCCATTAAAGTCAGTTCATACAAACACAAATGGTGAAATTTATCTTTGTTCTTTTCAGGATCCTCTGAGGATTCAGTGACACCATTTAAAGATGTAATGGTGGCTTTGGAAGGAGACAGTGTGACTCTCTCCTGCAAATACTCAGGCTCTGTACAAAACCTCTACTGGTATCAACAGAAGTCCAGTTCATCTCCACAGTTTCTCATCACGGAATATTCAGAGAAAAGAGCAGGGTTGACTTTTACGAAAGACAAAAAATCTAAAGAGTTTCATCTGGGGATCTCCTCTGCTGCAGTGACAGACTCTGCTGTGTACTACTGTGCTGTGAGGCCCACAGTGACAGGAAACACCACAACTCTGTACAAAAACCGTTAGAGCAAAGACAACACAATACTGCACCACATCCACTAGAGGGAGTCTCACTCTGTGTACCTTCAGCAGTGTGTGATGATGCAGTCTGGATTCTTTTTAGTGATGAAAACAACAGAAAATGAATCACTGAAGAAGAAGCTGATTCAGGGAAGTGATGATAATGAAGTCTTGTTGCTTATTATTGATATGAAGAATACTTCAACATAATAGAGTGTCAATTAAAGTCCTCTGAGATCTAATGGAGCTGAAATTAAAGTCTGTAAATCAGTTGTTTTCACAATTATAATTCCCTAATTTTAAAAATATTTCAATAAATAGGTGGTGTTCCACAGGGTTCAATCATAGGTCCTCTTATATTCATCAGAATCAGAACCATTTCTTGACAAGTAAGTTCACACACACAAGAAATCTGCTTAACATTTAACAATTTAGATGTTGTCTTAAAATCAAATTATGTTTAAAACACAACTTCAGTCTACATCATTTTGCTGATAATATGTGATCATAGAGGCCATTCAATTACAGTAATCATGGAAGCTTGTTTATTACATGTAAAGTGCTGGTGTTCCAGATGTTTCTACAACTGAGTGACAACAAAGGGCAACTTTCCCTTGTGAGTTCTGCCTGAATAAATCTCTGCTCTGCTTTATGTTGTGTTTGGGTCCTTCCACCACCCGTTACAATTACTGCTTTCATTATTATTATATGCTGCGGTTATTTTTGATAGTTTTTTTTTGTTGATAGTTTAATCTGGCCTACTACTCTCATTATATGAATAATTTCTGTCGTATGCAGTTCAATCAGGAGAGAGGTCATTAGTACAGGATAGAGTAAGGTCTCAATGGACCACAGAACCGGATAGAGTGGGTCTAGATATACCACAATAACGTATGGTGGGATTTTAAAAGATCACTGGAACATGGACATGTTTTATAAATTGTCTCTACAAGATGGTTGTCATAACAGACTCAGATAAAGTAGTTTATCTGGTCTTTGAAAACCCTTAAAAGATGATCATCATCACAGCTACTTATTTATAACTCCTGTCATAAAGCCCATCACACCAGAATGAAAAATACCTCCAGTTGGTACAAAATGCAGCTACAGTCTGTGAACCAGGAGGAAGAGGAACTGAGAGAAGAGAAAACACATCTAAGAGGAGACGGAGAGACTCAGGGAGGAGCTAAGATGTTCCTGAACTATAGAAGAGAGGAACTTCTATATTCAACAGAGTTCAATACACAAACCATCAGCATCACCTTTATTCAACATGCTGGCATTAGACTATTATTTACTTTCCCTACTGCCATTTTGCTTTCTAAGAGGTATGTAAGATTCTGTATAAAAAAGTCCAATGTTATTTGAATGTGATCCATTAACTGAGTCTTTGGAGTTCTCTCTTCCTTTAGGTGTCAGCTGTGAAAAACTCAGTCCAGTCAAGAGAGAAGAGTCCAGTTTAGAAGACAGTCCTGTTGCTCTGTCCTACAAATACTCCAAACAAGCTGCTAGTGATTATTTCTTCTGGTATCGACAATATCCAGGAAAACCACCAGAGTTCCTCATCTCACACTCTGCTTCAGGGACTGTAGGAAGCTCTAAAATCTCTGGACTGAAGATTGAAGTGGGTCAAAAGCGAATCCTGATGGAGATCTCCTCTGCTGCAGTGACAGACTCTGCTGTGTACTACTGTGCTGTGAGGCCCACAGTGACAGGAAACACCACAACGCTGTACAAAAACCTTTGGAGCAAAGACAACACAATACTGCACCACATCCACTAGAGGGAGTCTCACTCTGTGTACCTTCAGTAGTCTTTGATGATGCAGTCTGGATTCTTTTCACTCCTGAGACTGAGTTGTCATGAAGAACTACAGAAATGACAGTAATGTGACACGAGTCTCCTCCTACTGACTGCAGAGGTGCTTCATGACGGAACTGTTTGATTCCAGCTGTGAACATCAGCCAAAACACAACTCACCAAACGTGTTCATCCTGAACCAACTCTGTAAACATGGACAAACTTGCTGCAGTTCTGTTCTTTTCAACTCTCATAGGTACGTATGTTTTTGACCATAAAACCTGAACGAAAACTTCAGAATTTAACATTTCACAGACACAAATCTAGATGTCATCACTTCATCACTAATAAGTGATTATTAACTTGTTGACAGCATCATTTGTTTCACTAAAACATTGTCATAGAGTGATGGAGTTCAAATGAAGCATCTGTCACGTTGGACCAGAACTCTAAATATACCATGTCGTCCTCCTCACTAGGTAACACCGTGGAAAAAGATATTACTGCCAGCAGTGCTGAAGTGTTGTCATCACCGGGCTCTAGTGTCACTCTGTCCTGTAACTATTCAGTTAAAGCCAATAACCTCCAGTGGTATCGACAGGATCCTGGATCAGCTCCTCAGTTCCTTCTCCTGATCACTGATGCAGCACAGCCTTCAGTGGTGGAAGCAAAACCTCCAAACCCTCGACTGACTGCTAAACTGAATAAGGAAAGAAATCAAGTTCATCTGGAGATCTCCTCTGCTGCAGTGACAGACTCTGCTGTGTACTACTGTGCTCTGCAGCCCACAGTGACAGGAAACACCACAACTCTGTACAAAAACCTTTGGAGCAAAGACAACACAATACTGCACCACATCCACTAGAGGGAGTCTCACTCTGTGTACCTTCAGCAGTGTGTGATGATGCAGTCTGGATTCTTTGTAGTGATGAAAACAACAGAAAATGAATCACTGAAGAAGAAGCTGATTCAGGGAAGTGATGATAATTAGGTGTTTTATTCTAAATATGAACAATACTTCAACATAATCGAGTATCAATTAAAGTCCTCTGACATCTAATAGAAATTAAATTAAAGCCTGTAAGTCAGTTGTTTTTACAATTATAATTGATTAAATGTGAAACTATTTCAATAATGCAAATAATTCATATGTTTGAGTACATTATTTAATATCTGATCATACGCAATAATGTGTCAATGTAATTACTATTCTATGTAAGTCCACTCGTGAAACATCACAACTTTATTAAAGGCTGTGAGTTCTTGTGGTGTTCCACAGGGTTCAATCATAGGTCCTCTCATTTTATATCTACATGTTGTTTTTATATCAAATTATGTTTAAAACACAACTTCAGTCTACATTATGTTGCTGATAATATGTGATTATTGAGGCCATTAAATTACAGTAACCATGTAAGCTGGTTTATTACATGTAAAGTGCTGGTGTTCCAGATGTTTCTACAACTGAGTGAGTCTAGTCCAGAGATCTCAACCTCCTCCTATAATTCTGTAAACTCACATATATCTTGTTGAGGTGTCTGTTGATGTCAGGCTTACTGCTCATAGTCTGGAGATATTATTGATCATTTATAATCCTGTATGGAATATGAATTAAGTCTTTCTGATGTTGAAAATGCTCAAAAGATAATTCATTTTTCACTGTTATACTTTAGTAACTCCTGGTTATTAAGTCAACACCAGAAAAAGACAAAGTTTGTACATCCAGAAAGTACTAAATGCTGCATTTAGGGAGGAGCTAAGAAGTTACTGGAAGTGGTTGAACATCAGCTAGTTTCTGCTGCTGGTTTAAACCTGCTTGTAGAGATGGAACATTGGCTGTGGATCATTCTTGTTGCTCTGTTCTCTGGTAAGATAGAAAGAACAACATGTTCCTCTCTCAACACTTTTCACCACAAACCAGCTGTGAGTGTTTTTAATGTTCATCATACAGAAAAGCAAAAGCTCCTTTCTGTTGGTATCTAGTACCTTCTAAATAATCCTTGTGTGGTTCAATGTGACATCAGACAGCAGTCAGTGGAACCAGACTATTCTAAATGTCTGTGTGTGACTGTCTGGCTAAAGAACTCTTTAACCTACTGACAGTTCTTCTTTAATCAATCATCTGTATTGATCATCTCTTCTTCTGCATTCTTCCTCAGAGTGTAAAGGAGAAGACAGAGTGACCCAGTCAACAGGAGATGTCATCGCTACTGAAGGACAGACCGTTACACTCCACTGTACCTTTGAGACAACAAGAGCAAGTCCCGCTTTGTTCTGGTACAAACAAGAAGTCAATGATTTCCCAAAGTACATGCTGAAATGTATCTCAGACAAAGTACTTAAAGCTCCAGAGTTCCTCAAAGACAGATTTGATGCTTCAATCAACAAGACATCATTTCCTCTGAAGATCCAGAAGCTTCATCTGTCCGACTCTGCAGTGTACTACTGTGCTCTGAGGCCCACAGTGACAGGAAACACCACAACTCTGTACAAAAACCTTTGGAGCAAAGACAACACAATACTGCACCACATCCACTAGAGGAAGTCTCACTCTGTGTACCTTCAGCAGTGTGTGATGATGCAGTCTGGATTCTTTGTAGTGATGAAAACAACAAGAAATGAATCACTGAAGAAGAAACTGATTCAGGGAAGTGATGATAATTAGGTGTTTTATTCTAAATATGGACAATGCTTCAACATAATTGAGTGTCAATTAAAGTCCTCTGACATCTAATAGAAATTAAATTAAAGCCTGTAAGTCAGTTGTTTTTACAATTGTAATTGATTACTTGTGAAACTATTTCAATAATGCAACTATTTAATATGTTTGAGCATATTATTTAATATCTGATCATACGCAAGAATGTGTCAGTGTAATTACTATTCTATGTAAGTCCAATCGTGAAACATCACAACTTTATTAAAGGCTGTGTGTTCTTGTGGTGTTCCACAGGGTTCAATCATAGGTCCTCTCATTTTATATTTACAGGTTGTCTTTAGATCAAATTATGTTTAAAACACAACTTCAGTCTACATTGTGTTGCTGATTATATGTGATTATTGAGGCCATTAAATTACAGTAACCATGTAAGCTGGTTTATTACATGTAAAGTGCTGGTGTTCCAGATGTTTCTACAACTGAGTTCGTCTAGTCCAGAGATCTCAACCTCCTCCTATAATTCTGTAAACTCACATAAATCTTGTTGAGGTGTTTGTTGATGTTACGCTTACTGCTCATAGTCTTGCGATATTATTGATCATTTATAATCCTGTATGGAATATGAATTAAGTCTTTCTGTTGTTGAAGATCCTCAAAAGATAATACATTTTTCACTGTTATCTTTTAGTAACTCCTTTTATTTAGTCAACACCGGAAAAAGACAAAGTTCGTAACTCCAGAAAGTACTAAATGCTGCATTTAGGGAAGAGCTAAGAAGTTACTGGAAGTGGTTGAACATCAGCTAGTTTCTCCTGCTGGTTTAAACCTGCTTGTAGAGATGGAACATTTGCTGTTGATCATTCTTGCTGCTCTGTTCTGGTAAAATAGAAAGAACAACATGTGTTTATTATTCTCTAAAGATTGATATGAACTAGAGTTCATAATGTGACGATAACACAACTACTGTTCAACCAACTTAACCAACACCAGAAGCATCCACTAGAAGTCTTCTCTGCTGTCTAGTCCTTGAAGGTGAAGCGGTTTGATCCAAAGACATATTGCTAGACAGCATGAACCAGAATTACTTTTATTGACACATGATGTGTTTGTGTGTAAGTTGACTGTTTCCCAGTTATTATTCAATTGCAGTAAATAATGCTGACATGTTATCACTTCACATAAAGTAAAATAACATGATTCAATGTGGACAGAGATCATGATGCAACAATGCAGCATGAAGATCATCAGTTGACCAGAAGCACAGGTATTCTGGATGAATCCTTTCAGGGACTTCAATGGTCCATACATCTGTTCTCTTCATCTTATCCAGGGCCGGGTCGAGGGGCAGCAGCTTGAACAGATTATTCCAGACATCCCTCTCCAAAGAAACATGTTCCAGATCAACCTGATGAGCCCAAGTGTTCTCAGACTGCAGATATATAATCTCTCCAGAGAGTTCTAGGTCTGCCCCGATGTCTCCTACCAGAGACGACAGGGACACATCCAGAAGGATCCTGATCAGATGATGAACCACCTCTGCTGGCCTTTTCCAACGTGAAGGAGCAGCAGTGATGGTTCAACATCAGCTAGGGCTGATTCTCTGGCCACACCCACTGACATTTAACTTAACCAATGAGAATACTTCTGTCTCCAGAGCAGAAATGTTTGAGGAACTAACATCTCATGAGCTTGATGTTGAGCAGAAGGGCTGTGCAGCAGAGAGACTCTTTACTTTGCTCTTCTGCTGTCTGCGTGGCTTCAACAACTCCAAAGACATGATGCTTTACTTCTTTTTACCTTTCTTTCACTGTATAGGTGAGTGTTAGAACAGAGGTCACAGTATCCTGCAACATTAACCAGATCCATCATGACTAAAGGTGTATCTGTGTAAAGTAAAGTCAAGAAGCTCTGTTGAGTCTCTGGATGTGAGAATCTCTTGCAGACTAACTGACAGGAATAACATTCATGTTGCAGCTCTGGGTTCCATGGACAGCATAAAGCCAGAACGTAGTGAAGAGCATGTTGCAGAGGGCAGAAGCATCAACCTGACCTGTAAATATGAGGGCACTGTCTACAATATCCAGTGGTACCAACAGAACCAGAGATCCAGACCAGAGTTCCTGCTCTACATCACAGAGGAAGGATTGATTCATAGAACTGCTTCTGATTTCTCAGCTCACATTAACAAAGAAGAGAAACGTGTTCATCTGGAGATCTCCTCTGCTGCAGTGACAGACTCTGCTGTGTACTACTGTGCTCTGAGGCCCACAGTGACAGGAAACACCACAACTCTGTACAAAAACCTTTGGAGCAAAGACAACACAATACTGCACAGCATCCACTAGAGGGAGTCTCACTCTGTGTACCTTCAGCAGTGTGTGATGATGCAGTCTGGATTCTTTGTAGTGATGAAAACAACAAGAAATGAAGCACTGAAGAAGAAACTGATTCAGGGAAGTGATGATAATGAAGTGTTGTTGCTTATTATTGATATGAACAATACTTCAACATAATAGAGTGTCAATTAAAGTCCTCTGAGATCTAATGGAGCTGACATTAAAGTATGTATGTTTCACAATTATAATTCCCTAATTTTAAAACTATTTCAATAAATAGGTGGTGTTCCACAGGGTTCAATAATAGGTCCTCTTATGTTTATCAGAATCAGAAGAATTTATTGACAAGTAAGTTTACATACACAAGGAATGTGTCCTGGCGGGACATGCATAATATTTAACAATTTAGATGTTGTCTTAAGATCAAATTATGTTTAAAACACAACTTCAGTCTACATTGTGTTGCTGATAATATGTGATCATAGAGGCCATTCAATTACAGTAATCATGGAAGCTTGTTTATTACATGTAAAGTGCTGGTGTTCCAGATGTTTCTACAACTGAGTGACAACAAAGGGCAACTTTCCCTTGTGAGTTCTGCCTGAATAAATCTCTGCTCTGCTTTATGTTGTGTTTGGGTCCTTCCACCACCGTTACAATTACTGCTTTCATTATTATTATATGCTGCGGTTATTTTTGATAGTTGTAACTTTTAAATCTGGCCTACTACTCTCATTATATGAATAATTTCTGTCGTATGCAGTTCAATCAGGAGAGAGGTCATTAGTAAAGGATAGAGTAAGGTCTCAATGGACCACAGAACAGGATAGTGTGGGTCTAGATATACCACAATAACATATGGTGGGATTTTAAAAGATCACTGGAACATGGACATGTTTAATAAATTGTCTCTACAAGATGGTTGTCATAACAGACTCAGATAAATGAGTTTCTCTGGTCTTTGAAAACCCTTAAAAGATGATCATCATCACAGCTACTTATTTATAACTCCTGTCATAAAGCCCAACACACCAGAATGAAAAATACCTCCTGTTGGTACAAAATGCAGCTACAGTCTGTTAACCAGGAGGAAGAGGAACTGAGAGAAGAGAAAACACATCTAAGAGGAGACGGAGAGACTCAGGGAGGAGCTAAGATGTTCCTGAACTATAGAAGAGAGGAACTTCTATATTCAACAGAGTTCAATACACAAACCATCAGCATCACCTTTATTCAACATGCTGGCATTAGACTATTATTTACTTTTCCTACTGCCATTTTGCTTTCTAAGAGGTATGTAAGATTCTGTATATAAAAGTCCAATGTTATTTGAATGTGATCCATTAACTGATTCTTTGGAGCTCTCTCTTCCTTTAGGTGTCAGCTGTGAAGAACTCAGTCCAGTCAAGAAAGAAGAGTCCAGTTTAGAAGACAGTCCTGCTACTCTGTCCTACAAATACTCCAAACAAGCAGCTGGCAGTGATGAGTTTTACTGGTACCGACAATATCCAGGAAAACCACCAGAGTTCCTACAACTTACTATATTGAATAGTCCGATCCCTGGACTGAAGATTGAAGTGGATCAAAAGCGAATCCTGATGGAGATCTCCTCTGCTGCAGTGACAGACTCTGCAGTGTACTACTGTGCTGTGAGGCCCACAGTGACAGGAAACACCACAACTCTGTACAAAAACACCAGCTGACACTGACAAGCTGCTGGAAGCATTTCTTCCACATGTTGCATGAACGTTTAGCTCCTCTAGAGGGCGATGTTATCAAGTAGGCGGTGCAGTACTTCTGCAGCGTGTTCAAGCATTCAGTCCATAAGAAGTGCTGCTGTGAAGAGAACAACTGTCAGACTGCATGTTGAACATCAGCTAGTTTCTCCTGCTGGTTTAAACCTGCTTGAAGAGATGGAACATTGGCTGTGCATCATTCTTGCTGCTCTGTTCTCTGGTAAGATAGAAAGAACCACATGTTCCTCTCTCAACACTTTCCACCACAAACCAGCTGTGAGTGTTTTTAATGTTCATCATACAGAAAAGCAAAAGTTCCTTTCTGTTGGTATCTAGTGCCTTCTAAATAATCCTTGTGTGGTTCAATGTGACATCAGACAGCAGTCAGTGGAACCAGACTATTCTAAATGTCTGTGTGTGACTGTCTGGCTAAAGAACTCTTTAACCTACTGACACTTCTTCTTTAATCAATCATCTGTATTGATCATCTCTTCTTCTGCATTCTTCCTCAGAGTGTAAAGGAGAAGACAGAGTGACCCAGTCAACAGGAGATGTCATCGCTACTGAAGGACAGACCGTTACACTCCCCTGTACCTTTGAGACGTCTGACACATTTCCCACTTTGTTCTGGTACAAACAAGAAGTCAATGATTTCCCAAAGTACATGCTGAAATGTTTCTCAGGCAAAGTACTTAAAGCTCCAGAGTTCCTCAAAGACAGATTTGATGCTTCAATCAACAAGACATCATTTCCACTGAAGATCCAGAAGCTTCACCTGACAGACTCTGCTGTGTACTACTGTGCTCTGAGGCCCACAGTGACAGGAAACACCACAACTCTGTACAAAAACCTTTGGAGCAAAGACAACACAATACTGCACCACATCCACTAGAGGGAGTCTCACTCTGTGTACCTTCAGTAGTGTGTGATGATACAGTCTGAATTTTTTTTTCACTTCTGAGACTGAGTTGTCATGAAGAACTACAGAAATGACAGTAATGTGACACGAGTCTCCTCCTACTGACTGCAGAGGTGCTTCATGACGGAACTGTTTGATTCCAGCTGTGAACATCAGCCAAAACACAACTCACCAAACGTGTTCATCCTGAACCAACTCTGTAAACATGGACAAACTTGCTGCAGTTCTGTTCTTTTCAACTCTCATAGGTACGTATGTTTTTGATCATAAAACCTGAAAGATAACTTCAGAATTTAACATTTCACAGACAGAAATCTAGATGTCATCACTTCATCACTAACAAGTGATTATTAACTTCTTGACAGCATCATTTGTTTCACTAAAACATTGTCTTAGAGTGATGGAGTTCAAATGAAGCATCTGTCACTTTGGACCAGAACTCTAAATATACCATGTCGTCCTCCTCACTAGGTAACACCGTGGAAAAAGATATTACTGCCAGCAGTGCTGAAGTGTTGTCATCACAAGGCTCTAGTGTCACTCTGTCCTGTAACTATTCAGTTAAAGCCGAAAACCTCCAGTGGTATCGACAGGATCCTGGATCAGCTCCTCAGTTCCTTCTCCTGATCACTGATACAACTCAGCCTTCAGTGGTGGAAGCAAAACCTCCAAACCCTCGACTGACTGCTAAACTGAATAAGGAGAGAAATCAAGTTCATCTGGAGATCTCCTCTGCTGCAGTGACAGACTCTGCTGTGTACTACTGTGCTGTGAGGCCCACAGTGACAGGAAACACCACAACTCTGTACAAAAACCTTTGGAGCAAAGACAACACCACATCCACCAGAGGGAGTCTCACTCTGTGGACTAAAGAAATATGGTCAGAATCCTGGGAGGTGGTGTGGGGAATAAGGTCCGGAGTCTAAAAGGAGTTATACTAATAATTATTTAATAAAAGAATGATGACAGAACAGTTCATGCAATCCCGATCGGGGTCCCTCCTTCCTCAGCAAACTCTACCGACCACGTCTGTATCGTTCGGATCACCGGAGAGAAGAGACCGCTCGCCACATGCAGTTAGTTTATATTTCCCAGTCGCGGAGCCTAGAGCCCTTCCTATTGGTTAAAAGTCCTGTTTTAACACCTGGAGGAAATGAAGCACTGAAGAAAAAACAGATCGAGATCTATTAGAGCTCAGAATGAACTTGTTAATTAAATTCTTTGTCTGACTCACTTATATTCTCAAAAGCCTGAATATGAAACAATTTGAACAATGCCAAAATATATGTGTATATTTATATTATACATTATATTAATATATTCCCCGGTACGATGAGGCCCGTTTGGACTTCTTCACCTTGCCTCTGTCCTGGTAACCACCGTAGTCTTCTGTCCCAGACCCCGAGATTCCTGCCTTGTCTGTTTCCCTTTTGAGTTCTGCCTGAATAGATCTCTGCTCTCCTTTATGTTGTATTGTGTTTGGATCCTTCCATCACCCGTTACAATTACTGCTTTCATTATTATTATATGCTGCAGTTATTTTGGATAGTTGGAACTTTTTAATCTGGCCTACGACTCTCATATGAATATGTTCTCTCGTATGCAGTTCAATCAGGAGAGAGGTCATTAGTAAAGGATAGAGTAAGGTCTCAATGGACCACAGAACAGGATAGTGTGGGTCTAGATATACCACAATAACGTATGGTGGGATTTTAAAAGATCACTGGAACATGGACATGTTTTATAAATTGTCTCTACAAGATGGTTGTCATAACAGACTCATATAAAGTAGTTTCTCTGGTCTTTGAAAACCCTTAAAAGATGATCATCATCACAGCTACTTATTTATAACTCCTGTCATAAAGCCCAACACACCAGAATGAAAAATACCTCCAGTTGGTACAAAATGCAGCTACAGTCTGTGAACCAGGAGGAAGAGGAACTGAGAGAAGAGAAAACACATCTAAGAGGAGACGGAGAGACTCAGGGAGGAGCTAAGATGTTCCTGAACTATAGAAGAGAGGAACTTCTATATTCAACAGAGTTCAATACACAAACCATCAGCATCACCTTTATTCAACATGCTGGCATTAGACTATTATTTACTTTCCCTACTGCCATTTTGCTTTCTAAGAGGTATGTAAGATTCTGTATATAAAAGTCCAATGTTATTTGAATGTGATCCGTTAACTGATTCTTTGGAGCTCTCTCTTCCTTTAGGTGTCAGGTGTGAAGAACTCATTCCAGTCAAGAAAGAAGAGTCCAGTTTAGAAGACAGTCCTGTTACTCTGTCCTACAAATACTCCAAAGAAGCATCTGGCAGTGATGAGTTTTACTGGTACCGACAATATCCAGGAAAACCACCAGAGTTCCTCATCTCCCATTTAGGAACAGGAAGTATATTGAATAGTCCGATCCCTGGACTGAAGATTGAAGTGGATCAAAAGCGAATCCTGATGGAGATCTCCTCTGCTGGAGTGACAGACTCTGCAGTGTACTACTGTGCTGTGAGGCCCACAGTGACAGGAAACACCACAACTCTGTACAAAAACACCAGCTGACACTGACAAGCTGCTGGAAGCATTTCTTCCACATGCTGCATGAACGTTTAGCTCCTCTAGAGGGCGATGTTATCAAGTAGGCGGTGCAGTACTTCTGCAGCGTGTTCAAGCATTCAGTCCATAAGAAGTGCTGCTGTGAAGAGAACAACTGTCAGACTGCATGTTGAACATCAGCTAGTTTCTGCTGCTGGTTTAAACCTGCTTGAAGAGATGGAACATTGGCTGTGCATCATTCTTGTTGCTCTGTTCTCTGGTAAGGTAGAAAGAACCACATGTTCCTCTCTCAACACTTTCCACCACAAACCAGCTGTGAGTGTTTTTAATGTTCATCATACAGAAAAGCAAAAGCTCCTTTCTGTTGGTATCTAGTACCTTCTAAATAACTCCTTGTGTGGTTCAATGTGACATCAGACAGCAGTCAGTGGAACCAGACTATTCTAAATGTCTGTGTGTGACTGTCTGGCTAAAGAACTCTTTAACCTACTGACACTTCTTCTTTAATCAATCATCTGTATTGATCGTCTCTTCTTCTGCATATTCTCTTCTTCCTCAGAGTGTAAAGGAGAAGACAGAGTGACCCAGTCAACAGGAGATGTCATCGCTACTGAAGGACAGACTGTTACACTCCCCTGTACCTTTGAGACGTCTGACACATTTCCCTATTTGTTCTGGTACAAACAAGAAGTCAATGATTTTCCAAAGTACATGCTGAAATGTATCTCAGGCAAAGTACTTAAAGCTCCAGAGTTCCTCAAAGACAGATTTGATGCTTCAATCAACAAGACATCATTTCCACTGAAGATCCAGAAGCTTCACCTGACAGACTCTGCTGTGTACTACTGTGCTCTGAGGCCCACAGTGACAGGAAACACCACAACTCTGTACAAAAACCTTTGGAGCAAGAGAGAGTCCACTAGAGGGAGTCTCACTCTGTGTACCTTCAGCAGTGTGTGATGATGCAGTCTGGATTATTTTCACTCCTGATACTCAGTTGTCATGAAGAACTACAGAAATGACAGTAATGTGACACGAGTCTCCTCCTACTGACTGCAGAGGTGCTTCATGACAGAACTGTTTGATTCCAGCTGTGAACATCAGCCAAAACACAACTCACCAAACGTGTTCATCCTGAACCAACTCTGTAAACATGGACAAACTTGCTGCAGTTCTGTTCTTTTCAACTCTCATAGGTATGTATGTTTTTGACCATAAAACCTGAAAGATAACTTCAGAATTTAACATTTCACAGACACAAATCTAGATGTCATCACAAATAAGTGATTATTAACTTGTTGACAGCATCAATTGTTTCACTAAAACATTGTCTTAGAGTGATGGAGTTCAAATGAAGCATCTGTCACTTTGGACCAGAACTCTAAATATACCATGCCGTCCTCCTCACTAGGTAACACCGTGGAAAAAGATATTACTGCCAGCAGTGCTGAAGTGTTGTCATCACAAGGCTCTAGTGTCACTCTGTCCTGTAACTATTCAGTTAAAGCCGATTACCTCCAGTGGTATCGACAGGATCCTGGATCAGCTCCTCAGTTCCTTCTCCTGATCACTGATACAACTCAGCCTTCAGTGGTGGAAGCAAAACCTCCAAACCCTCGACTGACTGCTAAACTGAATAAGGAGAGAAATCAAGTTCATCTGGAGATCTCCTCTGCTGCAGTGACAGACTCTGCTGTGTACTACTGTGCTCTGAGGCCCACAGTGACAGGAAACACCACAACTCTGTACAAAAACCTTTGGAGCAAAGACAACACAATACTGCACCACATCCACCAGAGGGAGTCTCACTCTGTGGACTAAAGAAATATGGTCAGAATCCTGGGAGGTGGTGTGGGGAATAAGGTCCGGAGTCTAAATGGAGTTATACTAATAATTACTTAATAAAAGAATGATGACAGAACAGTTCATGCAATCCCGATCGGGGTCCCTCCTTCCTCAGCAAACTCTACCGACCACGTCTGTATCGTTCGGATCACCGGAGAGAAGAGACCGCTCGCCACATGCAGTTAGTTTATATTTCCCAGTCGCGGAGCCTAGAGCCCTTCCTATTGGTTAAAAGTCCTGTTTTAACACCTGGAGGAAATGAAGCACTGAAGAAAAAACAGATCGAGATCTATTAGAGCTCAGAATGAACTTGTTAATTAAATTCTTTGTCTGACTCACTTATATTCTCAAAAGCCTAAATATGAAACAATTTGAACAATGCCAAAATATATGTGTATATTTATATTATACATTATATTAATATTTTCCCCGGTACGATGAGGCCCGTTTGGACTTCTTCACCTTGCCTCTGTCCTGGTAACCACCGTAGTCTTCTGTCCCAGACCCCGAGATTCCTGCCTTGTCTGTTTCCCTTTTGAGTTCTGCCTGAATAGATCTCTGCTCTCCTTCATGTTGTATTGTGTTTGGATTCTTCCATCACCCGTTACAATTACTGCTTTCATTATTATTATATGCTGCAGTTATTTTGGATAGTTGGAACTTTTTAATCTGGCCTACGACTCTCATATGAATATGTTCTGTCGTATGCAGTTCAATCAGGAGAGAAGTCATTAGTAAAGGATAGAGTAAGGTCTCAATGGACCACAGAACAGGATAGTGTGGGTCTAGATATACCACAATGACGTATGGTGGGATTTTAAAAGATCACTGGAACATGGACATTTTTTATAAATTGTCTCTACAAGATGGTTGTCATAACGGACTCAGATAAAGTAGTTTCTCCGGTCTTTGAAAACCCTTCAAAGATTATGTGTCATCACAGCTACTTATTTATAACTCCTGTCATTAAGCCCAACGTACCTGAATGAAAATACCTCCAGTTGGTACAAAATGCAGCTACAGTCTGTTAACCAGGAGGAAGAGGAACTGAGAGAAGAGAAAACACATCTAAGAGGAGACGGAGAGACTCAGGGAGGAGCTAAGATGTTCCTGAACTATAGAAGAGAGGAACTTCTATATTCAACAGAGTTCAATACACAAACCATCAGCATCACCTTTATTCAACATGCTGGCATTAGACTATTATTTACTTTCCCTACTGCCATTTTGCTTTCTAAGAGGTATGTAAGATTCTGTATATAAAAGTCCAATGTTATTTGAATGTGATCCATTAACTGATTCTTTGGAGTTCTCTCTTCCTTTAGGTGTCAGGTGTGAAGAACTCATTCCAGTCAAGAAAGAAGAGTCCAGTTTAGAAGACAGTCCTGTTACTCTGTCCTACAAATACTCCAAACAAGCTGCTAGTGATTATTTCTTCTGGTATCGACAATATCCAGGAAAACCACCAGAGTTCCTCATCTCCCATTTAGGAACAGGAAGTATATTGAATAGTCCGATCCCTGGACTGAAGATTGAAGTGGATCAAAAGCGAATCCTGATGGAGATCTCCTCTGCTGCAGTGACAGACTCTGCTGTGTACTACTGTGCTGTGAGGCCCACAGTGACAGGAAACACCACAACTCTGTACAAAAACCTTTGGAGCAAAGACAACACAATACTGCACCACATCCACTAGAGGGAGTCTCACTCTGTGTACCTTCAGTAGTGTGTGATGATGCAGTCTGGATTCTTTTCACTCCTGAGACTGAGTTGTCATGAAGAACTACAGAAATGACAGTAATGTGACACGAGTCTCCTCCTACTGACTGCAGAGGTGCTTCATGACGGAACTGTTTGATTCCAGCTGTGAACATCAGCCAAAACACAACTCACCAAACGTGTTCATCCTGAACCAACTCTGTAAACATGGACAAACTTGCTGCAGTTCTGTTCTTTTCAACTCTCATAGGTACGTATGTTTTTGACCATAAAACCTGAACGAAAACTTCTGAATTTAACATTTCACAGACACAAATCTAGATGTCATCACTTCATCACTAATAAGTGATTATTAACTTGTTGACAGCATCATTTGTTTCACTAAAACATTGTCATAGAGTGATGGAGTTCAAATGAAGCATCTGTCACGTTGGACCAGAACTCTAAATATACCATGCCGTCCTCCTCACTAGGTAACACCGTGGAAAAAGATATTACTGCCAGCAGTGCTGAAGTGTTGTCATCACCGGGCTCTAGTGTCACTCTGTCCTGTAACTATTCAGTTAAAGCCAATAACCTCCAGTGGTATCGACAGGATCCTGGATCAGCTCCTCAGTTCCTTCTCCTGATCACTGATACAACACAGCCTTCAGTGGTGGAAGCAAAACCTCCAAACCCTCGACTGACTGCTAAACTGAATAAGGAAAGAAATCAAGTTCATCTGGAGATCTCCTCTGCTGCAGTGACAGACTCTGCTGTGTACTACTGTGCTCTGCAGCCCACAGTGACAGGAAACACCACAACTCTGTACAAAAACCTTTGGAGCAAAGACAACACAATACTGCACAACATTCACTAGAGGGAGTCTCACTCTGTGTACCTTCAGCAGTGTGTGATGATACAGTCTGGATTCTTTGTAGTGATGAAAACAACAGAAAATGAATCACTGAAGAAGAAGCTGATTCAGGGAAGTGATGATAATTAGGTGTTTTATTCTAAATATGAACAATACTTCAACATAATCGAGTATCAATTAAAGTCCTCTGACATCTAATAGAAATTAAATTAAAGCCTGTAAGTCAGTTGTTTTTACAATTATAATTGATTAAATGTGAAACTATTTCAATAATGCAAATAATTCATATGTTTGAGTACATTATTTAATATCTGATCATACGCAATAATGTGTCAATGTAATTACTATTCTATGTAAGTCCACTCGTGAAACATCACAACTTTATTAAAGGCTGTGAGTTCTTGTGGTGTTCCACAGGGTTCAATCATAGGTCCTCTCATTTTATATGTACATGTTGTTTTTATATCAAATTATGTTTAAAACACAACTTCAGTCTACATTATGTTGCTGATAATATGTGATTATTGAGGCCATTAAATTACAGCAACCATGTAAGCTGGTGTATTACATGTAAAGTGCTGGTGTTCCAGATGTTTCTACAACTGAGTGAGTCTAGTCCAGAGATCTCAACCTCCTCCTATAATTCTGTGAACTCACATATATCTTGTTGAGGTGTCTGTTGATGTTAGGCTTACTGCTCATAGTCTGGAGATATTATTGATCATTTATAATCCTGTATGGAATATGAATTAAGTCTTTCTGATGTTGAAAATGCTCAAAAGATAACTCATTTTTCACTGTTATACTTTAGTAACTCCTGGTTATTAAGTCAACACCAGAAACAGACAAAGTTTGTACCTCCAGAAAGTACTAAATGCTGCATTTAGGGAGGAGCTAAGAAGTTACTGGAAGTGGTTGAACATCAGCTAGTTTCTGCTGCTGGCTTAAACCTGCTTGAAGAGATGGAACCTTGGCCGTGGATCATTCTTGCTGCTCTGTTCTCTGGTAAGATAGAAATAACCACATGTTCCTCTCTCAACACTTTCCACCACAAACCAGCTGTGAGTGTTTTTAATGTTCATCATACAGAAAAGCAAAAGCTCCTTTCTGTTGGTATCTAGTGCCTTCTAAATAACTCCTTGTGTGGTTCAATGTGACATCAGACAGCAGTCAGTGGAACCAGACTATTCTAAATGTCTGTGTGTGACTGTCTGGCTAAAGAACTCTTTAACCTACTGACAGTTCTTCTTTAATCAATCATCTGTATTGATCATCTCTTCTTCTGCATTCTTCCTCAGAGTGTAAGGGAGAAGACAGAGTGACCCAGTCAACAGGAGATGTCATCGCTACTGAAGGACAGACCGTTACACTCCACTGTACCTTTGAGACGTCTGACACAATTCCCACTTTGTTCTGGTACAAACAAGAAGTCAATGATTTCCCAAAGTACATGCTGAAATGTATCTCAGACAAAGTACTTAAAGCTCCAGAGTTCCTCAAAGACAGATTTGATGCTTCAATCAACAAGACATCATTTCCTCTGAAGATCCAGAAGCTTCATCTGTCCGACTCTGCTGTGTACTACTGTGCTCTGAGGCCCACAGTGACAGGAAACACCACAACTCTGTACAAAAACACCAGCTGACACTGACAAGCTGCTGGAAGCATTTCTTCCACATGTTGTATGAACGTTTAGCTCCTCTAGAGGGCGATGTTATCAAGTAGGCGGTGCAGTACTTCTGCAGCGTGTTCAAGCATTCAGTCCATAAGAAGTGCTGCTGTGAAGAGAACAACTGTCAGACTGCATGTTGAACATCAGCTAGTTTCTGCTGCTGGTTTAAACCTGCTTGAAGAGATGGAACCTTGGCTGTGGATCATTCTTGCTGCTCTGTTCTCTGGTAAGATATAAAGAACAACATGTTCCTCTCTCAACACTTTCCACCACAAACCAGCTGTGAGTGTTTTTAATGTTCATCATACAGAAAAGCAAAAGCTCCTTTCTGTTGGTATCTAGTACCTTCTAAATAACTCCTTGTGTGGTTCAATGTGACATCAGACAGCAGTCAGTGGAACCAGACTATTCTAAATGTCTGTGTGTGACTGTTTGGCTAAAGAACTCTTTAACCTACTGACAGTTCTTCTTTAATCAATCATCTGTATTGATCGTCTCTTCTTCTGCATATTCTCTTCTTCCTCAGAGTGTAAAGGAGAAGACAGAGTGACCCAGTCAACAGGAGATGTCATCGCTACTGAAGGACAGACCGTTACACTCCACTGTACCTTTGAGACAACAAGAGCAAGTCCCTATTTGTTCTGGTACAAACAAGAAGTCAATGATTTTCCAAAGTACATGCTGAAATGTTTCTCAGACAAAGTACTTAAAGCTCCAGAGTTCCTCAAAGACAGATTTGATGCTTCAATCAACAAGACATCAGTTCCACTGAAGATCCAGAAGCTTCACCTGACAGACTCTGCTGTGTACTACTGTGCTCTGCAGCCCACAGTGACAGGAAACACCACAACTCTGTACAAAAACCTTTGGAGCAAAGACAACACAATACTGCACAACATCCACTAGAGGGAGTCTCACTCTGTGTACCTTCAGTAGTGTGTGATGATAGTGGCCCAATCCCAATCTCCACCCTAATCCCTCAAACCCTGAACCCTCAGAAACTCACTGAGGTCAGCTGCTAAGTGGTTGAGTTGAGAGGCTTCAGTGCTTAATGGTGCAAATATGAATGGGACGGCACTTTGCTGCAACATATCACATGACTAAATAAAAAAATATTGTGTACAATTGTGTATTTATTTTATACTTTGAATTCACTGATTTGAACGTCTTCCTCACGAGATGATAAGTCATTTTAAATGATCTATTTACTTGTTTTGTCAAAACGAAATGCGTGATGAATGTAAATAAATACTATATATATCATTTCTGCTTGCATTCCTCTGAGTTCATGTGTTTTCATGTTCCATCTTTAATCCGTAATGCTGTAGTGTAAATGTATTTCATCACGTGCTTCTTTGTTTACCTTTTATTTTACTTCTTCATGCTTCCATTGGGAACTGCGTGTTTAACGTCACATTGTTATGAATTGTGGGTAATTCCCTTCGGCAAAGTCGGCATCTAATGCTGATTTACAGAAAGGGATCATAAAGGGCTCAGAATGTCTGAGAGACTCAAGCACTCTACGATGTGACATTGGGACAGAACTGAACCCTCAAGGACTTCGCGGGAGCGCGCCTCAAAGTCCGTGAGCGCTTAAGGGTGGTGATTGGAATTGGGCCACAGTCTGGATTATTTGTAGTGATGAAAACAATAGAAAATGAAGCACTGAAGAAGAAACTGATTGAGGGAAGTGATGATAAGGAGGTGTTGTGGCTTATTACAAATATCAACAATACTTCAACATAATTGAGTGTAAATTAAAGTCCTCTGACATCTAATAGAGCTGAAATTAAAGTCTGATATTCTGTTGTTTTTATAATAGATTAAATGTGAAACAATATATATGTTTGAGCATATGATTTAATATCTGAAACACATGTTGATCATATGCAACAATGTGTCGATATAATTAGTTGAATGTAAATCCACTCATGAAACATCACAACTTTATTAAAGGCTGTGAGTTCTTGTGGTGTTCCACAGGGTTCAATCATAGGTCCTCTCATTTTATATTTACATGTTGTCTTTAGAATTATGTCTATAACACAACGTTATTAAGTCAACAACAGAACAAGACAAAGTTAGTACCTCCAGAAAGTACTAAATGCTGCATTTAGTGAGGAGCTAAGAAGTTACTGCAACTGGTTGAACATCAGCTAGTTTCTCCTGCTGGTTTAGACCTGGTTGTAGAGATGGAACATTTGCTGTTGATCATTCTTGCTGCTCTGTTCTGGCAAAATAGAAAAAACAACATGTGTTTATTATTCTCTAAAGGTTGATATGAACTAGAGTTCAGAGCAGAACTCTCTGAATAGTTGAGCTATTTCTGTCACAGAAATAAAATATATATACAGATGGAAATATTCCTGATAAACGCTATGAATGTCAAACCAGTAGAAGCTCAGCTGTACTGACCATAAGGAGACTGACCCTGACCGACACAGCTCCCTACTACTGTGCTCTAGAAACACAGTGATCCAAAGTGTACAAGAGACTATGGTTAATCTAGTCAACTAGCTAGGAGTAATACGTCAAAGTATAAAACGTGTCTTTTCCTTTTTGCCAGATGGTGGAGCTATGACAAAGTGACCATTTCTTCATGTAAATGTTCTCAGTCCTGGACCGGCAGCATGCATTAGACATGTTTGGCGGATTGGATGGTGTACCTTGGAGTTACAACAACTTTCTATAACATGAAGAAGCCCACAAAATGGGTGTGCCATGGGGTCCACGCCACGTCAAGGCCGTTGACGGAAAACTCACCATTTTCATAACTGATCACAAAGGTCTAAAAACCATCCTGTCCAAATTTGAAGTCGATCGCATACATTCTGTAGGAGGATTTTGTTGTACTACTAATGCTGAAAATGGCAAAAAAAAAAAAAAAAATTGGCCAAATTACTGTAGCGCCCCCTAGTGTTTAAATGGCATGCACATTTCAGAGTATGTTACAGGGTGCAATGTGCACATATACTGCAAGTTTGGTGGCACTAGGCCCAATCATTTTGAATTTATGAGCAGTGATATACAAGCCACGCACCTAAAAAGTGACGTGTTGTTCAAATGTTCCTTCTCAGATCACTTTCAATCTTTCTGATAGGAAACATGACATCCATTGGTTCTGGTGGGAAAGGAGGGTGGAAGTAAAGGCGTTGAGAGTAGAGTCATCAGTAAGGGAGAACACAGGGCTGTAAATGTGCTGTCACTGTGATCAGGCTCCTCCTTCTAATCCACCTCCTCAGTGTTGAAGAAGACTCACCAAAGAGATCTCAGTGTTGAAGAAGACTCACCAGAGAGATCTCAGTGTGGATGAAGACTCTTCAGAGAGATCCCTGCCTTGTGTAGAGCTGCTGGAGCTCAGAGTTACTCAGCACTGCAGACATGACGCCTCTGTTCATCTCAGTGCTGCTGGCTGCTCTGAGCCTTGGTATGAACACACTTTGTGTCCTTGCTATCAATCCAACACTGACATGGTTCTGTAACAGCACACTAATATGTTTGTTTCTGCTTTACAGGAAGCAGAGCACAAACAGACAGCGTGCTGCAGCCAAAAGCAGACGTGGCAGCGACTGAAGGAGAGGCAGTGACACTTGGCTGTCAATACAGCAGCAGTTCATCAAATCATTATCTCTTCTGGTACAAACAGAACGGAAACAACAGCCCCAAATTCATCCTGAGCCGCTTTAAGGTCGGCCAGGGAAAAACAGAGGACGAGGAGAGATTTTCATCCACACTGGATTCCACCTTAAGATCAGTTCCTCTGAAGATCCAGAAGCTTCATATGTCAGACTCTGCTGTGTACTACTGTGCTCTGCAGCCCACAGTGACAGGAAACACCACAACTCTGTACAAAAACCTTTGGAGTACAGACAACACAAAACTGCACAACATCCACTAGAGGGAGTCAACTGGAGGAGCAGCAGTGATGGTTCAACAACAGCTGATTCTCTGGCCACGCCCACTGACATTTAACTTAACCAATGAGAATACTTCTGTCTCCAGAGCAGAAATGTTTGAGGAACTAAAATCTCATGAGCTTGACGTTGAGCAGAAGGGCTGTGCAGCAGAGAGACTCTTTACTTTGCTCTTCTGCTGTCTGCGTGGCTTCAACAACTCCAAAGACATGATGCTTTACTTCTTCGTACCTTTCTTTCACTGTATAGGTGAGTGTTAGAACAGAGGTCACAGCATCCTGCAACATTAACCAGATCCATCATGACTAAAGGTGTATCTGTGTAAAGTAAAGTCAAGAATCTCTGTTGAGTCTCTGGATGTGAGAATCTCTTGCAGACTAACTGAGAGGAATAACATTAATTTTGCAGCTCTGGGTTCCATGGACAGCATAAAGCCAGAACGTAGTGAAGAGCATGTTGCAGAGGGCAGAAGCATCAACCTGACCTGTACATATGAGGGTGATGTCTACAATATCCAGTGGTACCAACAGAACCAGAGATCCAGACCAGAGTTCCTGCTCTACATCACAGAGGAAGGATCGGTTTATAGAACTGCTTCTGATTTCTCAGCTCACATTAACAAAAGAGAGAAACGTGTTCATCTGGAGATCTCCTCTGCTGCAGTGACAGACTCTGCTGTGTACTACTGTGCTCTGCAGCCCACAGTGACAGGAAACACCACAACTCTGTACAAAAACCGTTGGAGCAAAGACAACACAATACTGCACAACATCCACTAGAGGGAGTCTCACTCTGTGTACCTTCAGCAGTGTGTGATGATGCAGTCTGGATTCTTTGTAGTGATGAAAACAACAGAAAATGAATCATTGAAGAAGAAGCTGATTCAGGGAAGTGATGATAATTAGGTTTTTTATTCTATATATGAACAAGACTTCAACATAATCGAGTGTCAATTAAAGTCCTCTGACATCTAGTAGAAATTAAATTAAAGTCTGTAAGTCAGTTGTTTTTACAAGTATAATTGATTAAATGCAAATAATTCATATATTTGAGCATATTATTTAATATCTGATCATACCCAACAATGTGTCAATGTAATTACTATTCTATGTGAGTCCACTTGTGAAACATCACAACTTTATTAAAGGATGTGAGTTCTTGTGGTGTTCCACAGGGTTCAATCATAGGTCCTCTCATTTTATATGTACATGTTATCTTTGAATCAAATTATGTTTAAAACACAACGTAATTAAGTCAACACCAGAAAAAGACAAAGTTAGTACCTCCAGAAAGTACTAAATGCTGCATTTAGGGAGGAGCTAAGAAGTTACTGGAACTGGTTGAACATCAGCTAGTTTCTCCTGCTGGTTTAAACCTGCTTGAAGAGATGGAACATTTGCTGTTGATCATTCTTGCTGCTCTGCTATGTTTAAAACACAACTTCAGTCTACATTATGTTGCTGATTATATGTGATCATAGAGGCCATTCAATTACAGTAATCATGGAAGCTGGTTTATTACATGTAAAGTGCTGGTGTTCCAGATGTTTCTACAACTGAGTGACAACAAAGGGCAACTTTCCCTTGTGAGTTCTGCCTGAATAAATCTCTGCTCTGCTTTATGTTGTGTTTGGGTCCTTCCACCACCCGTTACAATGACTGCTTTCATTATTATTATATGCTGCGGTTATTTTTTATAGGTTTTTTTTGTTGATAGTTTAATCTGGCCTACTACTCTCACTACATGAATAATTTCTGTCGTATGCAGTTCAATCAGGAGAGAGGTCATTAGTAAAGGATAGAGTAAGGTCTCAATGGAACACAGAACAGGATAGTGTGGGTCTAGATATACCACAATAACGTATGGTGGGATTTTAAAAGATCACTAGAACATGGACATTTTTTATAAATTGTCTCTACAAGATGGTTGTCATAACAGACTCAGATAAAATAGTTTCTCCGGTCTTTGAAAACCCTTCAAAGATTATGTGTCATCACAGCTACTTATTTATAACTCCTGTCATTAAGCCCAACGCACCTGAATGAAAAATACCTCCTGTTGGTACAAAATGCAGCTACAGTCTGTGAACCAGGAGGAAGAGGAACTGAGAGAAGAGAAAACACATCTAAGAGGAGACGGAGAGACTCAGGGAGGAGCTAAGATGTTCCTGAACTATAGAAGAGAGGAACTTCTATATTCAACAGAGTTCAATACACAAACCATCAGCATCACCTTTATTCAACATGCTGGCATTAGACTATTATTTACTTTCCCTACTGCCATTTTGCTTTCTAAGAGGTATGTAAGATTCTGTATATAAAAGTCCAATGTTATTTGAATGTGATCCATTAACTGATTCTTTGGAGCTCTCTCTTAATTTAGGTGTCAGCTGTGAAGAACTCAGTCCAGTCAAGAAAGAAGAGTCCAGTTTAGAAGACAGTCCTGTTGCTCTGTCCTACAAATACTCCAAACAAGCAGCTGGCGGTGATCAGTTTTACTGGTACCGACAATATCCAGGAAAACCACCAGAGTTCCTCATCTCCCATTTAGAAACAGGAAGTATATTGAATAGTCCGATCCCTGGACTGAAGATTGAAGTGGATCAAAAGCGAATCCTGATGGAGATCTCCTCTGCTGCAGTGACAGACTCTGCAGTGTACTACTGTGCTGTGAGGCCCACAGTGACAGGAAACACCACAACTCTGTACAAAAACACCAGCTGACACTGACGAGCTGCTGGAAGCATTTCTTCCACATGTTGCATGAACGTTTAGCTCCTCTAGAGGGCGATGTTATCAAGTAGGCGGTGCAGTACTTCTGCAGTGTGTTCAAGCATTCAGTCCATAAGAAGTGCTGCTGTGAAGAGAACAACTGTCAGACTGCATGTTGAACATCAGCTAGTTTCTGCTGCTGGTTTAAACCTGCTTGAAGAGATGGAACATTGGCTGTGGATCATTCTTGCTGCTCTGTTCTCTGGTAAGGTAGAAAGAACCACATGTTCCTCTCTCAACACTTTCCATCACAAACCAGCTGTGAGTGTTTTTAATGTTCATCATACAGAAAAGCAAAAGCTCCTTTCTGTTGGTATCTAGTACCTTCTAAATAACTCCTTGTGTGGTTCAATGTGACATCAGACAGCAGTCAGTGGAACCAGATTATTCTAAATGTCTGTGTGTGACTGTCTGGCTAAAGAACTCTTTAACCTACTGACAGTTCTTCTTTAATCAATCATCTGTATTGATCGTCTCTTCTTCTGCATTCTTCCTCAGAGTGTAAAGGAGAAGACAGAGTGACCCAGTCAACAGGAGATGTCATCGCTACTGAAGGACAAACTGTTACACTCCCCTGTACCTTTGAGACAACAAGAGCAAGTCCCTATTTGTTCTGGTACAAACAAGAAGTCAATGATTTTCCAAAGTACATGCTGAAATGTATCTCAGACAAAGTATATAAAGCTCCAGAGTTCCTCAAAGACAGATTTGATGCTTCAATCAACAAGACATCATTTCCACTGAAGATCCAGAAGCTTCATCTGACAGACTCTGCTGTGTACTACTGTGCTCTGAGGCCCACAGTGACAGGAAACACCACAACTCTGTACAAAAACCTTTGGAGCAAAGACAACACAAAACTGCACAACATCCACTAGAGGGAGTCAACTGGAGGAGCAGCAGTGATGGCTCAACATCAGCTGATTCTCTGGCCACGCCCACTGACATTTAACTCACCCAATGAGAATACTCTGTCTCCAGAGCAGAAATGTTTGAGGAACTAAAATCTCATGAGCTTGATGTTGAGCAGAAGGGCTGTGCAGCAGAGAGACTCTTTACTTTGCTCTTCTGCTGTCTGCGTGGCTTCAACAACTCCAAAGACATGATGCTTTACTTCTTCTTACCTTTCTTTTACTGTATAGGTGAGTGTTAGAACAGAGGTCACAGTATCCTGCAACATTAACCAGATCCATCATGACTAAAGGTGTATCTGTGTAAAGTAAAGGCAAGAAGCTCTGTTGAGTCTCTGGATGTGAGAATCTCTTGCAGACTAACTGACAGGAATAACATTAATTTTGCAGCTCTGGGTTCCATGGACAGCATAAAGCCAGAACGTAGTGAAGAGCATGTTGCAGAGGGCAGAAGCATCAACCTGACCTGTACATATGAGGGCGATGTCTACAGTATCCAGTGGTACCAACAGAACCAGAGATCCAGACCAGAGTTCCTGCTCTACATCACAGAGGAAGGATTTATTCACAGAACTGCTTCTGATTTCTCAGCTCACATTAACAAAGAAGAGAAACATGTTTATCTGGAGATCTCCTCTGCTGCAGTGACAGACTCTGCTGTGTACTACTGTGCTCTGAGGCCCACAGTGACAGGAAACACCACAACTCTGTACAAAAACATTTGGAGCAAAGACAACACAATACTGCACAACATCCACTAGAGGGAGTCTCACTCTGTGTACCTTCAGCAGTGTGTGATGATACAGTCTGGATTCTTTTTAGTGATGAAAACAACAGAAAATTAAGCACTGAAGAAGAAGCTGATTCAGGGAAGTGATGATCATGAAGTGTTGTTGCTTATTATTGATATGAACAATACTTCAACATAATAGAGTGTCAATTAAAGTCCTCTGAGATCTAATGGAGCTGAAATTAAAGTATGTATGTTTCACAATTATAATTCCCTAATTTTATTCTATTTATTCTATTTCAATAAATAGGTGGTGTTCCACATGGTTGAATCATAGGTCCTCTTATTTTTATCAGAATCAGAATCATTTATTGACAAGTAAGTTTACACACACAAGGAATGTGTCCTGGCAGGACGTGCATAACATTCAACAATTTAGACAATGTCTTAAGATCAAATTATGTTTAAAACACAACTTCAGTCTACATTGTGTTGCTGATAATATGTGATCATAGAGGCCATTCAATTACAATAATCCTGGAAGCTGGTTTATTACATGTAAAGTGCTGGTGTTCCAGATGTTTCTACAACTGAGTGACAACAAAGGGCAACTTTCCCTTGTGAGTTCTGCCTGAATAAATCTCTGCTCTGCTTTATGTTATGTTTGGGTCCTTCCACCACCCGTTACAATTACTGCTTTCATTATTATTATATGCAGCGGTTATTTTGGATAGTTGGAACTTTTTAATCTGGCCTACTACTCTCATATGAATATGTTCTGTCGTATGCAGTTCAATCAGGAGAGAGGTCATTAGTAAAGGATAGAGTAAGGTCTCAATGGACCATAGAACAGGATAGTGTGGGTCTAGATATACCACAATAACATATGGTGGGATTTTAAAAGATCACTGGAACATGGACATGTTTTATAAATTGTCTCTACAAGATGGTTGTCATAACAGACTCAGATAAAGTAGTTTCTCTGGTCTTTGAAAACCCTTAAAAGATGATCATCATCACAGCTACTTATTTATAACTCCTGTCATAAAGCCCAACACACCAGAATGAAAAATACCTCCTGTTGGTACAAAATGCAGCTACAGTCTGTGAACCAGGAGGAAGAGGAACTGAGAGAAGAGAAAACACATCTAAGAGGAGACGGAGAGACTCAGGGAGGAGCTAAGATGTTCCTGAACTATAGAAGAGAGGAACTTCTATATTCAACAGAGTTCAATACACAAACCATCAGCATCACCTTTATTCAACATGCTGACATTAGACTATTATTTACTTTTCCTACTGCCATTTTGCTTTCTAAGAGGTATGTAAGATTCTGTATAAAAAAGTCCAATGTTATTTGAATGTGATCCATTAACTGAGTCTTTGGAGCTCTCTCTTCCTTTAGGCTTCAGCTGTGAAGAACTCAGTCCAGTCAAGAAAGAAGAGTCCAGTTTAGAAGACAGTCCTGTTGCTCTGTCCTACAAATACTCCAAACAAGCAGCTGGCGGTGATTATTTCTTCTGGTATCGACAACATCCAGGAAAACCACCAGAGTTCCTCATCTCCCATTTAGGAACAGGAAGTATATTGAATAGTCCGATCCCTGGACTGAAGATTGAAGTGGATCAAAAGCGAATCCTGATGGAGATCTCCTCTGCTGCAGTGACAGACTCTGCAGTGTACTACTGTGCTGTGAGGCCCACAGTGACAGGAAACACCACAACTCTGTATAAAAACCTGACAGCTCCTCGCTGAACATTTACCCACAATGCTCCTTCTCTTATTGAACAACAGCACCATCAAGTGGACTTGAATGTCTCCAGCAATGTGAAAATCCTGTCTTAGTCTAACATGTTCATTAAATATGCGTTTGCATATTCAACAACTTTTAACATCTTTACATCCTGGTCAGGAGAAACAGCTCCGGCTTCAGAATGCTGTCCAGGTCACTGACAGCAGTTTGGCTGATTTACTTGTCACGCCACCATCTCCCCTCACCTGTTATGTTCCAGGTCCATGCTTCAACAGTGCAATGTATATCAATTTAGATTGTGATATTTAGGGTCAGAATACCGGCAACGTCTAGCCAGCGAAGGCCCTATTGAAACTGTCATGTTTATGTTTATTTTTATGCAATTTAATTGCCATTTCTATCATATCCCAAAACTTGCCAAAATGTACATGCATATCAGGACTGGTGAAAAATGTGATATTTTAGGGGTCTCGCATTTGTGTATAAAGAAATTGCTCTATAGCGCCCCCCTAGAGTGTTTGTTTGAGGGTGTGTCCAAATCAATGACCGATTGACTTGAAATTTGGCACACATGTCCGGTTGGGTCTGCTCTACAAAAGAAGTAATAAAGAGCATCAAGCTCCACCTACTTAGGCTTTACGCCATTTTGAATTTTGTGAAAAACACATTATTGCAAACTCCCCCTACACGCTCTGTCTGATTGATACCATATTCGCTGTGGGTCATTATTGGATCAATGTCATCAAACGTTAGCAAAATGTATGATGTAGTGAATCGAAAAAAGTTGTAAATGAACAAACTCCTCCTACAAAATGTATGCAATCAACTTCAATTGTGGTCAAGGATGATCTGAAGACCTTGATGAGGAAAAGTTATCCAAATGGTGAGCTGTCCTCCAACCATGGGCGGACTGGCCATGGGGGACATCACGGCCCCCGACTACTTCTATGCTTCACAGAACACGTTAAAGGTACTCTAATAGTTAAATTTGACAATCACTGACTGAAATTTATAGTACTCCTTGCGATCTGTACTCACACTCATGGTTCCACACCCAGCATGTAACACTACTGATCGTGATCTTTATTCACACTCATGGTTTGAATGTTGCTAGTCAGTGTTTGGTTCAAATGATGAGCTCCAGAATGTTAGCAGAACTAACAACTACCTCAATAATAATGATACTGCATTTGTAAAGCATGCATACGGGGGTCTTTGAGGCCTTCGCCTGCGTAGGCCTCAAAGACCTTGGTGGAGCATTAGAAATACTTCACAGTTTTAGATTGATAGAAGAAATGAACAGAGGAACCGTCAGCAAGATAACACAACTTTGGCTGACCGCAGGCTAAACAGTTCCTTGTCATCTTCTTCTTCTTCTTCTGCTGCTGCTGTTGTTGTTGCTGCTGCTTCTCCAGGATCTCCGTCACCAGCTTCTCCAATGCATCTCGGCTCAGTGACTCCTCCTGGGGAGCAGCTCAGGTGGAGGGTTGAGGGTTGCAGGAGGCAGGGTTGTGACCGGCACACTGACCGTCTGGCTGCCGGTGCTGCTGAGTCTCCAGCACCTTCTCTGGGCTGGTGTTGAGAGGAGCTGGTGTGTTTTGTTTGGCCCTCTGGACCATGTGTAGTCGTCATCGCCTGCTTCAGCATGGTGGAGCTCCAGGTGCTTCATCAGAAGCCCGTCTGGCAGCTCTCATGGCTCCTGTCAACCAGCCGTGGTCCAGGACGTGGACGTTGTCTCCTTTTTTAATGAATATAATTAATAAAGCACATGTTTATTATAGTGTTTATTGTTAGAATACAATTATATGGCGATATGTTTTTATGTTTATTGTTAATAAACAATATATTAAGACGATTGTCTTGATATCATGTCCACTGCTGGTTCTACCTGTCTATAAAGCCTATATGAGGGGTCGCAGAGGGGTCATCTGAAAGTTTCCTGTGACGACAGCATAAAGGGCGCCTGCATGTGTCCATCCAGGCAAATTGGTGGAGCCAAATGTTATTAAAAAACACATATGATGTGATTTCTTTGTAGTAACTCCCAGGCCACTTGTTTCCCCCAGTCCGCCCCTCCCTCCAACCAGCAACGCCCGTATTTAAAACAAGTTGCCCTTTACTCAGCACAGTCACCTCTTTCTTTACACACTATGCAATAAAAACACGATAAAGCATCAGGAAGGACGTCCAGCAAGAACACATCACTCCTCTCATGTCTGAATTCTTTAATGGTTCGCAGGTCGTTTCCTGTCGTTTACAACACAAGACAACACACGAATGGACGAAACAAAACTAGGAAAACATTCCTGAAGACAATTATGACGACCCTCTCTGCTGTTATCCATGTGGGAGGTGCAGGAGGAGCAGGTGGGCGTGGCAGAGGGTCGTCAGGAGAGTGGAGACACCTGAGTTCATTGGCAGCACTGATAACACCTGGGCCTCGTGTGCTGCTGTTCAAGGCCCGCTGGTCTCAGCTGGCCTCTCTCCATCCTGAGGCACCCGTTATCTCTTTGTTAAAGATTATGGTTTGTTTCTACACAACACTACACAACATTACACACTTTCCTCTCATCTACACTCCACTGCTGAAGGTACTGCCTCCACACAACACTGTTAGCCTGAGTTAATAAACCTTTTGTTAACTACTTGCTTGTGTCTCCTCATCAGTCACGGCCGTGCGGCTTGCTTCGTGACAAGCTTTTTAAATTGTCATCATAATTAATATAAACAGCAGCAGCAGAAACAGTTTACTGCTCAGACAGATAAGAGCTTCACATTTAACCCTCGACACGTTGAAAACGTTGTGCATCGTGACACCAGCGTCATGGAAACAGAGTCCTGAAGCTCGATCCTGGACCGCCATGGACCCAGGTTTCTGGGCCGCCATGGATCCAGGTCTCCGTGAAGATGAGGCGCATCAGAAGCCATTTGTTGGTTCTGTTATCTCTTTTACGTGACATGTGTCATGATTTTAAGATTTCTTAAAATCCCCCAAGCGATCCCCCAAGAAGAGAGATCACAGATGTCCCTCCTGGATAAATAAAAAGTTAAATAAAGTTATTTCAAAATGGCTGAAGCACAAATGCCAGAAGCAGATCTGCTTCAAGGGTTTTACTTCTCAAACGACTGCTTCATTCAGGACTTTATTCAGGACTAAGGGGTTTGAGGGGAACGGTTCCTCAGGAGGCTCAGAAGAGGGCGCCGTCGTCCCATCAAGGAGCCAACTGGGAGCCTGCAGCCTGCAGAGCCTCCTGGAACCAGACCTGGATTGGCTGTGGCTCAGTGGTGAGCAGGGTTGAACCTCAATCAAAGGATCGGCGGTTCAATCCCCAACTCCTCTAGTCCATGTCAATGTGTCCTTGAGCAAGACACTTAAGCCTACATGTCTCCCGTAGCTGTTCTATGGTGATTGAATGTTAGATAATCTGATGTGGCACTTTCATGGTAGCTCCTCTCATCAGGGTGTGAATGGGTGAATGATGTCATGTAGTGTTAAAGCGCTTTGAGTGGTCAGAAGACTAGAAAAGAGATGTACAGGTCCATTTACCTCAGAGTCCAGCAGAGCATCGCCATGTGACCCGCATAGGCTCGTTCCAAAGATCTGCGCCTCACCTGGAATGTAATTAGGTTCGTTGGAGATGAGCCGGTCCTGATCAGAATCGATCACCGGCGATCGGCGTGCAATGCATGCTGGGTAGATTTGTGTCTGACTTGCTCTGACGTGCACACGTGGAGATTATCGTTGACCACATGTGCATGACGTCAGAGCAAGTCGGACACAAATCTACCCAGCATGCATTGCACGGCAATAGCTGGTGATGGATTCAGCACAGGACTAGCTACTCTGGAACGAACCTCATGTGGCCAACATATAAATGTATATAATATATACAACATATTATGTACATAATATATATTACGTATATATTATGTATATATACATAATATATATATATAATGTATATTTATAATATATATATAAATAATATATATATATATATATATAGTATGTATATTTATAATATATATATACATAATAAAAACATCCCAGAATCATGATGTGATTACAGCAATTGTTATATATAAATGGTCCCATACATCTCTTTTCTAGTCTTTTGACCACTCAAAGCACTTTAACACTACATGACATCATTCACCCACTGATGAGAGGAGCAACCATGAAGGAGCCATATCATTATCAACCATTCATACACCGTAGAACAGCTACCGGAGACATGTAGGGTTAAGTGTCTTGCTCAAGGACACATCGACATGGGCTAGCCGAGCCGGGGATCGAACCACCAATCCTCTGATTGAAGGACGACCCTGCTCACCAGTGAGCCACAGTTGCCCATGTACACACACACACACATATATATATATATATACATACATATATACATATATATAAATATGTGTGTATATATATATATATATACATATATATATATATATATATATATATATATATATATATTACACACATACATATATATATATATACATATATATAAATATATGTATATATATATGTATATTATATGTATTAATATGTTTTAATCGTTTTCAGTTCCTGGAGTTCCTGCGTCTGGTTTCCGTCACACGTGTTGGAAACATCGTGGTTCTTTTTCTCGTCTGCCGACGGATGTTTGTCACATCATGACCTTCTTCTTCTTCATCTTAATCTTCATCACCTCATGCACATCCTGCCGCTGACTTCCTGCCGCTGACTTCCTGCCGCTGACTGCAGCTGCAGAAAACCAAAGCAAACACGAGTGATTCCTCCGTCAGCGTTAACGTCTCCACAGAGTGGTGAGGTCACAGCAGGTCAGACTCTGCCTTCATCATGCGCAGGATGATGATGATGATGATGATGATGATGATGATGATTCCTATTATTTAAACACTGAGGTCATTACAGGTGAACTGTGGCTCATGAATATGAATAATATAACTGCAAGGTTCCTTCATGAATCACGTGAACATCAGGAACACGATGGTTGTTTATACCTGAATAATATATACAGTACATGTATATATGTATATGTATATATATATATATATATATATATACATATATATATATATATATATATATATATATGGACAACCAGACTAATGGAACCAGGAGAAGACAGAACTCTGGATGAGGGGCCAAACCCAGGCCCCTCTTGCTGTGAGGGGCTGCACGGTGGTGAAGTGGCTTACAGCCAGACAGTCTAGACTGTCCATAAAAACCTCTTCAGGACTCTGAACACATTATCATATTAATCATTATTTTAATTATTATATGAATCATTATTATAGTAATCATTATTATATTAATCATAATTATATTCATTGTTTCATCCTAACAGAAAGAGTCTCAGAAGTACATGAAAAATATACTTTCATGAGCATGAATACTGAGCTGAGTGTAACAAGAGCACAATATGAACAAGATATTACCCTCCTGGTAACAACAACAATAAATATAATAATAATAATGATCTATAAAGCACACTTTAAAATAGAGTGAGATCTTTGAGCAGCTGCACATATGGGATATGACATATTTACCACAGAGGAACAATACGGTTTATATTTAGGGTTCTCACACCTGATGACCTCACCTCAGCCCCGCCCGCCCACACACACACACACACACACACACACACACACACACACACACACACACACACACACACACACACACACACACACACATCCTGTCCCAGCAGGCTTTGAGACAGAGCGTCTGTGACCACTTCCTGTGGAAACAGTGAGGCAGAAGAGTTTCCAGCAGCCAATCAGGTCGTAGATCCAAACCGCAGGATGACGGATGACTGACAGGTGGAACAACCCACGCGGAGACAGAACTGAAGTGAATATATATATGGATATAAAGTGAATATATATATGGATATAAAGTGAATATATGTATGGATATAAAGTGAATATATATATATATATGAATACAAAGTGAATATATATATGAATACAAAGTGAATATATATATGAATACAAGGTGAATATGAACCCAGGGCGTAGGTTTGCATATGTCCATAGGAGAGGCAAGTTTATTTGTGTAGCACATTTCAACAACAAGTCGATTCAAAGTGCTTCACATAAAACCATTAAACAGTTAAAAAAAACATTAAAAAAGTTAAAAAGCTAAATAAAAAATTAAAATTGAATAAAAGTTGCAGTGCAGTTTAAGAAATACAATGCAGTAATGAGATGCAGTAATTGAATCTGGTTCAGTTAAAGGCAGCAGCAAACAGAAAAGTCTTCAATGTGGACTTGAAGGAGCTGAGGGTCTATGAGGGTCTCAGCAGACCTGCAGCTTTCAGGGACCTTGTTCCAGATATGTGGAGCAGAAAATCTGAACGCTGCTTCTCCATGTTTAGTTCTGACTCTTGGAACAGAAAGTAGACCCGTCCCAGTTGACCCGAGGGGCCGGGATGGTTCATAAGGTAGCAGCAGATCACAAACATACTTAGGCCCTAAACCATTCAGTGCTTTATAAACCAGCAGCAGGATTTTAAAGTCAATTCTTTGTTTGACAGGGAGCCAGTGCAAAGACCTCAGAACTGGAGTGATGTGATCCACTTTCCTGGTCTTAGTGAGGACTCGAGCTGCAGCGTTCTGAATCAGCTGCAGCTTTCTGATTGACTTTTTACAGAGGCCTGTGAACACACCGTTACAGTAGTCAAGTCTACTGAAGATAAATGCATGGACAAGTTTCTCCAAATCCTGTTGAGACATAAGTCCTCTAACCCTTGATATATTCTTCAGGTGATAGTAGGCTGATTTTGTAATTGTCTTGATATGGCTGTTCAGCTTGAGGTCTGAATCCATAACTACACCTTCATTTCTAGCTTGGTTTGAGGTTTTTAACATCAGTGATTGAAGCTGAGCGCTCACTTTCAATCGTTCATCCTTAGGACCAAAAACAATTACTTCTGTTTTATCTTGATTTAATTGAAGAAAATTCTGGCACATCCAGTTATTGATTTCTTCAATGCATTTAGCCAGTCCTTGTATGGGACTATAGTCCCCTGGTGATATAGTTATGTAGATTTGTGTGTCATCTGCATAATTATGATAACACACTTTGTTGTTTTTCATAATCTGAGCCAGTGGAAGCATGTAGATGTTGAACAGAAGAGGCCCCAGTATTGAGCCTTGGGGAACACCACATGTCATCCTAGTCAGCTCTGATGTGTAATTAGCTACCGACACAAAGTATTGTCGGTCCTTCAAGTAGGATTCAAACCAGTTAAGTGCTGCGCCAGAGAGTCCTACCCAGACTTTCAGTCTGTCTAGTAGTATGTCATGATCAACCGTGTCGAATGCAGCACTGAGATCCAGTAACACTAATGCTGTGTTCACACCAAACGCGAAACGATTTGTCGCATCGCGCTTACCGCTTCAGTTTACTTGCGCGAGTGAAACGAGGGTGTTCACACTAAACGCGACAAGGGGGGCGTGGCTTATCACGGTCGCTTCTCTCCGTGAAAGGAGCTTTCATTTTCGCGATCGACCATGGAATAAATAACCCTTATTTCTGCTTTATACTTCTTGTGGAAGTCCCAAACATGTCGGAACATGAAACGCCCTCATGTCTGGGTTCATAACACCATCCGTAGCCGCACACAGCTCGGTGAATTTCACCGACTCCTCCAGGAACTGCGTCTGGCTTATCTGCAGAAAACGGATACCGTTTCCTTTATGCACCATGGAAATAACCACTAGTTCTGCTTTATACTTATACGTCGGAACATGGTGTCCATGGTGTCTGGGTTCATTATATTATCCGTAGTCCTACAACATCGTCTGAATGACGGCCGCTACAAGCGATACTTCTGGCGTAGCAGCATCAGTTTGATTCAGCAACGACAAGACGGCGGTGGTGACGGGCGGAGCTTCTCAACGTTGATTCTCAACGCTGATTGGCTGACGCAACTATGACTCACACCTGAGAGAAGAGATGTGTTTACAATTTGTAAAAGATCAGTGGTCATGCAGTGTGAAATAAGTGTGTTGGTAGAATATCCAAGCTGCAGGAGGATGTTTTCAGATGTTGTTTAATGTCTTTTGGGCTTCTTTGGTTAATTGAGTGAAGTTGTGTCACGATATTTGAATGGATGTTATTTAAAGATGGGGACAAGATAAGATAATCCTTTATTATTCCCGCACACTAATAAAGGATTATTTTATCTCAGAAACACTATGTGAATCGTGACTTATTGGAAATAATAAAGCCTCATATTAGTATTTCATTTGGGCTCAGCATTGATGTTGTTGACCCTTTGGTGCTTTTTAGATAGGAAAATGACACCAAAAAGAAAAGAGATATACAAAGTGTTTTCACCCAGGGGAGAGCTTTTATTAAAACAAATCCAGATTAAACACAAGCACACGTTTTGGTCTTCAGCCTGCACACTGCACGTCCTCCTACTCATCTCTTAAAGAGACAACGCTCTCTTCTACAGGGTCAATGCAATACTGTTTTCCCTTCACAGTCAGTATGTGTAGAGGTAAGCAATGTACCTCTACACATACTGGAATGCACTGGAATAACAACATATGGAATAACAACATATGAATTAACTTAAACACACATTTAAAGTAAATTATTAGAAATGGAGACAGTCGTATTAAATCAGTTAGACACATGAAATAACATATTTCAGGGCGCTACACCAGCACTTTTGGATTGTGAATTATGTGATAAAAAACAAGGCTGTTCTATAAAACCTGAACCTATTACCTAAATATTCTAAATTGCTTTCAAAATAAATACATATACTACATATACTCATTAAGGCATTATTTAGAAATGCATTCAGGAAACTCATAAATCCAGTGCAGATGTAATGCAGGTCATGACATTCAACTTTCATTCAAACTGACATACATTCATATTTGCCTTCCTAACAGCTATGCCCATGTGTCGTTACATTTATAACACTGCTCACATGCACTAAAAGGCACAATAACATGCACTAACATGCACTAAAAAGCACAATAACATGCACTAAAAGGTACGCTCACATGCACTAAAAGGCACGCTCACATGCACTCACATGCACTAAAAGGTACGTGCAAGGTAACATGCACTAAAAGGTACGCTCACGTGCACTAAAAGGTACGGTCACATGCACTAACATGCACTAAAAGGTATGCTCACATGCACTAATATGCACTAAAAGGCATGCTCACATGAACTAAAAAGCACTCACATGCAGTAAAAGGCACTCACATGCACTAAAAGGCAATCACATGCACTCACATGCACTAAAAGGTCAATCACAATCACTCACATGCACTAAAAGGTCAATCACATGCACTAAAATGCCTCTCACACTTCTTGCTGCTGTTTCTGCAGAGCAAACAGGAAACCGCAGAGAGAACATCAACAGCTCTGCTTCCTGTTTTATGAACATTCATATTTAACAACGACATCACGACAGCGTTTCCATCTTCACGTCTCACAATACAAACAACTCACAAACAACAACACCAACAACAAGAGAGCTCACATATTAATAAAAATAATTTCACTTCATTGTCTGAATGTAATGAGAATGAATCACAAATATCAAAATCCTTTGTTATATATCATAAATAAATAGTTGCAAAATAAAGAACAAAAACTAATCCTGAAAAACCTGTCAGAGACATTAAATGATCTTCATCTCCTCAGACCTCCACTCACTCTTCCTCACATCATCTTCCTCACTATCATCTTCTTCATCATCATCTTCCTCTCCATCATCTTCCTTACCATCATCTTCCTCACCACTATCTTCCTCACCATCATATTCTTCATCATCATCTTCCTCATCATCATCTTCCTCTCCATCATCTTCCTTACCATCATCTTCCTCCCTATAATCTTCCTCACATCATCGTCCTCATTATCATCTTCCTCATCATCATCTTCCTCATCATCATCGTCCTCATCATCATCTTCCTCATTATCATCTACCTCATCTTCCTCATCTTCTTCTCCATCACCATCTTACTGTTCCCACCAATGCTGTTCCCACCAATCCTGTTCCCACCAACACTGTTCCCACCAATCCTGTTCCCACCAACACTGTTCCCACCAATCCTGTTCCCACCAACACTGTTCCCACCAATCCTGTTGCCAACAACACTGTCCCCACAAATCATGTTCCCAACAACACTGTCCCCACAAATCATGTTCCCAACAACACTGTCCCCACAAATCATGTTCCCAACAACACTGTCCCCACAAATCATGTTCCCAACAACACTTTTCCCACCAACACTGTTCCCACCAATCCTGTTCCCACCAACACTGTTCCCACCAATCCTGTTCCCACCAACACTGTTCCCACCAATCCTGTTCCCACCAACACTGTTCCCAACAACACTGTTGCCACCAATACTGTTCACAACAACACTGTTCCCATCAACACTGTTCCCACCAATCCTGTTCCCAACAACATTGTCCCCACAAATCATGTTCCCAACAACACTGTTCCCACCAACACTGTTCCCAACAACACTGTTCCCACCAATCCTGTTCCCACCAACACTGTTCCCACCAATCCTGTTCCCAACAACATTGTCCCCACAAATCATGTTCCCAACAACACTGTTCCCACCAACACTGTTCCCACTATTCCTGTTCCCACCAACACTGTTCCCAACAACACTGTTGCCACCAATACTGTTCACAACAACACTGTTCCCATCAACACTGTTCCCACCAATCCTGTTCCCAACAACATTGTCCCCACAAATCATGTTCCCAACAACACTGTTCGCACCAACACTGTTCCCAACAACACTGTTCCCACCAACGCTGTTCCCACCAACACTGTTCCCACCAATCCTGTTCCTAACAACACTGTTCTCACCAACACTGTTCCCACCAATGCTGTCCCACCAACGCTGTTCCCAACAACACTGTTCCCACCAACACTGTTCCCACCAATCCTGTTCTCACCAACACTGTTCCCACCTATCCTGTTACCACCAATTCTGTTCCCAACAACACTGTTCCCAACAACGCTGTTCCCACTGAAGTTAAATGTAAGTTTTATTTACTTTTTAGTTAAATGGCTTTTACTTTTAATTTATTTTACTTGACACAAACACTCTCCATCCATCTGATACCGGCCCGTTTGTCACATTTTAAAACTCATCGTGGCCCCTGAGCCAAAAAGTTTGCCAACTTGCTATAAATAAATATTTTTTTAATGTGCACAGAAGATGTTAAACTGCTCTCTTTAGAGCCTACTGTACTCCCCTCTATACAGCACACCTGTGGTGCAGGTACAGCTCCCACTCTTCATGCTGTTTTGAGGATTTTCATGTACAAATTTAAATGTCGACTGGATGAATCCGAAAATGTAATTATAAAAGCCTTGACCAAGCCAACACAGAGTGATACAAGGTATTTTTCTTGTCTCTGGAAGCATTGGAACAAGTGTCTGTATGTTTTTATCCACGAGTGACTTTTTAACTAATGATTATAACTGTGTCCTTGTATTGTAGTGTATTGTATTTTGTATATTGTTGTTGTTCTGTTTGTTATTACATGGACTTACGAGTCTGAAATAAAATAATATATATAGAGTATATTATATGTGATATATGATATATGATATAATAATATAATCTATATAATAGAGTATATTAAGAGCAGAAATGCATGACGTGTCATCGTTCTGTTTCTAACAGTTTTCAGTGCATTTTAAATGTGCTGCGAGGTTCAGGTTGGAGAGTTTTGAGGAGAAAAGAGTTGACGGCTTTGGGAACATCGAGGTTGTTGAATTACATAATAAGAAAATGACTCAACATTTGTTCCAAAGATAGTTATGATTCATGTTCACAGTAATGCAAACAGCAGAGAGGAAGTGACTTCATATTTATATCTCATTTTGTCATTTTGGAGATGCTAAATATAAAAACCACAACTCACCATTTAAAATGTATCATAAGGCATACTTTGATATTATGTTTCTGTTTTAATGTGCAAAGTATTTTTATATCCAGAAGTGGAAAGTAACTCAGTACATTTACTCAAGTACTTCAATTGAGTATTTCCATATATTTCCTACATCTGAGAGTAAATATTGTACTTTTTACTGCTCTACATTTACAGATTCATATCAATAATCAACTAATCCAAATTGTATAAAGTCATTGAAATGAACACGTCAATTATTATAACAATAATATCTTATATATCATTCTGCATCATAAGAACTGTTAATAATAAAACATTGGTTATTGTGTATTGTTGTAATAATACTTGTTTATCATTATTGTTATTAATATTATATTATTAAGATTATATTATTATATTATAACTATTATTATTGTTATTATTGTTACTCATACAAACCCCAAACACAGAAACAGGAGTTCTGATTATAAAACACAACAATCATTCAGTCCGTTGTTATTTGTCTTTATTTGAACAGTTTTTATTTTTTACAGTTTTTAAACATTATTATTCAGGTGTTAAAAGTATGAAACGTAATAAATGGATTCAACGTATCTGTATTATTTACATCAGCAGGACAGAAAGAGTCAAAGTTCATCCCTCAAAAGCAACAATATGAACACATGAACACATTCATTAATATCATATTTATATTCAGACATGAACACATGACTACATCAACATATGAACAGGTGAAGACATGAACACATGAACATGTGAACACATTCATTCATATCATATTTATATTCAGACATGAACACATGACTACATCAACATATGAACAGGTGAAGTCATGAACACATGAACACATGAACACATGAACATGTGAACACATTCATTCATATGATATTTATATTCAGACATGAACACATGAATACATGACTACATGAACATATGAACATGTGAAGACGTGAACACATGAACACATTTATTCATATGATATTTGTATTCAGACATGAACACATGACTACCTGACTATATGAACACATGAAACAGACAAGGAGACGGAAGAAGAAGCCGAGCGGCGGCATCGTGGAGTCGATGACATCATCTTCTGGTGTCGATGACATCATCTTCTGGTGTCGATGACATCATTTTCTGGTGAAGCTCAACAGAGTTTCTGCAAAATAAAACATGAAACAATATTTAATGAACATTCATAAGCAGGTTTACTGACTCGAGGTTCATGAAATTTCATAAACGTTTTTCAGGAAATCACAGAAAGTTCAACAGAAAATGTGAATCAGTGAGTTTCTGTTTCATCAAGACGTTCACAGAAAAACACACAGAACGAATTCATATTTATATATTTATACAGTCATTTATACAGTCAGTTTATATATATACATATATATGTATATATATATATATAGTACTCACACAAACGGATGTTCTACATATATATATATTTATATATAGATATCATACTCACACTGACGTTGATGTTATAACACTGATGTTATATGTTCTACATATATATATTTATATATATACATGTATTCATATATATATAGTACTCACACTGACTGATGTTGTATGTTCTACATATTTATATGTATACATATACATACAAATATATATTTATATATATAGTACTCACATTGACTGATGTTATATGTTCTACATATTTATATATAAACATATTTATAAATATATATATTTATATATATAGTACTCACATTGACTGATGTTATATGTTCTACATATTTATATATAAACATATATATAAATATATATATTTATATATATAGTACTCACATTGACTGATGTTATATGTTCTACATATTTATATATAAACATATATATTTATATATATAGTACTCACATTGACTGATGTTATATGTTCTACATATTTATATATATATAGTACTCACATTGACTGATCCACAGCCGCAGGGTCATCAGCACGTTGAAGACGATGGTCTTGAGGAAGAGCAGCCGGAGACCCAGGATGGTCAGAGACACCATGTTCACCTTTGTATCTGCAAGCATCATCGTCATCATCATCATCATCATCATCATCATCATCATCATCATCATCATCATCATCATCATCGTCATCATCATGATGAAGATAAACAGGTAACACACACATAGTATCAGCTGTTCAGGTGGATCTTTACAGACCTTGTTCCAGAGTGAGTCCACATTCTTGAGATTGAGTTCCATCTGAAAGACACAACTAGTGAATATTGTTCCAAATACTCAAACCGCCTATAGAGCTGAAGTCTGGACCTTTAATCTCGTGTTGAAGGTTATGCAATCACACTCACCTTTCTCACAGTCATTCTCTTCAGACAACAAAGCCACCTGGTTGAACTGAGAGAACCCGTTGATCCGGGCGGGTGCGGTTCCTTTGAAGATGGGTCTGTCCTCTGTTGCATTATATTTGCTGAAGTCGGTGGCCAAGCAGAGCGAGGTGTTGTCGTGTGACAGCTTGTAGAAGGACGGCTTGGACTCGTGGTCTGAAAACACAGGGGCACAGCATTATTATTATTATTATTATTATTATTATTATTATTATTATTATTGTAACACGGTGTTTCACGTTCACACACTTTCTGTTTGATGGAACAGATGAAGAAACCCACTTCAGACGCATTGTGATTGAAACACTCTGAAAGCTCCGGGTGCCAACATTTAAAACAAAGTATTAATAGTTCAGATGCAATAATCCCAAATTACACGACTCCAGGAAACGATGTTTTTGACATTCTTGCCATTATAATATTATATAATATATTATATATATTATTATATATATCAGCTGAAACATTTACGAGAAGAAACACGGACTTTACAAGTTTCTTCACCGTCCCGTTGTCTTGGGGTCAAAGTGACCCGTGTACGAGTGTATGTGTGTGTGTGTTGATGAGTCATTTTGACCCCAAAACAAAGATTGCATGTTTTATATGCTTTCATAATTTTGTTAAAAAGTTAACGTCATGTTTTTGTGTAGTTGTGTAATACATTTAACAAAGTGTGTATTGTGTTGTGCAGTGTTTAGTGCACATGTACAATAATCTTAAAGTTTCCGTAATTTGTAATATTTTTCTATTTCAATACATGCTTTATTTAGAATATTTAATCTAAATAAAAGATGTTTTAAATGCAATAAAAGTGCAACAAAGCACATGTGCACAGAAACATAATTTTGTTTTGAATATTAACAATATATTGTACTAGTCCACTAATAATATTACTAGAAGTATAGTTTAACTGAAGGCATAAGTGCTCTTCAGATATTGTAAGTATTGTTAAAAACTAAAGTATTCATAATTTCAATACATTTAAGCATAATTAAACCATCAAGTATATTTAGCATTCAAACTTTACTAAAGTAAACTTAATTTGCCTTCAGACAATATGTTTGTGTGAACCTTTAACATCGGAGGTATTGAAGAGAAGCTCAACCTCAGTTAAAGGTGCGAATATGAATGTGAACATATTTCTGTTCAATTTTTATATTTGACAACAATTTTTTTAGTAAGTTTTGTTCCAGCAGCAAATAAATAAATAATATATGAATGTGTGACTTCTGTTCCGTTCACAGAACTATTTTCTGAGATGCACGTTTTCAGAATAACGAGAATATTTTATCTTGAAATGTTCCAAATGTATTTTGAAATATTACATCTTGGTATTAATATTATTTTTTACTAAAATAGTAAGTTTAACTCCAGATCCAAACATAATCCTGATGTTGTCATTCTCACTGAGAGGAACATGTTCAACCAGCTGTACTCATAATGTTTATCTTATTAATAGGAAGATAAATGTGATCACTTGTCTGAATTCTAAAAGGTTGGAAGTTAAACGAATATTTAAATGACTAAATGTACTGTGTTTACAATACTTTGTTGTTTTTTTACTTTGTATAAAAAGTACTAAATACATAATGTTTGTGAAGTGACAAAGTGTGTTGACAAAAACAGTTATGAAATGTGAATATCGGACCATATGAAACCTTCTAACAGTGGAAGTTTCAAATGTTTAACCACTCAAGAAACCGGCATGATAATTATCAATAATTATCACTCTGACTTTATAACAATTATAATTGTTATAAAATGCACTTACGTGATGATACAATAACTTTGATTCCAGATCCAAACATGAGTTTGTTATTGTTAATATTCACACAGCCAGTAAGCGTCATTCATAAACTACAGAAGCTCCGTCATTATGCTGACGACACAACGGTTTATGTTTCTTCATACCTTCCAAAGATATGTGTGGTGTTCGTAGTACATATTTATTGTTGCCATATTCTAGACTAACTTTCTATATTTATTGTACATGGTTATGTTCAGTATGTTTTAAGTAACCGTTGTTTACATATTATTAAAAGAAATAATCAAATAAAACAGTTTTCAAACTGTTCAACAGTGAAATGTATGGAAAACTAAAAAGTAGCAAAGCTTCACTTTGCAGAAGTTAAAAATACTATGAAAATAATAAAATACTATTACATTAATGTCTGTCTGTTTATATGAATTTAAACATTTAATCATCAAAAACTGTCTGTGCTCTTTCTGGTGATTAATTATTCAAGTTTCAGCATTGAAACATTACGTTCTGATTCTTCACTTCTAGACGTTAGTTTTGAGCGTTTATCAGAAACTATATTCATGTTGGACTTTCTCCTGACTCATTTCTCACAAAGACTTTGTTGCAACTTGTTGAAATGACTCGTCACTGAACAAGTTGCTCCACTTATTCTACAGGCAACTTTAAGGAGAGTCACGTCTTTAGTCACTTCTGGAAATGAATCCTATTGAGATCAATGTAATTACAGAATATGGAAGCTATGCCACATACAAAGGAAATTCACATATAGACAGTCAGGTATTTTATGAATCCACTTTGTGTTAAGATCACATGTTATATCACCATGACACCTTTTGCATAACTTTACTAGTGTTGTTGCCAGGTCCTAAGGTTTGTTATTTGTGTATTTTATGCAATTGATAAGAAATATAATGAACAAAAGGACAAAGCTGAGAATTATTTCATTCCCAGTTTGTGTTTTTCTGTCAAAATGAAAGTATGTTTATTTATTAAAAATAAAACTTCTGTTGCTGTTCCGACGTTCATATTGTTAAATCAGTCACAGCACATGAAGACATGCATCATTCTGATTGGTTGTTATAATTATTATAATAATTACACTCATCACACCTTCAGATGGCTGTATTTAGATGTATATGTATGTTTGATTGATTTAACTCACGAGTTTGGACGTTTATTTGATACAACAAATACAACGATTAGTCACAACGGTGAGTATATGGAGGGAAATGTCCGGCGGCGATTGTGACGAGTATGATTCAAATATTGTTGAATATTTTGAGTTTTTAAAGTATGTTGTATTTAAGTGTAAATAGTAACTGGGGAAATAAGAAGACTGATAAAAATAGAAACCCTTAATTTGAATTTATCCAGACTTTACTTGTGACATGACAGCACTTATTAACTAAAATAAACTAAAACTATCGTGTAGAATACCGTTAGAATATAAACATTGGTCCTGATGTTTGTTCAGAGTTAATAATAACAAGTTAAAATAGCTTTTGATAAAACTTTCTACTCACATGTTTGAATTCTCAATTGGATTCCCGACCCAAAGCTAACTTTCCTGTTGTTAGTATTCACACTCTGCATGAACGCTCAACAATAACCGCCAACACTGACGACTGAAGACAAATAACAGAAATTATGCTAAATTATAACCTGGACTAATATTTTTGTGGACAACATTTATGTAAACTCAAAGGTGTTGTTTATTATAATATACCACTACTATATATTACACAACTAGGTTAGAGGTTAAATTACTTTTATAAACTATTTGCACTTGTTTATTTTGGAGTAAACATTTGTATCAGTCTTTATTATATATATATATATATATATATATATATATATATATATATATATATATATATATATATATATATAATTTAATAATTAATTAACACAGGAAACTTAATTTAGTATTTTCCTGAAATGACAGAAGAATACATTAATCACTACAGTTTATTTCTGGGTATTTTTGTTATAATATATTCATATTGGTGTATGTTTTGTTTGTGATAAAGTTGCATCTCTATCATATTTATGTTTAATGTCAGCAGGATGACTCGTTTAATTGAAAGTTTGTGCCACGAAACAAAATTTCAATAAAACATTTCAAGACAGCGAGAAGCTTTATGGAACTTTACTTACCTTAAAATGTTGTAGTTTGGCTTGATAATTATGCAACCATTTAAAATGACTATTAAACATTTAAATTGACCATTTAACATTTAAACTAACAATTTAACCATTAACTATAACTGAGTTTTGACTCACTGGTTTCAACTACTAATCTGGTTCCTGTTCCAAAGTGGAGTTTTCTTAATCCAGACTCAGTCACACAGTTCTCAGCTACAATACAGAAACTCCGGTTTAGTTTGGAAACACTCAGATCTTTCTCCAACGATATGAAGGCGTATCATCTTTCATGTGGAATTATAATCTCATGGGTTCATCTTTCAATCTTAAAATGTTAAGCTACTTTTCTTTGTTGCAAACTTTGAATTTCTACAACCAGCGCTGACAGACATTGATTTAAATATATGTAACATATCCATAATCTAAAACGTTTGACTGGTGTATTACCAATAAGTCTACAAAAGTTATTTATTGCTTCTGTCACAGAAATCTGTACATTTTACTCTGTGATGAAGTAAAAAAAAAGGTGATATTTACGAAAACGTTTGCATCAATTCAGACCAAATATAAAATGACAGCATTTCTTCCTGATTATGAGCACTTCTTCAGATTGTTACCACGCGTGTTTACATCCTAAAACATATCTAATTCCTTCTTAAAAACATAAATGTCTTGCTTTAACAGGAATGTTCAGACCAGTTTCAGTCTGTTTAATCTGTTCTTTACACAGACACTTGTGATAACTTTCATTTGTTTGTCAACAACTACGAAATTATATATTTGTGTTTTCTCTTACTTGTTTCTACCTGTAGAGTTGTTCCAGTGCTGAAGAGGAGCTTCAGTTCTCACACTCAACACATGAAACACTGAAAAAAAATCTATATGATCTATACTTACTTACATATGATCTTTATATCTAAATCCATATAATTTGAGCATTCAAAAGCTAGAACGATGCTCAACATGTGCAGTTATGAATGTTAATAAAAGAGTAATAAGTGTTAGACTACAAAACATGAACGTTTAAAACATGTTTCAATGTTCATCAACTGACTGGTTTGGTCTTTGTTGATCTGCTGGATTAAACAGTTATGGAATAAACATATCCTCACTGAGGTGAATATGCAATATGAAGGTTACTGATGTAGTTTTGGTCGTCGTGATAGAAAGGTTTTTTTAGTTTTTTGGTTTCCCAATCTTTTCTCACCACTGTAAAAAAATGATGAACGTACAAATATTCCACAATAAACTATTATTACTATTACTAGTTCTTACTGACCTCAGCAGGATTCTTTCAGCAAAAATACATTTCCAGTTTTCTGTCTTTAACAATAAGTTCATCATTTATTCACAATGTCTGCAAACTGTTTAATATTTGAACTTATCTACTCTTATCGGGTTAAAGTTTCCTATTCATTAATTATGAATATTAACCTACATCATGTCATTAATAAGTAACTTATTACTCAACTTAAACTTAAATATGACTGTTTGATAGCGTTTATTCGTTGATTAGGTCCTAATTATATCTATCGTATGATGACATGTCTTTTCTAGAGTAAATGAATGCTGTGTGATGTGTAATTAATGTATTGATTATTATAAGTAATGTATTGATTATTGTAATCCTACTCACTCCACAGTGAGTTTGGTTCCTTCTCTGTGAATCCGGTTTGATCCTGAAGGATCTGAACAATAACTAAAGTGTTTCCTTGTGTAGTTCCCAAAAGGTCTTCCACGGCTTTGTTTCTGGTTAAAATCTAAATGATGGACCAAATCACATCATCCGCAAAACAACTGCATGCAAATTGTAATTCTGCATTTTCTACTGAATACATCATATGTTTATGTGATTTATGTTTTTGTATCAAACTGAGTGAAAACCGCCTGTTTATAGTCGATTCATTTTTAAATCCTACAACCAGTTTAGAAATAGTTTTAGAAGCCGGACAACCTCGTGATGAACAATGTCATCCTTCTAAAATGTGTCTTTAGAATTGTGATGATAGTAAAATGTCTTAATTTTTCAGATCCATTTGTAATTTTCCTGTTGAATTTTTTAATTGTTAATACTCACTGCTCTCGACTGTGAGTTTGGTTCCTTTCCCCAAACTAAGCCTCCCAGTTCCCGTCACACCATGGATGGGATCTGATCCATAACCACCTGCACCGTTTCCGTATGAAGACGCTCTATCATACAGATCCTCATTCACTACCTGTGACTGAATATTGTTCATCTACTAGAAAGATCTATTTCAGAAATGAAATTATTACAAGTGAAATGGAATTTAAAAAGCTATATATAATCTAGTGTTTATTATATTAATATTTGAGCTGCTGGTGGACATGTCGCCCATCTATTACTAAGTGAAAAAGGCTACATGTACGAGTGTAATGTTATTAAATTAAGTAACTTACCGGATGTAACTATAAGTTTGGTACCAGAACCAAAGATGAGCTTTGTATTGGAATTACCAGCCACACAACAAGAAATGCAACGACATAAACCCCAAGATCAATTCATGTACATATATACATACATATATACATAACTATGTACATATATTATACATATATGAACATCATAGAATAACTCAAATAACTTACTTGAGCCAACTCTCAGTTTTGTCCCTGAACCAAAGAAACATTTTGAGTTTCCAAACGCACACGATGAGAAACAAGGAGGTCAATGACATAATAATGTATATATATATATATATATATATATATATATATATATATATATATATATATATATATATATATATATATATGACATCTCCTCATGAAGATTTAAATTAAATAAAAATGCTACCATAAATGTTTGTACAGTTATGTTTAATAATTATGGGTTAAAGTTTCTGTCTGAAATAAAGGTAGTTTTTCAGCATATCGTTGGCTGATAAATGATGAATCGGTTACATTAGATCAAACATCGTTCCCAGGAAAAGAGCACGGTATTAGTTTAGTTCCAGAACAAAGAGAACGACATGAACCATGAAGATCAACTCTGATCTCCATCAGCTCAGGTCATAAATACATTGTTATTCTAATACTATTTTGTTTGTATTTAATTTAATAAGTCCGTTCCTCAGTGGAAAGTCAAGGAGAGATATTGTGAAACAAGTTAACTTTGTCTTATTCCTCTCAATAACTAACAAAACATCCACAGTAATTTCCCACATTTGACTTTTTCTCTTTGTGAATGTTGTGGTTAAAAAGTGTAAAGGCGTGTGAGCGCCTGCCCTGTGCTGCTGGAGCTGGAGCTGAGATATGTTGTCCATCACTGGGCTTTTATGAATATGTCTTCTGTGGCTCCAATGAGACAAACTGGAGATAATTTAAAACAAAATAACTCACATTCCTCCACGATCAGCTGGATGCCCTCCCCAAAAAGTATCTTCCAGCTTCCAGAACCCGTCACACAGTGTTTGCTCCCTCAACTAAAACTGCAGCGCGAGAACTTAACTCATGAATTGCGTCACATCGTCTGCAAACAGCTGTTGTTCTTCAGCCTGTTGGTCACTATGGACACAGGGTTCTGTTAAACACATGAACTCATCTTAATTAATATTGTGAATTATTTTGAGTTTATGTTGAATTCCAAAAGCCTGCGGCTGTGACCTTGATGGGATTTTCATTTTTCCCGTAATCACATCAATTATGAGCAGAGCTTTGAGTAATGGAAGAAATAATATGAACAACCTGACATATAACAATAAATCTTGAATATAAATGTGTAACTCACTGCTTTCTACTGTTAGTTTGGAGCCTTTTCCAAAAATCAGCCTCTGGTTTCCCACAGCAGTCACACAGTGGATCAGATCTGATCAATAACTCTATGTATCTGATCTATAACTATATGTATCTGATCTGATCAATAACTATATGTATCTGATCTATAACTATATGTATCTGATCTATAACTATATCTGTCTGATCAATAACTATATGTATCTGATCTATAACTATATGCATCTGATCAATAACTATATGTGTCTGATCAATAACTATATGTGTCTGATCTATAACTATATGTATCTGATCTGATCAATAACTATATGTATCTGATCTATAACTATATGTATCTGATCTATAACTATATCTGTCTGATCTATAACTATATGTATCTGATCTATAACTATATGCATCTGATCAATAACTATATGTGTCTGATCAATAACTATATGTGTCTGATCTATAACTATATGTATCTGATCTATAACTATATGTATCTGACCTGATCAATAACTATAACTACATGTAATTACCTAGCTAAAATAATAACAACTAACTTCAAATGGAAAAAAAAAGCTTTTTAAATGCAAATTATCAGAGAAGATTAATCATTACATTAAATAACATCATCACGACTGTATTTTCTTGAACTGCAACTTTTATTCTATTTTGAGCTTTTAGTTTATGTTTAAGTTAGTTTACATTTAAATGAATGTTGTAAATAGTTTTAAATGGTCTTTTATTTTGCGTGATGTGTTGATGCTTTTAATGGATCCATGAGAATCTCTTTAAAATGTACAAATAATCATAATTAACCTGATTTCTATGAACATACATTTGTATACAAAAGACTTAAATATATTGCACACGTCAGAAATAAAGGAGTGAAAGGTCTAAATGTTTAATTTTTTTTTTGTTTGTGTCTAATAATCATTACATATATTGCGCCTGTGATTTTAAAAACACCGACTCGGCTAAACCGACTTCTTTTAGTTGCAACTCAACATGGAACGTTGTTACTAAAATCATCCAAAATAAGCATTCATTTCATATTTATTTTCACTTACTGGAGACGACTGTCAGCTTGATGCCAGACCCAAAGACGAGTTTAGAGACTCCAGAGTTTGTCACACTCTGAGAAATCCAACCACATAAACCCAGAAATATGAAGGAGGCATATCTCTATGAGTTACTCTTCAAATACATCTCATAATTCAACTAATAATATTTACAAATTAAGGATTATGCTGTTAATTTGAATAGATTTAAAGCCATTTATATGTGTTTGTATTTATTGTGATTTGGGGCTAATACTATAAAATTGTAGCCATCATGGTATTTGAAGCTATACACGTTTATTTACTTTGACTTGTGTCCAAACCACACAGTTTAATACATTTTATATATTTAAATATATACATTTAGTTGTGGTTTAAACCAATTACTGCGTGGACATTATCAAGCTATGCTGTTTTTTTTAGCTTGGCTAAAAAATAAATCAATGTAAAAATATATATTCGTTTAACTACACCATCCTCGCTTCAGCTGGATGTCAATGCATTGTTTACATTATTATTTAAAGGCCTTCACAAATGATCAGATTATCACTTCACTGGATTTGAAAGTATGAAAAATAATTTTCTTTTTTTGGGAAGTTTTTGTATAATTCTATTATATAAAATGTACTTACTGGAATCAACTGTTAATTTAGTGGCAGAACCGAAGAGGAGTTTTTCTCCAGAGCGAGTCACACCGAGAGAAATCCCACCACAGAATCCTCCAGACAGACTCCACTGAACGTATGATACATAATAAAACAATATTTATCATATTAATATGAAAATAAAACCATAATACACCACCGGTTATGGTACAAACGTGGGTATGAAACCAGTCCATATATGTCATACTCCATGACATGTATTTAAATGTCCATTATGAACTTTACAACATGCATTTAACTCTTTCACAGATGACTAACACACCTGTGTTTAACTGTTCCCTCTGAAGGTCATGCTTAAGGTTCTTACGTCTGTTAGTATCTTCACATTCAATAAGAATATTTTCTCTTTTTAGCTATTGTAAAAATATTGCATGGATTTATCCTGTTGAGTTTTTAGTCAACGTAAGATTTCAATCGCTTTCTCTCGACCAATCATTTCATTTAGAGAAGTGTTATTATTATTACTTAACTTTGTGTTCGTGGAGCTGCTGAAGGCAATTCATATTTTACATTATGTGACATTAACTTTCACAATGATTAATAAAGTAATTCAATAAATATGTGCTGAGAAGTTCGTTCAGTTTGAAGTATTTCATCCTATAAATACATGCGACTAAAAAGCTTGAGCTAATATAGAATAATAATTAAATATGAAATCATCACGATACTCACTGGCCTCAACAGTTAGTTGTACTCCTTTCCCAAAAACTATCTTCCAGCTTGCTGCTCCAGAAGCAGTCACACAATGTTTCTGCTATGATCAATAACTGATGTGTAATAAACTGATCATCTGCAAACAACTGTGAGACATATTTGTCTGTTTGATATATAATATATAATGTAAACATTAAGCTAATAACTTCAATGATGCTAAAAAAACATATAAACACTATAATCATCATCTGATCGCCTTAAAATATGATTAGCACTCTTCTGAAAACATTTAATCAGAATCAACTTTATTGGCCATGTGTGTTTACACATACATGGAATTTGACTGTTAATATTAACAGAATTGTCTTCAAAAATCTATCAATAAATCGGGCGCCCATAACTTGTTTTATTTTAATTTGTGTCAATCCCAAATAATACTTTTGGCATAAACAGCCAACAAAAATGTTTTAATGAATTTGATCTAATGAAGTGAATTATTGATACTCACTGGTTTCTATGATTAGTTTGATTCCTTCTCCAAAAAATATTTTCAAGTTTCCTCCTGAAGTCACACAGCGAATCAGAGCTCAACAATAACTGCTCCAAATTATCACTAATTACCCCATTTAACAAAACTATGTTAATATGAACTATGATAACAAAACTATGTTAATATAAACTATGTTAATATGAACTATGATAACAAAAACTATGTTAATATAAACTATGTTAATATGAACTATGATAACACAAACTATGTTAATATAAACTATCTTAACAAAAACTATGTTAACAAAACTATTGGAGCACGTTAATATTAAACAATCGTTTTCCTCACATATTTTCTTTACTTTGTATGAATCCCATTTTGGCATAAACAGCTTACACATTTTTGACAATTGTATGTTTTTAATATATAAATTATTGACACTTACTGGTTTCTACAATTAGTTTGATTCCTTCTCCAAACAGAAGTTTAGCGTTTACTCCTGAAGTCACACAGCGAATCAGAGCTCAACAATAACTGCTCCAAATTATCACTTATTACCCCATTTAAGAAAACTATGTTAATATGAACTATGATAACAAAATCTATGTTTACATAAACTATGTTAATATAAACTATGTTAATATGAACTATGTTAATATGAACTATGATAACAAAACTATGTTAATATAAACTATGTTAATATGAACTATGATAACAAAAACTATGTTAATATAAACTATGTTAATATGAACTATGATAACAAAAACTATGTTAATATAAACTATGTTAATATGAACTATGATAACAAAAACTATGTTAATATAAACTATGTTAATATGAACTATCTTAACAAAAACTATGTTAACAAAACTATTGGAGCACGTTAACAATAAACAATTGATTTTCTCACATATTTTCTTTACTTTGTATAATCCCATTTTGGCATAAACAGCTTACGCATTTTTGACAATTGTATGTTTTTAATATATAAATGATTGGCACTTACTGGTTTCTACAATTAGTTTGATTCCTTCTCCAAACAGAAGTTTATAGTTTCCTCCTGAAGTCACACAGCGAATCAGAGCTCAACAATAACTGCTCCAAATTATCACTAATTACCCCATTTAACAAAACTATGTTAATATGAACTATGATAACAAAACTATGTTAATATGAACTATGATAATAAAAACTATGTTAATACAAACTATGTCAATATGAACTATGATAACAAAAACTATGTTAATATAAACTATGTTAACAGAACTATGTTAGTAGAAACTATGTTAATATAAACTATGTTAACAAAACTATGTTAATATAAACTATGTTAACAAAACTATGTTAATAAAAACTATGTTAACAAAACTATGTTAATATAAACTATGTTAATACAAACTATGATAACAAAAACTATGTTAATATAAACTATGTTAATATAAACTATGTTAATACAAACTATGATAACAAAACTATGTTAATATAAACTATGTTAATATGAACTATGATAACAAAACCTATGTTAATATAAACTATGTTAAAATAGACTATGTTAATATGAACTATGATAACAAAAACTATGTTAACATAAACTATCTTAACAAAAACTATCTTAACAAAACTATTGGAGCACGTTAATATTAAACAATCGCTTTCCTCACATATTTCTTTACTTTGTATGAATCCCATTTTGGCATAAACAGCTTACGCATTTTTGACAATTGTATGTTTTTAATATATAAATTATTGGCACTTACTGGTTTCTACAATTAGTTTGATTCCTTCTCCAAACAGAAGTTTAACGTTTCCTCTTGAAGTCACACAGCGAATCAGAGCTCAACAATAACTGCTCCAAATTATCACTAATTACCCCATTTAACAAAACTATGTTAATATGAACTATGATAACAAAACTATGTTAATATAAACTATGTTAATATGAACTATGATAACAAAAACTATGTCAATATAAACTATGTTAATATGAACTATGATAACAAAAACTATGTTAATATGAACTATGATAACAAAAACTATGTTAATATAAACTATGTTAATATGAACTATCTTAACAAAAACTATGTTAACAAAACTATTGGAGCACGTTAACAATAAACAATCGATTTTCTCACATATTTTCTTTACTTTGTATAATCCCATTTTGGCATAAACAGCTTACGCATTTTTGACAATTGTATGTTTTTAATATATAAATTATTGGCACTTACTGGTTTCTACAATTAGTTTGATTCCGTCTCCAAACAGAAGTTTAATGTTTCCTCCTGAAGTCACACAGCGAATCAGAGCTCAACAATAACTGCTCCAAATTATCACTAATTACCCCATTTAACAAAACTATGTTAATATGAACTATGATAACAAAAACTATGTTAATATGAACTATGATAATAAAAACTATGTTAATATAAACTATGTCAATATGAACTATGATAACAAAAACTATGTTAATATAAACTATGTTAACAGAACTATGTTAGTAGAAACTATGTAAATATAAACTATGTTAACACAACTATGTTAATATAACTTTGTTAATACAAACTATGATAACAAAAACTATGTTAATATAAACTATGTTAATATAAACTATGTTAATATGAACTATGATAACAAAACCTATGTTAATATAAACTATGTTAACAAAACTATGTTAATATAAACTATGTTAATATAAACTATGTTAATACAAACTATGATAACAAAAACTATGTTAATATAAACTATGTTAATATGAACTATGATAACAAAACCTATGTTAATATAAACTATCTTAACAAAAACTATGTTAACAAAACTATTGGAGCACGTTAACAATAAACAATCGTTTTCCTCACATATTTTCTTTACTTTGTATAAATCCCATTTTGGCATAAAAAGCTTACACATTTTTGACAATTGTATGTTTTTAATATATAAATTATTGGCACTTACTGGTTTCTACACTTAGTTTGATTCCTTCTCCAAACAGAAGTTTAAAGTTTCCTCCTCCTGAAGTCACACAGCGGACCAGAGCTCAACAAGAACCTCATTCATAAAGCTGCTCAATAACAATAACAGCTCAATAACAATAACCTGCTCAATAATAGCTCAATAAGGTACTTTAACTTACAGGTACTTTAACTTACACATACTTTAACTTACAGGTACTTTAACTTACAGGTACTTTAACTTACACATACTTTAACTTACGTTACAGATCAACAGCTAACGAGCAGCACATGTGTCACTAAGTTTTATAAAAGTAGGAAGGACTTTTTTCATTAAATTAACATTAAAATAACAATATGGTTAACTTGAGTCATTTCATTGACCATTCTGAACAATCTGTTTGTCTTAAAACTAAAACATATTACCACAATATTTCATCCCAGATGCACATTAGTGGCACTTTAATAACTTCTTTCTTGAAAATAATTTAAAGCCCTTTTTCTAAGTCATAGGATCACATCATCTGCAAATTGTTTAAGTTGTATAAATTGTTAAAAGTTTCGGCTCAGTTAGAAAATCTAAAGAATTGGATGAAGTGTAATTATCTGTTCTTTTTAGTTTGTCGTCAAGTTGGTGTTTTGACTTATTGTTTAATTATTTAGTCACAAACTTACTGGAGATATTAACTTTAAGATGGTTTTATGAAAGGCCAATAAATACAAAGAGCAACCAATATTGTTAATAAAACCTTTCAGTCATACTGATTTTTCCAACCATTCAGGCGGTCTTTTTAACACCTGTCAAACAATCATTACATTTCATTTAGCTGACGCTTTTATCTAACGAATCACCAACCCTCTGATTGAAAGACAGGCATGCAAACCATTTAGCCACAGTCACCCCAAATAACATTGCATCTTATTTATAACAACAGCTTGTATTTTGGATACTCACCGCTCTCTACAGTTAGTTTGACTCCTTTTCCAAAGATTATCTTCCAGTTCCCGGACGAAGTCACACAGTCAGTTTAACCTGAACACTATCAGCTGTTTCCTCTGTATTATTTATATATGTATTTCCTTGAGTTACAGTTGACTAATTACAGGTGCATTTTTAAAGAATGACAACAGAAATGTGTTTGAGATTTAAAAAGCTTTTACATTTTTTTTATATGGAACATTTCCCGAGAGCATTTCTTTTCGACTGCAATGCTGAAATGGTTTGTTTGCTCGTAATTCCAAAGAAATCTGACCAGTTTCTACATGAGAAGTTCTTAATTAGAGAAACTGCAGAAGCTCAAGTTAGGGGACAGACTTTAGTCTCAAGGACCAGGTGGTATATATGAATATATAAATGTACTACATAACATATATTGAGAGGTATTTGTGAGGGAAATAGTAGATTACAATCAGGCGCTTTTTTTAAGTGCTTTTGTCATCATAGAGACTAAATATTTGGGTTTAACATTTAGGCATTCTATACATACAAATATTGTAAATGCATTCTGTGTGTTTTGGCAGATAAAAATGTGAAATCTCTGTTGACTGTTTAATATCTAGTATTACTCGTCTGTGTAAATTAGAATAATACTCACTGGACTCAACTGTCAACTGTATTCCTTCACCAAAAAACAGTTTTTGGATTCCTGTCGCAGTCTCACAGTGTTTCTGTTCTCAACAATAACTACAGAGCTCACACTTTAGCTCTGTAGTTATTGTATTTAACTATATAACTATATATATATATATATATATATATATATATATATATATATATATATATACATAATATATATCATCATCCGCATACAGTTGGGTTTAGATAAAATTAGCTGTTTACTAATTCTAGACTTTACATGTTCTAAGAAAGACAAAACATTATTCTTTAATGTCCCAAATATATATACATCACCCGAGTGGCCCAGACTTTCGTATATTTTTTCGGTGAAAAAGGTTTGGACACCCCTGATCTAAAAGAACCAATACTATAAATGGAAATATTTGAGTCATAGCATATCATTGATTTTAGGTAAAAAATAAAAAAAAAACATTAAATTTAGTTGATTGCAACATGCATGATGGGTTGGAACCAGTTTGACCACTAAGACTCATATTATGTAACATGCAAAATACTCATCCAAATAAAATGATGCTACATTTGAATGTATGAAGTGTGAAAGGTCATTTGTAGTTCCAATAAAAATAGTTAAGTTACTTTCAATAACGTTGTGCTGAAATATAACCACATGAGGACATTTCAACTTAATGTTTAAACATCCAAACCTTTAAAAATACATCATCTTAATACTCACTGCTCTCCACACTTAGTTTGGTTCCTTCTCCAAAAAGGACTTTGTTGTTTTCAGTCAGAGTCACACAGAAGATGTGATCTGAACAATAACTACTTCACCGTTTCCTCCTAACAATAATCACACTAAACAAAAGACCAGTGGATCTGGCTTCTTAGTATTTGGACTAAAGGCCTATAATTATAAAACATGTCTGAATTAATTAAATAACCTTCTCTCATTCCACAAAGGTGGACAATAATATGTTCTCACTATGAATGCATTCTTTTATAAATAAGTGACTTTACAGTTACATTTGAAAAGATTATTTCTGTGTGAAAATAGAAGTTATATGTGTTAAATTAAGAGTCTCATATTATATATATATATATATACATATTTATTTATATTTATATATTGTATCACGCTCATGTGAGGTGTTTAATGGCTTCTTTAAGTGTGTTCGTCTGTAATTAGGACATTTCATCTGCCACCAAACCCATAAAAAAGAGTAAATATTTCAGCGCTATGATGCAAAATCAGCTATTTAACTTTCAGAATCAGAATCAGAACCATTTATTGCCAAGTATGTTAGAGACACATACAAGGAATTTGTCCTGGTGGGAGGTGAAAAACATTTAAAATGTCATATTATGAGTTTTCTTTTATCTGCGTGCTTTGTAGTTTACTTGGCCTTATATATATATATATATATATATATATATATATATATATATATATATATATATATATACATTTAATTATATATATATATATTGTTTCTTCTTTTTCTTGAATCTATCGATTAAATGAGCTCCATCTATAATATTTATGATGTATTTCAGTACTCACTGGGTTCAATGGTTAAACTGGTTCCACTTCCAAAGATGATTTTATATCCAACTCCAGTATTCACACAACACAACGTGCCATCACACAAACTCAGTGAGCCAAACTCCTTTCCGTAATGTATATATATATATATATATATATATATATATATATATATATATATATATATATATATATATATATGTATATATATATATATATATATATACATTTTATTATTATATATATATATATATATATATATATATATATACACATTTCATTATATATATATATATATTTTTATATTTTCTTCTTTTTCTTGAATCAATCAATTAAATGAGCTCCATCTATAATATTTATGATGTATTTCAGTACTCACTGGGTTCAATGGTTAAACTGGTTCCACTTCCAAAGATGATTTTATATCCAGTATTCACACAACACAACGTGCCATCACACAAACTCAGTGAGCCAAACTCCTTTCAGTAATGTAAATATATATGTATATATATAAGTTAATTGTCCTAATCTTATTCAAAATATTTACATTTATTGAAATATTCATGATTATATTTTTTAAGAATAAGGTTCAATCTAATATATTAATCTAATATTTTAATCAAATATATGAATGTATCTGATTTTTTGGACCGATGTCAGGACGCCACTCACTGGTTTCGATGGTTCGTCTGGTTCCAGTTCTAAAGAGGATTTAGTTTCCAGTATTCACACAACGAGAAGCTCCAGAACACAAACTTCCCTTTAAACATCATTGTTTTTACATTTGAGACTTTTATGGATGAAAATAATTCAAATTATGGTCATAAAAATAGGTTCCATTTTTCATTTAAGATACCGGCACACAATCCATGTTTATAATAAATAATGTGTATATTAAAGTGTTTAATGATGCTTTTCTCATATATTTATATACTTTTATATACTCATCTGTCTTCTAGTCTGACTTTAAAGTAAAGTTTTCAATCAAAGCGTCTTCCTAAGATTCATATTTATGACCTATATCAGTACTCACTGGTTTCAATGGTTAGTCTGGTTCCAGTTCCAAAGATAATCTTGGTTCCAGTATTCACACAATGAGAAGCTCCTCAACACAAACTCTCTGCACCAGACTCCACGGAGAAAAACAGCTATGTCATATTTACAGCAGAGATGTTGAGGAGTATTAGATTAGTATTAGATAAATAATAATAATTCATCTCAGCTCATGCATTCATCATTGTTTTAATTATTAGGATTAAGAATCATTTTAGATATTTATATAACAGCGAGACAGCAGCTTCATCCAGATAAAATATTGACGTTCAGATACAAGTGTTTCACTGAGGATAAGGAATTATTCTGTACTTTGAGCCCAATATTCATAATATTTTAGCTCAGATCTTATTGGTTTCAATGGTTAGTCTGGTTCCAGTTTTCTTAAATCCAGTGTTCCCACATCGAGAACACAAACCGAACCATTAACTTTACATTTAATACTTTAGTCTGAATGATTCTCGTCCGATCAATAAGTATATAATAATAATAATAATAATAATAAGTATAAAAACAATAATATATTTGTACTTCATATTTATATTACGAATAAAGTGCAGAACAATCTCAGCTCTCTATATAATGAGGCACCCTTGTCATAAGGCACAAGTGTAAAGAGATAATATGACTCTAAAGCTGAAAAATTGCAGCTTGATTTTGGAGATTCTTCATATCTTTTGTGAAAACATAACTTTACTCATGTGGACAAACTGTTTTGGAGATGGAAATTGGTTTACCAAAGGTCTTAGGTTCACAAAAGCAGTGAAATATATGAATAAAATAGTAGATACATGTAAATAAATGTCTAATGCCAAATTTTGTATTGTCGTTGTGTTGTCTGTCACTACTTTCACCAACATGAGATTTCATAAATACATTGATGCTTTGGTTACAAGTCAACCTTTACATTTTGTAATAATAGAAACTGAAAACTCTGGGTTTTAATCCATCATAATATACAATATGTGTATGTATATATATATATATGAATATTAAAAACTAAATGAAACTATATTTACACATTTGAAAAGATATTTACTGCGTCTTTATTTTCTTTGTTTAGTTTGTTTTTATCTCCTCATGAATTGTTCTTCTTAGGTTTTGTTTATATCCAGTAAAACATTTGACTTTTTGCTCCTCTGTAATATTTATGATGCGTTCCAGTACTCACTGGTTTCAATGGTTAAACTGGTCCCACTCCCAAAGAGCATCTTGTATTGATTTGCTCCTCCAGTCACACAATAGGAAGCAGCGCAACACAAACTCCACCAGACTGCATTCAGAAAAACATTTAAACTTAGTCTGAATAAAATCTGTAAAAACTGATATTATATTTAGTTAACACACAGATTGTTCTGATTGATGTATTTAATAATTATGATAAATGAGTCCTGATAAAACAGTGTTCTACCTTTTTTTATCTTCTATTCTGACTTTGTTTAAATAATAAATAAAAAAGTGAAGTTTGTTTATAAAAAAAGATTCATATAATTAGTATTAATAATCTATAACTTACTGGTTTCAATGGTTAGTCTGGTTCCAGTTCCAAAGAGTATCTTGTTTCCAGTATTCACACAACGAGAAGCTTCAGTACTAAAACTGATCCAAACTCCCTTCACAAAAACACGTTTTTAGGTTTTTACTTCTGCTGGAATTATTACGTCCCAGTGAGAAAACAAATATGATTTCTATTCTAAACTAATTATAAATTAAAAATAACGAGTGCGTAGAGATTCTGTGGTTTGATATTAAAGACTCTCCTTCAACAATATATGCTCATAAAACTCATTTAAATATTTGCTTTAGCTAATTGTCATTTTAGGGTTTTTATCCCAAAACTATTTTTTTTGCGGATTAAAAAAAGTTTAAAAACTAGAAGTTTCTCTGTTGTTTTAATTTGAAAAACTCTGTAAAGACACCTCCAATAACTAAAGTTGATTTCAATACCAGTACTTACTGCTCATTATCATTACTTACTGCTTATTATCATTACTTACTGCTCATTATCAGTACTTACTGCTTATTATCATTACTTACTGCTCATTATCATTACTTACTGCTCATTATCATTACTTACTGCTTATTATCATTACTTACTGCTTATTATCATTACTTACTGCTCATTATCAGTACTTACTAGTTTCAATGGTCAGACTGGTTCCAGTTCCAAAGAGCATCTTAAATCCATCATTCACACAACAAGAAGCTCCAGAACATAAACTCTGAACAAACTTCATTTTAGAAAACTAATTAAATAATGGTATATTTATCATATAATACACATATAATATTGTTTATTGTTATTATCGACTGAATTATTATAATCTTTTTACTTTGTGTTGATTTTATGAGCCTGAAGATCTTTGTTTTTATCTTTGTTTTATTTTATTTCCAGTTAAACGTTGTTTTTAACGACGCTCCATTCATAAATAATATTCATAATGTATTTGAGTACTTACTGGTTTCAATGGTTAGTCTGGTTCCAGTTCCAAAGAAGAGTTTATTCTGATTGTTCGTCACACAACAAGAAGTCACACGACACAAACTCAGAACCAGACTTCACCCAGAAGAACATTGTTTTTACATTTTACGATTATTAATATCCGTTATTAGTATGTATTATAAATAAAACGTACATTTAGATATTTACTGTAGAAGAAACGTAATAAACTAAATGTTTATGATGACAGATGATGAATCTCATCAATACGTTTTATTAAAAGGATGTTTTACTTTGAGTCGTTTCATGTTTTAGTAAATTAAACAAAGATTGTCATTAAAGACGCTTCAAATATGAATAATGTTTATATTAATAGTCAATATCTGTACTCACTGGGATCAATGGTTAGTCTGGTTCCAGTTCCAAAGATCATATTTTGATTTCCATCATTCACACAACGAGAATATTAATAAACTTACATTTAAATATTCAGGTTTGATTTCAAAACACTTTTAAATTTAGGAAAACTAAAAAATTACAAAAGTTTGTTTCTCACAGAATCACGTTTTTTTTAAACTTTTTTACACTTTTGCCTGAATTATTATTGAACAGTTGAACATTTACACATGTATACCGTAAATCGGTGTTTAAGTAAAGATACTAAACAATATTGTTATTGTTATTAACACGCTTTGCAGATGATGTATTGATGATTCATGTTATTTAAGGAATGTATGATATTAATGATCAATATTCATTCAATCAAACTTTTGTCTTAATAATTAAAGAACAGTCAATGCATAAATTGCAGTTTTTGATAATATTGTTAATTTTGAATATCAACCAAATAAAATGTCTCTTTACTGCAAAGTTTAGATTCTGAACAAATATGTGATGCTCTGAATTAATACTTTGATGATTCTGAATTAAACAATTCAAGGTTTTTACATCAATACATATTATAAATCAGTTGTCAATGGTGAAATTTACTCAAATATAGAGACAGTATTTCATTATTTTCTACTTTGTGAAGATTTTATGAACCTGAATGTTGTAAAATACAAGTAGATTTAATAATATGTGTTAAAATCAGTACTTACTGGTTAATACCAGTACTTACTGGTTAAAATCAGTACTTACTGGGTTCAACGTTTAATCTGGTTCCAGTCCCAAAGATGATCTTCTGAGCTCCAGTATTCACACAACATGAAGCCTCACAACACAAACTGACTGAACCAAACTTCATGTAGAAAAACAGTTTTTAACTATTTTAATTCAAACCTAATATTTAAATTACATGTAAATATTGTTTCTGCACAGTTGAGATTATGTGGTTTTACTTTAAAGATTCTCCTTCAACAACTTATGTTTTTTAACAATTTATATAAATATTTGTTCTGAAAGTATTTTTTTGTTTTCTTCCCAAAACTATTTCCTTAGATCATAAAAGTTTGGAGACACAAAGTTTTCATCTCACAACATCGTAGATATGTTCATATGACTTACTGGTAAATATGAGTACTTACTGGTTAATATGACTTACTGGTAAATATGAGTACTTACTGGTTAATATGACTTACTGGTAAGTATGAGTACTTATTGGTTAATATGACTTACTGGTTAATATGAGTACTTACTGGGTTCAATGGTTAGTCTGGTTCCACTTCCAAAGACCATCTTGTTTAAACCAGTATTCCCACAACAAGAAGGTCCAGATCATAAACTGCGTCGCTGATTCGCAGTGTGTCGTCGTCGCTTTTGAACTAAAAACTCCACTTTCTACATAAATGTTGAGATTTATTTATTGTCATGTTGATTATTCTGATTAAAATCTTTTCAACTGAATTTTATTTTATTATGGAGACAATATTTATTTTGTTTTACCTCTTTAACTGGATGGAGCTCCATAGCCAACAATGTGAAGCTGAATTATGAATTATTGATGTGTTTTGTGATTATTTCCAGAATAATAGAATGAACAAGATCATAACAAGTGATGATGATGAATGTGTTTCTAGTCACTGAGTTCAATGGTCAGACTGGTCCCAGTCCCAAAGACCAACTGGTTTCCAGCGTTCTCACAGCCAGACGCTGTTGCAGTTTTCGATGATATAATCATGATGTTAAATGTATCTTTACTGCACAGTAGAGATTCTTATAGGAAAGTGAGGAATTCATTTTACACTTTAACATTAAGATTTTAGTTTTTAAATTAAACCAATAATAATAATAATAATTTGTATATTTGATACTTTTTGTATTACAATAAATGTACTATATAATATATTTATATATAATATAGTTATAATAGTTATTCTGTCTGCATATATACTATTTCCGTTATTGTTGATTCTTTACTGTTTGTATTGCTTATTTGCTTATTTATAAAACTTTGATCTTGTTTCTTTTATCTCTTGTTTGCACTTTAATCCTGTAAATTATAAATAATAAAGGATTATTTTATAATGTTATCAATAAAATGTTAATTTTAACATTAATTTACAGAAAAGTCACAGAATTAACTACTTGGGAAATTATATTTTTCTCTGTAATAAACATTGTAAAATGTCATTTTAAAGCCGCTTCATACTAAATCATATTCATAATTAATATGAGTACTCACTGGGTTCAATGGTCAGACTGGTTCCAGTCCCAAAGATCAACTGGTTTCCAGCATTCACACAACCAGAAGCTTCATGACACAAACTCTCTGAGCCGGACTTCATCCATGAAAACAGAGTTTTTTGTCTTAATAATTAAAGTAAAGTCAAATAAATACATTTCTGTTTTCATTCGTAATAAATGTTCATTTTGAATATCTACCAAATCAAATGTATCTTTACTGCAAATCTTTGATGCTCTGAATTAATACTTTTACAAAATCAAGGTTTTTACATTTGTGACTTCTGTCCAGTCAAATAGTCAATTTTTAAATATTATAAATCAGTTGTAAATGGTGAAATTTACTAAAATATAGAGAAACTGAATTTATTTATAATATAGATAATCTCATAAAAAAGTATTTCATCTTTGTGATTGTATAAAACCTTTTTTATTCTGGTTATATATGTGTACGTTATCATATTGATCATCATTAGATGTTTACTTTACTTTCAGTCACAACAAAACAAACTTCATTCAGAAAAATATGTTTTCTAAGTTTCTGTTTCGATTCAAAATAAATTGACGTTAAACAGAAATAATGAATTGTTTTAGTGCTCAAGCTCTCCATTAAGACATCCCTGATGTTAATATTACAATGAATCATTCAACAACTTCCGCTCATTAAAACTCTTTTACATCTCACTTCTTCACATTTTATACTTAGTTTGCATTTCATGTTTTATGAACTTTAAATGAATTTTAATCTAATATGGTTTCAGCAGAAAGACAAGAAACCAACGTACGTCTCAACATTAGTGCTGAGTCCACGAGTCAAACACGCCGACATCGTCATGAAGCAGAGCTCATACTCCATGAGCAACAAGTCAACAAGAACAACAAGAACAACAAGAACAAGAACAACAAGAACAACAAGAAGAACAAGAAGAACAAGAAGAAGAAGAACAAGAAGAACAAGAAGAACAAGAACAAGAAGAACAAGAACAAGAAGAACAAGAAGAACAAGAACAAGAAGGACAACAAGAACAACAAGAAGAACAAGAACAAGAAGGACAACAAGAAGAACAAGAAGAACAAGAAGAACAAGAAGAACAACAAGAAGAACAACAAGAAGAACAAGAACAAGAAGAACAACAAGAAGAACAAGAAGAACAAGAACAAGAAGAACAAGAAGAACAAGAACAAGAAGAACAAGAACAAGAACAAGAAGAAGAACAAGAAGAACTACTACTCACTGGACTGAACCGCTAACAGAGAGCCAGACCCGAAGAGGAGTTTCTCTCGTCCACCGACAGTCACACAACATAAGAGCTCTCTACAAAAAGTCTGCAGAAGGACTCGACATCGTGAAGCTTAAAGGTCAACAACAACAACAACAACAACAACAACAACATGAAGAAAATATACTGAGAGGAATCAGAGAAGAACTGTGAACTAAAACTTTGTTTCATCCACTTCGGTAGAAACTGGATCAAAACTGATTAAATAAACATTAAATAAACCTGATTAAGTAAACATGATTAAGTAAACCTGATTAAAGGAACATTAAGTAAACCTGATTAAATAAACCTGATTAAATAAACATTAAATAAACCTGATTAAGTAAACATGATTAAGTAAACCTGATTAAAGGAACATTAAGTAAACCTGATTAAATAAACCTGGTTAAATAAATATGAAATAAATATGATTAATGACCCGTCGGCTGATGCTGGTTTTTACACAATTTAAATCCTGAAACTAACTTTTAACTTTTGTGTTCAATATTACTCCATTTAGTTTATATATTTTGTGTAAGTCTAAACGCTAGAAAGATGCAATAAATTCAGATAAATATGAATCTTACCAGATTCAACGGTCAGTTTGGTTCCACTGCTGAAATAAAGTCGGTTTCCTCCCTGATTATTCACACTGTGACGAGTACTGTGACGAATACTACCAATACTATGAGTACTGGGACCAATATTACTAATACTACGAGTACTGGGACCAATACTACGAGTACTGTGACGAATACTACCAATACTATGAGTACTGGGACCAATACTACTAATACTACAAGTACTGGGACCAATACTACTAATACTACGAGTACTGGGACCAATACTACGAGTACTGTGACGAATACTACCAATACTATGAGTACTGGGACCAATACTACTAATACTACAAGTACTGGGACCAATACTACGAGTAATGGGACCAATACTACGAGTACTGGGACCAATACTACCAATACTACGAGTACTGGGACCAATACTACCAATACTGTGACAAATACTGGGACGAGTACTGGGACAAAAACTGCGAATACTGGGACGATGCTGCATTCACAAGCATCTGTTCTTCTCAGAACTCCTTGCTGTAAAACGTGTATTTCTCTACTTGTTTGGTCTCAACTTGCATTCATCACCGTTTTCTTGTATTTTCTTCTCTTCCTCAGAAGCAGCTTTGATGGAAGAGCAAAGAGTGAAACGTAAAACCTCAGTGAGATGATCTGCTTTCTGTCTTTCCTCGAGCAGATTCACGTCTTCACACATTTGGTTTAAATCCACAGAAACTCACCAGTTCTGGTTCAGGCTCCAGGTCTTAAGACCTCATGGAGGCGACGAGGCCGGCGTCCAAACAAACGGGCCCTCGCTGGTCTTCACGGTATCCCATAATGCATTTCAGGCTGGTCAGCTGTGGCCTGAAGGCTCACGGGTAGCTTACGAGCGTCCCCAAAGGGATCCAAACCAGGTGTGGATGGACAAACAAGCGAAAGAGGACGTCGTCCCTTCGAGTGTCTGCAGGCTGCCGAACGTCAACTTCCAGAAACTACCGATGATCAGGCCTACTGATGGTCAGGTCTACCGATGGTCAGGCCTTTTGATGGGTCAGAGCCTGGTGATGGGTCAGGCCTACTGATGGGTCAGGCCTACTGATGGGTCAGGCCTACTGATGGTCAGGCCTACTGATGGCCAGGTCTACTGATGGGTCAGGCCTACTGATGGCCAGGCCTACTGATGGGTCAGGCCTACTGATGGTCAGGCCTACCGATGGTCAGGCCTACTGATGGGTCAGGCCTACTGATGGCCAGGCCTACTGATGGGTCAGGCCTACTGATGGGTCAGAACATGCTGATGGTCCGCCAGGTAATACAAACACCTTGAGCCCCTGAACCATGGAGGGTTCAGGAGTCTGATCGTCAGGCGATGGAACATCATCGTCTGTATACAGACCAACAGCTGGAGCTCCTCAATGATGAAACAAGGTGTTGTTGCATCAGTTGACAGCATCTGAAACTCACAGTCCATCATCATCGTCATCGTCATCATCGTCTTCCTCGTAGAGCTCGAGCATGGCCGACATCCCTCAGTCTCAACGTCTCCTGGAAGTCGATCCCGTTGAATGAAGACTGAAAAAAAGAGAAACGCCGAGAGAAGTTCTAACCCTTTGGAGTTCTGGTGCAGCCTCCTGGCTCACGCTGTGAACAGGTTCTCTCAGACTCTGCAGCACCTCACGGTGATCAGGACTCCTCTTCAGCTTCCTCTCCTCTGAGGTAGAACTCCTCCAGGAGGAACTGTGTAGCTTCTGTAACAGGAAGGAGCAGAACAAGTCATGTGACCCATTTCTTCACCTGCAGCCTCGAAGCAGGAGCTTCCTCTCAGCGTTGTTGTGTTCAACTCTTCTTCCCTGGACAGACTCTCGGCCTCCAGCAGACGAAACATTTCTTATTTTCATTTTCGTCAACAAGCCAAAACGTCGGTCCGTCTCCGTCTCTCAGCCCGCCGGGTCCTCCTGATGCCAAAGTCTCTACAAACACAAACATGCAAAGTTGAAATCAAACCTGGTGATGAATGGTGATGAAGGCTCATTGATATGTTTTAATGGAGCTCCAGGAGACATCAGCTGTGGGTCTGAGATACAAGCGTCTGAGGTTTTCATGCATAAGAGGGTAGCGCCAGAACACACTGAGGGGATTGTATAGCTCTCCACCAGAGACCAAACTCAAACTCATTTATTTAAATCTGCTTGCTGGTTCAGTATGTTTTTATTTTGATTCTTAATGTGATGTCATCTCTCTTGTTTATCTTCGTTTGTCTTTGCCTTGTAAACTGCTATATAAATCAAATGTATTATTATTAGTATTATCATCATGTCTGGTGGTCAGGAATGAAACGTCCTGACCAGTAAAGCTGCCGCACAGAGACCAGAACCAGAGGAAGTGATGAGGACTCTGGAGTCCCCCTCCGGTCCACTAGGTGGCGGCCTCAGTTCAGAGATCAAACTCAGTTTGCTTAGTTTTGACTCAATATACCTGACAACTATGATTTAAGTAGATAAAAACATCGTTACGTTGATGACCTTTTTTTAAATTGTTGTTCTTGCCTTTTGATATAAATGTTGTTTGATTGTTTTAAATGAATCAGCTTAATTAAAATAAACAAAATTATATTTCCACATTATCTCTACAAACATATTTGGTGTGATGTAAATATCATGAGACGAATTCACAGCGACCTTTTTTTAAGGGGAAAAACATCAAAATATTGACAGTTTAATTGTGTAATGAGTGTCTAATTTAATGAATATTATCGTTGCATCGTCACTCGTGCATGAAATATTATGAGTCACAAACATGAGATCTATATTTAAAGAATCTAACACAACAAACCAGATTTAATTATGTTACATAAATACATTATTTATTGTATGAAACCAGACTTTAACACTAAAGAGATATGATTGAATGTGAACTGAGTTTCAGTTCCTGTTTGATGTTTATCAGCTTCCTGTTGGAATGTGGTTCAACTGATGAAACCCAACAGACGCACACACACACACACACACACACACACACACACACACACACACACAGACACACCAAGAAACACACACACACAGACACACACACACACACACACACACATCAGGGAGGTAAAGCTGTGAGGCTTCTGACATACAATTATTATATTAAGAAAATCAGAATCCATCTCTGAGGCACTCCGAGTGTCACCGAGGCCAAAGAGGAGACAAATAAACAACAAATAAAACAACTCTCTGCTGAAGTGTTTATGAGGACGTATAATATTCTGAATCACTGCAGACACAAACAGAAAAAGCAATAAACTGAAATAAAGCGACTCGATGTTTATTATAAACAGAAATATTTCTGTGTGGAAACCAGGAAAAAGGACAAAGGCTCGGATATTAAATATCATTTCAGTTTTACTTCCACCTGAGGACGAAACACACGAGAGAGAAGAAACTACTACTACTAGAAGACAAGCGATAAATAGAAAGAGTGAGAATCAAAACCACAAAAAATACTTCAAGTTCTGGATGTTTGTGTTTTAGTATTTTTTGTATTTCTGTAATTAGAGATCATTCTTCTTCATGTCATTTCTATATGTGAAGAGAAAACGTGCTCTGAAATATAAAAATGCAATAAATACAAAATATAAATACTTAACATTAAATGTGAGTGCTTTCACGTTTTAAAAAATATTTTTGGTATTTGTTGAATGAATAAAAAAAGTTAAAATTGGAGCAGATTTTTCTTCTGGTTAGTTTTATTACTTTTGATGTGTTTAAATGTTTGTGTCTTGATTTGAGTTGTTTATATATTTAGAGAGACATATTCAGTATTTGTATTTGTTTCCCTTCTTACTTTCAGCATTTTAAGCGTTTTTAGGGTTTGGGTTTAGTTTTACTGCCGTTTTCTGTTATGAAGCACATTTCTTAAACATTAACATCAATAAATGCAATAAAAGACTTCTATGATTGTGTTTGAATATTGGCAAAGTTTTCCTCCCATTGTGTGTGTTTTGTCCTTCAAGGCCACCGTAGTTTTCTGCCAATTCCATCAAAATTAAATCTATTTTTTTGGATGAATAAAGAAACACTCGACCAATCAGACGCAGTTCCTCCTGGCTTCGTCCAATCAGACTTCAGCGTCAGAAGAGCACGGCTCTGATGGTGAGGAGGGAGCTGAAGGCCACGGCTTTGATGAAGATCAGCCTCAAGGCGATCAGCAGCAGCAGGTACCAGTTCAGCTCAGTCCAGTCGGGACCGGGTTCTTCAGTCAGGGCCCCGGGTTCTTCAGTCAGGGCCCCGGGTTCTTCAGTCTGGGACCCGGGTTCTTCAGTCTGGGACCCGGGTTCTTCGATCTGGACTATATGGATATGAGACATTGCATGCAGAATGTGAGTCCTTCATGCAGTTTATCAACTTGAAGTATAACTTGCAGTACTGAATTACAAGCGCTGTACTTCAGTACTGTTTTGAAGTACTTGTACTTTACTTTAGAATGTATTTATTTATTTAGTTTATTTAATCTTCTTACCGCTTAATCTTCAATAAATGTATGTAATCTTCTTACCGCTCTGGTTCCTGAACTCACAGGACCGGATCGTCTTGTCACTGAATCCGGCGTAGAAGTAGGTCTTCCTGTCCGGGGACCAGACGTGGGATGTGGGGGTCTGGTGGAGCTGCTGGTACCCCATCTGATCCCCCGTCACATTCAGAACCAGGTCCCCTCCCTTCGGATGGAACCCCGAAGCCAGACAGACATCCGGGCCCGGCAGGCCGGCAAGAGGACTCCGGATGAAAAGGGTCACAGGAACCGGATCTGTAGGAAGAAAGACCTTGATGAACCAGATCTACAGGAACAAAGACCACGATGAACCAGATCTACAGGAACAAAGACCATAATTAACCGGATCTACAGGAACAAAGACCACAATGAACCAGATCTACAGGAACAAAGACCATAATGAACCGGATCTACAGGAACAAAGACCACAATGAACCAGATCTACAGGAACAAAGACCACGATGAACCAGATCTACAGGAACAAAGACCACGATGAACCAGATCTACAGGAACAAAGACCACGATGAACCAGATCTACAGGAACAAAGACCACAATGAACCAGATCTACAGGAACAATTCATAATTAATTAATAAAAGATGATGTATTAATGACGTTTCTTTGACTCATGTTTAAAAGTCACTTTTATTTCCATTACAATTGAAAAAATAAACCAATAAATTCATATGATTTAAATCCTTTAAAGTTGTCTGCTGTTTTTAGAGTTATTCTTTCTTCATTTTTAATTTAAAGTACTTCATTTTCCAATAGATGCAATTACAATAAATGTTACTTTCATTATTATTAGCATATGTATTTATTTATTCATCAAACTGCACAAAATCCCAATTTAAGACTCAAAGTAGTCGTGAATTAATTACTAAGACAATAAGATACATCAGATTATTATAATTTAATATTACAAGAACTTTGTCGGTAAAGTTGATCTATATACATTTTATTTTACATTATATATATATATATATTATTTATATTATATATGCCGATGATGACTCTCCTTTACCTCTGTGTATCTGACTCATTTCTCTGGAAATTAATATTTAGACAGACTTTATAAGCATGAGGTATTCTGTTAAGAGCATTTATTATTATTATTATTATGAGTATTACTATGTTTATTAGCAAGCAGTACGAAGTTACATTTATTGTCCAAATTAACTAATTCACTAATTACGTATTAAGTGCTTATTTAAACAAGTATTTTTATTTGACACATATATATGGCGAAGCTCTCCATTTACTGGTCGGTCTACGTTCCAACCCTCACCTCTGGCCACGAACTCTGGGTCGTGACCGAAAGAACGAGGTCTCGGATACAAGCGGCTTCCTCCGTTGGGTGGCCGGGCTCAGCCTTAGAGATAGGGTAAGGAGCTCGGACATCAGGGGGGAGCTTGGAGTCGAGCCGCTGCTCCTTCGTGTCGAAAGGAGTCAGCTGAGGTGGTTCGGGCATCTAGTCAGGACGCCTCCTGGACGCCTCCCATTACATTAGATTAGTTTTCCAGGCTGGATGGGATATTTTGTGTTTTCACTGAAATGCCGCTCAACTCTTCACCTGTAATTGTTTTAATATTTATATTTATTATCATTATTATTATTATCTTTATTAATATGCAGTATCATTTTTCACTGGAACAGAAACAACATTTCTAAGAATTCATTTTTATTTTCCTAAAATTTATTTAAGTCAACAAATATGTTTTATTTATATTATTTAGAGCATTTTGACTTTAACGCCTTCGACTGATAACTGATTGTTTTAAATCAGTAATCAGTATTAATATACATCGTCATCATTATAATTTTCAGTTTTCCAAAGAAGAACAACACATATTGACATGTTTCTGAGACTTAGAAAATATTTTTCCGTATTATTTAAAAATACTTATATATTCCAAATATTTAGAAATATGTCAGTCAGATTTCGCTTCTGCTTTAATAAACAAAAAGCATTTATAATCTGTTGAAACTTGATTTGGAAATAGATTTGATTTCAGTTTTTTAATCCACTTAAGGACAATATTTCAGGACAGATTTATTTAAAATAAATTACTCTGGATATAAAACACATTTCAGTTTTCTTTTGATTTAAAGGAAGTTTTCTTCAGTTTTTGTTCTGTTTGAAGTAAGCTGCATTTCAGCTGCATTTCTGGTGCAACAAATAATTGGGATCATAATCTATTTCCATCATTATTATTTCTCGACGTTAGCAGCAACACATTTTCAGAGCTTTCTGATTAAATATGAATGTTTCTTGTAGAATCTTTAGTTTCTCTGCTTCCAGCAGCTCAACACGACTCAACCGATGCATCCAGTTGAGCTTTAAAGATAAAAACTGGATTCCAGAGTAAAGAACGCATCATCTATAATAAAGGGTTCTCTTATCTTATGTATAAACTGCAGAGCGAGGCGGTAAAATAGGGTTCTCTTACCTCGAGGAGTGACTGTGAGACGGATCCCGTTCCCAAACTTCAGACCATCACAGTGGTTCAGCCTCCAGCAAAAACCTCACAGGAGTCCAGCGGACCCGGACCTGGACCCACACGGGCTTCAGACCCAGAGGGACCCACTCAGAGCCGGACTGGTTCCTTTGGGGAACGTGAGTCCAGCTGAAGAGAAGCAGGGAACGTTTAGGAGGAACTCTGTGCGTTCTGAGGGTTCTGTGTCTCGGTTGGTTCTGTGTCTCGGTTGGTTCTGTGTCTCTGTTAGTTCTGTCTCTCTGTTGGTTCTGTGGGTTCTCTCTCTCTGTTGGTTCTGTGGGTTCGGTCTCTCTGTTGGTTCTGTGATTCTGGATGCTTCCTGACTGGAAACAGGCGGCTGAGAGCGTGTTAGGTTTTTGTCAGGCTGTGTTGGATGTTCAGTCAACGTGGTAACCAACCCCACACGGTGTAAAAACCTGGTGCAAAAACCTCGGAGCTGCAGGAGGAAACAGCAGTGCGTCACCGCAGCACCCTGAGGTGCTAATCAGGTCATGATCACCACAAAGCTGAGTATTTATCCATATGTATCTGTCTAAATATTATGGAACATGACACAAGCTGTTGGACGAGGTGTACAAATGTTGGTGAACGATGTATTTGGATTGTAAATCCAGTATTAAACTGTTTTAAACCAGTAATACACCTGTATTACGCTGTATTAAACCAGTATTAAACTGTTTTAAACCAGTATTAAACTCTCCAGTACTCAGTATTCATCTCCTCCGCGAATCTCCACCTTAACAAGGTGGCGGAATTTGAGTGGCTCAGTGATCCTGGAGCTATGTTGTCTGGAGCATCAGCCCATGGTAGGGTCTCTCAAGGACAACAGGTCTCAGGGGAGAGCCCAGACTAAGAGCGGTTCAAAAAACGCTGACGGTTTGAAGCTACCAGGGAAACCGGGGCACCCTCCTGGAGCCAGACCCAGGAGGTGAACTCGTCGGCGAGCGTCTGGTTTTCCCCGGAGAACCATAGGGTCGCCTCCCTGCTGGGAGTAAGGCTCTGACTGTTGTTTGTGCTTATGCACCAAACAGCATTTCAGAGTATCCGGCCTTCTTGGAGTCGATGGGAGGGTCTTGGAAAGAGCGCCGCCTGCCGACTCCATATTTTCTCCTGGAGACTTCAACGCTTCAAAGACCTGGCAAGCCCAAACGTGTAGTGAGGGTGAACTGGGAACATCTGGCGGAGGATCCTGTCTGGGAGGTCTTCAACTTCCACCTCCGGAAGAACTTCTCACACATCCCGAGGGAGGCTGGGCACATGGAATCCGAGTGGACCGTGTTCAAACCTCTATTGTGAACACGGCCGCTAGGAGCAGTGGTCAGTAGGTCATTGGTGTCGTGGCAGCAACCTGAGAACCTGGTGGTGGGCACTAGGTGTGAGGGAAGCCTTCAAGCTGAAGAAGGAGGCCTTTTGGACCTGGTTGGACCAGGGGTCTCCTGAAGCAGCTGACAGATACCGGCAGGCCAGAAGGGTTAGGGCAGAAACTCGGACATGGGAGGAGTTCGGGGAGGCCATGGAGAAGGACTTCCTGTTGGCCTCAAGGAGGTTCTGGCAAACCATCCGACGGCTCAGGAAGGGAAAGCAGGGCCTACCCCAAGCTGTTCTCAGCGGGGGAGGGGGGCTTCTGACCCAGATGGGGACATCGTCAGGTGGTGGAAAGAGCACTTTAAGGAACTCCTAAACCCGGTCAACATGTCCCCTGGAGAGGGGGCAGCACCTGAAGACTTGGGGGTGGTTGCACCTATATCCCTGGAAGAGGCCACTAAGGTAGTCAGAAAGTTCCTTGGTGGCGTGGGGGGATGAGATCCTGAGATGCTGAAGGGGCTGTACGTTGTTGGGCTGTCATGGCTGACACGCCTCTTCAATGTCGCATGGGGTTCGGGAACAGTGCCCATGGACTGAAGACCTGGGTGGTAGTTCCCATCTTCAAGAAGGGGGACCGGAGAGTGTGAACTATCAGGGTCACACTGCTCAGCCTCCCGGGGAAAGCTTATGCCAGAATGCTGGAAAGGGGGCTCCTGGGTGCTGAAAGGAGGCTCCAGGGTGCTGAAAGGAGGCTCCAGGGTGCTGAAAGGAGGCTCCGACCTCTTGCCAAACCTCAGATTCAAGACGAGCAGTGCGGAATGCGTCCCGGACGCTGAACAGTGGACCAGCTCTTTACCCTCAAAGACTACTGTGGGGTCCTGGGAGTTTGCCCACAAATTAACCCAGTATTAGACTGTATTAAACCAGTATTAAACTGCTTTACACGAGTATAACAATGTATTAAACCAGTATTAGACTCTATTAAACCAGTATTAGACTGTATTAAACCAGTATTAGACTAATACTGGTTTAATAGTCTAATACTGGTTTAATAGAGTCTAATACTGGTTTAATACACTATTAAATCAGTATAACAACGTATTAAACCAGTATTAGACTGTATTAAATCAGTATTATACTCTATTAACCCAGTATTAGACTGTATTACACCAGTATTAAACAACCTTAAACTAGTATTGTATTACACCTATTAAACAGACTGAAACCTGCATTAAACCAGTATTAAACCGATTGAAACCAGTCTTAAGCAGCAGTCTCATAGTGAGTTGTGAAGCCTCTGTTTAATCCCCTCCTCCAGCAGGTTTTAGTGCAGAGTTAAGCCTGACTTGAGTCAGCGTGGTAGGTAGACACGGTGAGAAACCGTCGCACAAAAACATACAACGGTTTCTGGATGAAGACACTCGACAGCAGCTGAAGGCTTGAGGTTGTTTCTAATCAGCAGCCTGTGGTTCCTTTGAAGAGGAGAGGAGTCTATCTGATCGACCACAAGGTCATGTGACCACGGGGTCATGTGACCTGATGATCAGTCTCATCTGAGGCTACAACTTATATTAGCTTATATAAATACACATATAGTTTGTGTGTGTATATATATATATATATATATATAGCATATATATAGCATATATATATATACATACATATACACACACACACACACACACATACATCTGACCCAGAGGAATGAGGATGGAGCCGTGTGGAAGGAGAACATATTTACGTTTATTTAAAGGAACACAACCTCAGACGATAAAGACACTTCCCGTCAGAAACCTGCATCACAGCTCACATTCATAATATTTTATCTTTATTATTGTTCAAATACATTTGTAAATGCAACATGAAAAGCACAATCACAAGGAAAATAGACGCGTCTCTCTGAAGTCTGCTTTAATAAAACGCCCTCGAACGGGAAAATAAAAACATTCTTCTTCTCTTATTTTTTTTTATCCCTTCGGAACTAATCGGTGGTTTTGAAGGTAGAAACAAAACAAACATCGTTCTGCTGGTTTGAACCTGACAGGAAGTTACAGTCTAAACCCTCACTCCTGATTGGTCAACGGTCGCTCCCTCTGCTTCCCGATTGGCTGTGCGCCAAAACCAGGGACCGACAGGAAGTGAGACCGCAGAAATAAAAGCCCCGAACCTCTCGCGAAGCCTTCCGGAAAACTGTTTTAACGAGAACATTGGAAGCTTTACGGGCGAACGAACCAAACGGGAAGAGAGCGGCTCGTCGGTTCACCAAAACATCTGATGCTTTTCTCTGGTTTTACATTTCACCGGTGATCAAAACACGACGAGCCATTTTAATGTTAAAAAAATCAATTTTTTCTGACCGACGTTACTTCTACGAGCTTCTGAAACGTGATTATTTTATTTAACGACTTTAACGAGAAAGACGGGTCGTCACTTCCTATCTCCGGAGGCTTCAAACAATCGGCGTACAGGTGGAGCCGCCCTAGTGGTCATGGTGAGAAACATAGTGGGGACGTCCAGCCAGCGACCTGTACACACACCTGGACACACACACACACACCTGTACACACACCCGTCTGCCTGCCCGGGCGGACAGACAGCAGACGCCGCGCTGCTTTAAAACTAGTAAAAAAAGGCAGAACAGGAACACAAAGAAAGAGTAAATGCAGGTTAAGTAAGCGAGCAGAGAGACTTCTCGTCTTCTTTTCTTTCGTTACGTAAAGAAACAACAGGAAGAAGAAAGAGGAAGAGAACCCCCAAAATATTCAAGCAGGAAGCTAAGAGACAAACTGTGTCGAGGAGCTACGAACTAATCACTAAGTACAGTCGTTGGTTTTTCTTCTTCTCTCGACACTAACGGTAGAACTATCCCCAAGTCTGTGTGTGTGTGTGTGTGTGACTGTGTGTGTGATAGACTGAGCGTGTGTGTGTGTGTGTGTGTGAGAGACTGTGCGTGTGTGTGTGAGTGTGTGTGTGTGTGTGTGTGTGTGTGTGTGTGTGTGTGTGTGTGTGTGTGTGTGTGTTCCCTTCTTCTTCTTCTGTCCTTCCCGTGACGTCTCCACGCGTCTCGTCCCGCCGTCGAGGCCTCCAGGCTCCGCCCCCAAAAGAAAAGGAGGAGGGGCCAGCAGAGCGCTGGGTCCAGGTGGTCCAGGTGGTCCAGGTGGCTTCGCAGAATCCAGTCCAGTCCTGGTTCTGACAACGGCCGCCGTGAAAGTCCAAACTCTGGCGGAATATACGGATTCATATATTTAAACAGCTGGATGTCCTTCACTCCACCAACAAGCTCCTCTTCCTCCTCCTCCTCCTCCTCCTCCTCCTCACTAATGCAAATGAATGGAGCGATCAGAAAGTCTATTTGACCCCCCCAGGTGCTTCACCTGTTCTCCCCCCCTGAATCCGACCACCGCCCCGTTCTTCCGACCCTCCGGTGTCAGTCTGCGGCTGCGAAGACGCTAAAAACGGCGCTCCGGCGGACCGAGCCGACCTCCGGGAGGCGGGGTTGTATTTTTTATTTCGTCCCAGAGAAAGAGGAAGTCCTTCCAGGTGGCGTCTTGCCCAGAAAACAAAGAGGGGGGTGAAGTGGGGGTTTGATCCTCAATGTTCAGATTCCCGGCGGTGGCGTGGCGCCGCGGACCCTTTCCGGTCCAGGAGGGGCGTCACCCTCGAGGGGGGGGGTGGTGGGGGCAGGGCCTCGTGGTGGTGGGCGTCGCCTCCCCCAGCCGCCACCCCTTTTCTCGCCGGTTTAATTTTTCCCATTTTAGTCGGAGCTCGTCTTCGTCAAACTTCTTATTTTCCTCCCGGTGGGTTTTTTATTTTCCTGCGTTGACGTTCCGGACACTAAAGCGCCGCCTCGTGCCGGCTGTTCAGTGCGGCGGGTTCATGGCGCCGTGGCCGCGCTGCTGCTTCTGCTTCTGCTGCAGCAGCAGCTGCTCCAGGGCCGACGGGCCCGGCTGCATCATGGAGCTGGACCAGATGGACTGTGGGGGAGGGGCAGAGGGTTAGCATGAGGGATAGCATTTGGGTTTGAGGGGTAGCATGAGCGGTAGCATGAGGGGTAGAACGAGGGGTAGCATGAGGCTAATCCTGTTTGACCTCTATTCATAAATACATACATCATCAAGTGTGTGTGTGTGTCTCTGAGTGAGAGTGTCTCTGAGTGTGTGTGTGTGTGTGTGTGTGTGTGTGACGGACCTTGAGGCTGTCGAGCAGCACGGTGGAGGACGACTCCTCCATCGGAGACTCCTGATTGGTCCAGGAGCTGCCGGTCGGCCCGGCCTGGTGCCAGCTGGTGTCTGAGGCTGCAGAGGACGCTGCAGCCGGCAGGTAGTCCAGTCCGAACCCGCTGACCGCTCCTAGACCACAACCACAAAGATCCCCGTTAATCAAACTCTCTGAACCCAGCCCCTCTGGATCCTTATGAACCTCTGGATCCTCATGACCCGATTCTCTGGATCTATATGACCCTCTGGATCCTCATGACTCTCTGAACCTCGTCCCTCTGGATCCTCATGACCCGACCCTCTGGTTCCTCATGACCATCTGGATCCATATGACCCTCTGGATCCTCATTACCTGTCCCTCTGGATCCTTATGAACCTCTGGATCCTCATGACCCGATCCTCTGGATCTATATGACCCTCTGCATCCTCACGACCCTCTGGATCCTCATGACTCTCTGAACCCCGTCCCTCTGGATCCTCATGACCTGACCCTCCGGATCCTCATGACCCTATCCTCTGGATCTATATGACCCTCTGAACCCGATCCTTCTGGACCCCCTGAACCCTCAGAACCCTCTTGACCCTGTCCCCCGCCTCACCGGTCTTGTCGGCCTTCCAGCGGTCCACCATCCTGCGGTCCCGGCTGTCTGGCGTGCCGATGGGCCCGAAGTTGGAGAAGGGCACGGCCCCGTGGTTGTGCGTGGGCGGGGAGGACGGCAGGCTGCTGGGGTTGGAGGAGTGAGGGGATTGGCTGGCCGGGGTGGAGTGATCTGCCAATCAGATTACAGCAAGGTTTTCACTGACCACACCCCTAAATATGAATAGAATAATATGAGTAGAACGTGCCGTTGTACGCGTACCTGAGCTGGCCGGGAGGGACGGGGACCAGGGGGTCCCCTCGAACAGGGAGTACAGGGACGGCTCCTGGTGCATCATGGGAGCGTCGGGCTTGGAGCCGGGCGGCAGGTTCTTGCCGTAGGCCTGACTGAAGATGCTGTTCTGGTTGTACTCCTGCACACAGACAATGTGGGCTATTGAATCCAGGACATGCTTTTTACCACGATCAAGAGAAATGTAAAAGAACTCCACACACGAGAATCATTTCAACATATTTACTTATCAAGAACAAATCTGAGTTGACAAAGTCAGGGTTCATACACATTTTGACCCGTGGATTTCCATGATGATTTTAAACCAAATTTCATGAATTTCCATGACTTTAAACCAAATTTCCATGACCAAACATTTAGTGAAATCTGGGTGTAAACATGAAAAAGTGAGAAAATTTTGTATTTAAACAAACAATGAGAATACAAAGCATACAGTAAACCTTAAACGACGTTTCTACAATCTGAATCTCAGACCCGTAAAAGCAGCACATGCACATTGAGTGTTTGAATAGAGCTCTACTCTGCCACCTGGTGGCTGAACAGTGTAACGCAGGTGGAGACGCTCTGACCTGCATGGGGAACCCAGAGATGGGCAGCAGAGTCGACGGCGGGGGGGCGACCTCAGGCCCGCTCTCCATCCTGGTCTCCATCCTGGTCTGGCTGGGCAACTGCAGGGGCGGGACCAGGACATGTATGTTATGTGCTATACATACATGTTATACATGCATCTATATGTTCACATGATGCACGTCAGTGTTTCCAGTTGCTTCAATGTAAAACCTCCAGATCCAGATTATTAATTATACAAAATATTTCAGTAAAACATTAAAAATCCTAAATGTTATAGTAATGCTAACGTTACTAGCTCTCCTCCTGTTGGTTCTCCATTAGCGGTGCTGCTAACATTACTAGCTAACGTTACTAGCTCTCCACCTGTTGGTTCTTTGTTAGCGGTGCTGCTAATGTTACTAGCTCTCCTCCTGTTGGTTCTCCATTAGCGGTGCTGCTAACGTTACTAGCTCTCCTCCTGTTGGTTCTCCATTAGCGGTGCTGCTAACATTACTAGCTAACGTTACTAGCTCTCCACCTGTTGGTTCTTTGTTAGCGGTGCTGCTAATGTTACTAGCTCTCCTCCTGTTGGTTCTCCATTAGCGGTGCTGCTAACGTTACTAGCTCTCCTCCTGTTGGTTCTCCATTAGCGGTGCTGCTAACATTACTAGCTAACGTTACTAGCTCTCCACCTGTTGGTTCTTTGTTAGCGGTGCTGCTAACATTACTAGCTCTCCTCCTGTTGGTCTAAACACTGATTGGTTGTTTACAAAGTCACATGATCAGAGACTAGAGAAACAGCCATGATGTCCTGATCACATGTTCTACTGATCACATGATCTACTGATCACATGTTTTCTTGGATACTGGAGGAGAGCCTTTATTTACTCTGTGATGTGGCTGTTGGACTGTGAGGGGTCCGAACTGATCAGGATCATAAGGACCTGTTACTCCTCTAGAAGCAACATATTTAATGGAACCGAGTTTCGCTTGGCAAATTAAATGATGTGAGAAACGACAATAACCCGAGCAGGGAGATACTAATCCCAAGACTCAGTGTGACTATAGGTCTGGTGGGGTCAGAGGTCAGGGTGTTGAGGCAGAAGACAGGACTACATACAAATATACTGGGACCAGGAGCCGAGCTCAGAGGACCCGCCAAGGCCTGGAAGAAATCAGGAGGCTTAGAAAAGACGAGCTCCTCCTCCTCCTCAAAGTCCACTAGAGTTTTTAACAGGTCGGGAGGTAGAAGAGGCTTGTTGTCCTGCTGACAGAGGAAGAGGAGGAGGAGGAGGAGGAGGAAGGAGAGAGGGGGTGAATAAAAGAAGAGAAAGAAGGAAAGAAGTAAGACGGAGCTGGAAAGAAGGAAAGTTGTGCTTCACAGCATCATTCAGCCTCTCATGCGCACATTAATATTGTTGAGGATCTATCTCTATTCTGTCTATTGTCTCTGCTCTATTCTGTCTATTGTCTCAGCTCTATTCTGTCTATTGTTCCAGCTCACAGAATTAATTCACAATCTCAAAAGTTGGAAAAGAAAAAGAAGCAGACAGAAAAGCAGCAGGACCTCCTCCTCCTCCTCCTCCTCCTCCTCCTCCTCCCTTCTTCCTCCTCCTCCTCACCTCAAAGGGGGGCCCCCGGGGCCCGCCGCTGGATCCGTCCTGCTCGAGGCCCAGGCCCCCCGGCGGGGCCCTCTTCATGCGGTCCCCCATCAGACCGTCCCCCATGCGGTAGGCGGGCTCCCAGTAAAAGTCCTGCATGTTGACGGCGGGGAACTTGAGCTTGAGGGGGTCCAGATAGAAGGCCTGCTGCTGGGACTGCTTCAGGGGCATCGGGATCTTCTGGGCCTGGCTCCACATGGGAGCCGGTTGATCCTGGACCTGCATGTACTGCTGGAGACACACATGTTCACTGAGCGGAGCCTGAACGCATCATGAGAACGTTATCATTTACCTTCAGCCAGTACTCGTGTTCACTGAGCGGAGCCTGAAGGCATCATGAGAACGTTATCATTTACCTTCAGCCAGTACTCGTGTTCACTGAGCGGAGCCTGAAGGCATCATGAGAACGTTATCATCTACCTTCAGCCAGTACTCGTGTTCACTGAGCGGAGCCTGAAGGCATCATAAAGCACACTGACCTGCTGCAGACCAGGGTGGTGCGGTGGACTCTTGGCCATCCCGACCTGCTGGACCGGTTTGGTGGGAGACTGCTGGCTCATGGCCTGCTGCACCTGCAGCTGGACCGACTGCTGGTTCATAGGTCCCGGGCCCGAGGCCCCCGGAGCCTGACCCGGACCAGGCCCGGAGGGCCTCTGCTGACTGTAGGGGATGTGGGACGGCTTCCCAGCCTGGGAGTGGACGCCCGGCTGCAGGAAGGGCCCGGGGACGGGCACGCCGCCGGAGAAGGTAAAGCCCGGGTTCACCTGGAGGCCCGGGAACCCCACGGGGGGCGGGATCACGTAGGCCGAGGGCGGGAAACCTGCAGGGACCAATCAGACTGCTGCTCACTGGGGGCACGGACTAAACCACTGGAGCACCTTTAGGGGTCATCCTTTTGAAAGTTTATATATAAACAGTGTGTGTGTGTCTGTCTGTGTGTACCTGGCCTGCTGGGCAGTGGTGGGAAGGCTCCAGGATGGTGGATGGGGATGAACTGGGAGGAGCAGCTGGTCTGGGTCTGAGCCACGGGGGTCTTTTTGGCCTCGCTCACCGGAGTCTTCCTCAGCTCTGTCTGCGCCTTCACCTGAAGGAGAGGAAGACAAGTCATCTTCATCATCATCTTCATGATCGGGGTGTGTGTGTGTGTCTCTGTGTGAGTGTCTGCATGTGTGTGTGTGTGTGTGTGTGTGTGTGCGCGTGTGTCTGCATGTGCATGTGGGTCTGCATATGTGTGTGTGTGCATGTATGTATATATGTATGCGTGTGTGCGTGTGTGTGTGTGTGTGTGTGTCTCCTCAGGTAGATGAAGATGACTCGTCTTCTCTACCTGTTTCCCTGCGTCTCCGCCGCTCTTCTCGTAGCCGCTCTTCTTGGGCTCGCTCTTCCTCTTGCCGTCCCTCCTAGGCTCCGCCCTCCCGGCGGCGGGCCCCGCCCCCTTGGCCTGCTGGTCCCGGCGCTCCTTGCCGCTGTCCTTTAGGTGGCTGCTGCGTGCCGGCGCCGACTCACGGCCCGGCTCCCTGGGCTTGATGTTCTCCTTGAAGGTGACGACGGGCCGCTCGCCGCCGTCGGGCCACGAGCTCTGCGTCTTGCCCGCGGACAGCACCGACTTCAGGCCGGAGGAGGAGGCGAGGCCAACGCCACCGCCGGCGTTGTCGTTGGCCGCCTGCTCGCCGTTGGACGACTCCTGCAGCACCGGAGCCTCCTTCTCCTGCGGCTCCTCCACCGCCTGCTCCGGGATGTCGGTGATGAAGACGAGGAGGCCGTCCTCGCTCGCCCTGCAGCGGATCAGCCTGCGAGAGAGAGAGAGAAAGTGACGACGGCTTTAACACATGAAGCATGGACTTCTATACAACCAGAGGAGTCGCCCCCTGGAGGTCAGGAGAGAGAATGCAGCTTAAACACATGACGCTTCAGCTTCTCCTTAAAGAACCGGAGGTTCCTGAAGGCAACACAAAGAGATCACATGACTTTCCTGGTGACGGACACTCACCCCGGCTGGTTGTCGGCGACCCATTTGCCGAGGCTGATGAGTCTCTGATGCCGAGTGTGGACCGGCAGGCCGTCCCTGTCCACCAGGATGCCCTGGTGACCTTTAGTGAAGTCCAGGGACCTGAAACACAGCAGACATGAAACATGGAAACACCGGACCCCCGGACCAGGACTTAAAACTCGTTCAGCACCGGCCCGTTTCGCCTCTTTTTCCGCAAAAAAAAAAGGGTGTTTTAAAAAAAACGGCCACTTGCGTATCTCCTCAACCACATAGTCGATAAAATTCATTAAAATTGCTAAAATACCGTAACTCTTGTGAGATGATGGCTGTGGTTTAAAAACAACATGTAAATCGTTAGGTTTAATTATTTACGTGAACTCCCTTATTTGCTGTGATGATCTTAACGTTTCACTAAAACCTTTATAAGTAGGCACATGAGGAAACAGCTGATCAGTTTGAGACTAGGCTCGACTGGATCAGACACTGTCTTGGGGGTCATTCTTCCATTTGTGAACCGAAAAACACGTTTTTTTTTACTGAATATGCTTCCTAACATGCCAATGCTTTCCTGGATTGTGTTTATTGTTACAGATGTTGATGCTTTAGGTCTTAATCTTTCAAAAAATGTGCACTATTAGTCTGTGGGTTGTCGTACAATACTTGTTTTTAAACTCAGGAGTTTGAGGACTCCTTTTTGATCCATTCATGCTGGGTGTTTATAGTTATGATCACAATATCTTTTAAAAGTCATTTTCTTTTTTGTAGACATACATTTTTTTTCCAAGACTTTGCTGAACAAATACATACAATAAACACAAGTATTGGAATTAATTTGGGGTTCCTACAACGACTCAAACACAGGGGAAAAGAGGCGGGAGTACCTCAGAGCGGGCCGGAGCGCCAGGAAACCCTGCAACTCAAACTCCTCTGGAAGGGGTGTCGCTGTGGAGAAAACAAGTACACCTTGAGCTGCAGACATCTGACGTACAAACCCTCACAGAAAGAGCAACTGTTATTCCGGAGAGACTCCAGGAACCTGGACTCTGAAGAGAACTCGGATCAGAGCTCATCTACCTGAGGAGCAGGACACGTCGTCCTCTTTGGGCTGGAAGCCGTTGAGGATGGAGACCAGCCAGGGCCAGACACTGAGGGACAGGAAGACGAAGGGTTAAACCTCCTGCCAGAGACCAGCAAGAGGCACTCAGACCCCCGGCCCCAGACTTACTGCTGCCGCTGGTCCACCGCGGCCTCTGGGAACACGCTGGGCCTCAGCTTCAGCCAGTCCAGGGACACTTTGATGGCCGGCAGAGGACACTCGCCCATGATCTCCTCGCCTCGCTTCTTGTTGAGCAGAGCTCGGCTGCACATGACGCCCAGGAAGGACACTGGAGGGGACAGGAAGTCAAACACCATGAACATCTGTCTGCTTGAGGTACTTTCACTGTAAAGTATTATTATGTTGAGGATTGGGTTATGTAAAGTACGAGTTCTTCTCTTTTTTTGCTTTTCTAAGTATTTTTCATTCTAAGTTCTTATAATTTTCTCTTTATGCATTATAACTAAATTGTTGAGTGAAATAGTATTTTATCACGATGCATTATAACTAAATTGCTTTAAGTGAAATAGTCTTATATAACAATGCATTATAAATTGTTTTAAGTAAAATGATCTTTTATCACGATGCATTATAACTAATTGTTTTGAATGAAATAGTCTTTCTATCATGCTGCATGATGCTAATTTGCATTTACATTTTAATGACATTTATATATGGTCATAGTGGATAGTATCCTGTTGTAGACGGAAGACAGGTCTAAATATGGTCCTGCTGTTTATCAGCTGACCTTGAGTAGCTTTTGCAGCTGCAACCACAAAAACACGCTATTGAGCGCGTGACCAAGGTCAAAGCAGATCGTAATCACACACACCTGTTACTCCCACGCACTTATATATACTGTGATAACTGCGCACTTCTTCAGTTCCTCTTGGGATCTGTCCCTGAGATGGAACCACTCGGTTTGAGAAATCAAACCGAGACTTTCACACTTGTAATTACTGGTAATTGTTTCTAAGAGCTGAGGGGATTTTCTCCAAGACAAAAAAGAAGGCTCTCCTTACACGGCTGGCGTAAGGAGTAGGCGCTCCCCCTAGGTTAAGACCAGGTCAGGGCCGTCCCGTTACAATTATGATTATGACTCACTGAAGAGGCCCAGCAGCTGGAACCAGCTGGTCTGCTGCTCGCTGCTGAAGTCCTGCTGGTCCTGGTCTCGGAGCTGGTGCAACCCGAACAGGTTGATGACGGTGAGGTGGACCAGCTGCTGGGAGCTGAAGGCCTTCTGCAAGATCAGCCTCTACACACACACACACACACACACACATAGAGAATCATCACCCAGCCTCAGAGCCCCTGGCGGCCTCACCAGTGCCTCCTGCAGGCCTCACCTGGAACTGCTCCTCCAGCCGCTCCCTCAGCAGCTGCAGCTGGTCCAGGCTCTTGCTCAGGTACACGTGGCCGTGGAACTTGATGAAGGCCCTGATGAAGTCCGGCACGCTCCACCTGGGCTTCACCTCATCACGGCTGCAGCGACACGGAGAGAGGTCACCACTGAGGTCAACATAAAGTAGAGCCGGTCTCCTCCTGGTCACACTAACTAGAGCTGGTCACCTCCTAGTCACACTAACTCGAGCTGGTCTCCTCCTGGTCACACTAACTAGAGCTGGTCAGCTCCTGGTCACACTAACTAGAGCTGGTCACCTCCTAGTCACACTAACTAGAGCTGGTCAGCTCCTGGTCACACTAACTAGAGCTGGTCAGCTCCTGGTCACACTAACTAGAGCTGGTCACCTCCTGGTCACACTAACTAGAGCTGGTCAGCTCCTGGTCACACTAACTAGAGCTGGTCAGCTCCTGGTCACACTAACTAGAGCCGGTCTCCTCCTGGTCACACTAACTAGAGCTGGTCACCTCCTAGTCACACTTACTCGAGCTGGTCTCCTCCTGGTCACACTAACTAGAGCTGGTCAGCTCCTGGTCACACTAACTAGAGCTGGTCACCTCCTAGTCACACTAACTAGAGCTGGTCACCTCCTGGTCACACTAACTAGAGCTGGTCACCTCCTGGTCACACTAACTAGAGCTGGTCAGCTCCTGGTCAAACTAACTAGAGCTGGTCACCTCCTGGTCACACTAACTAGAGCTGGTCAGCTCCTGGTCACACTAACTAGAGCTGGTCACCTCCTGGTCAGACTAACTAGAGCTGGTCACCTCCTGGTCAGACTAACTAGAGCTAGTCACCTCTCCAGAGCCTTGGTCAGCGCCTTCTGCAGGTTGGTGGAGGCTGCTGGGAAGGGGAACTTGACGGCGATGCTGCGGCAGTAGTAGAAGATGGTGGTGAGGTGGTCTCCTTTAGAGGAGGCCAGGATGGCCAGCTGGTTGTACGGCTGCCCTGCAGAGCCACAGAGGAGCGTCACTCCGGACACGGGGGAACTACAAACATGGCGGCACGTTGCAAAGACACAGGGAGGAACTACAAACATGGTGGCACGTTGCAAAGACACAGGGAGGAACTACAAACATGGTGACATGTTGCAAAGACACAGGGAGGAACTAAAAACATGGCGACACGTTGCAAAGACACTACGAACATGACAGCATGTTGCAAAGACACGGGAGGAACTACAAACATGGTGGCACGTTGCAAAGATACTACAAACATGGCGGCATGTTGCAATGACATGGGAGGAACTACAAACATGGTGGCATGTTGCAGAGACAGGGGGATGAACTACAAACATGGCGGCATCAGACTTACCGTTGGACGGGACCAACTGAGCGGCATGCCGGTAGTACGACTCCGCCTGGCTGGTCTGGTTCCGGTAACGCGCTGAAAGGAGGACAGGACATGTGGTCATGAGATGCTAACACAGGGTCATGAGACGTTAACACGTGGTCATGAGACATGTGGTCATGAAATTCTAACAGGTGGTCATGAGACACGTGGTCATGAGACGTTAACATGTGGTCATGAGATGCTAACACGTCGTCATGAGACGCTAACACGTCGTCATGAGATGCTAACACGTCGTCATGAGACGCTAACACGTGGTCATGAGACGTTAACACGTGGTCATGAGATGCTAACACGTCGTCATGAGACGCTAACACGTCGTCATGAGACGCTAACACGTGGTCATGAGACGCTAACACGTGGTCATGAGACGTTAACACGTGGTCATGAGATGCTAACACGTGGTCATGAGATGCTAACACGTCGTCATGAGACATGTGGTCATGAGATGCTAACACGTGGTCATGAGACACATGGTCATGAGACGCTAACACGTGGTCATGAGACGCTAACACGTGGTCATGAGACCCTAACACGTGGTCATGAGACGCTAACAAGTGTTAGCGTCTCATGACCACGTGTTAGCATCTCATGACTACGCGTCTCATGACCACGTGTTAGCGTCTCATGACCATGTGTCTCATGACCATGTGTCTCATGACCACACAGGACCCAGCTGCAGGACTCACCTATGTCCCCCAGATGGACCAGGCAGTGCTGGCAGACGTAGGAGCAGCTGCTGGGCTGAGGTGTCACCATGGCTCCACCCACTTTGCTGCTGATGATGCCGAGCTGAGAAGACTTGACCCGACATGGCAGCTCCACGCTGAACACTGTGCACAGCTCTTGTAGCAGCTGGAGGAGGAAGAGACAAGTTTCATCGACCAATGAAGCGGATTCTGAACCTGAACCCATGTGGACCTGGTCCTGTGGGTCCTGCGGGTCCTGCACCAGGAGCTCACCTGTGTGTAGAACCCGCTGGCGGCCTCCAGGAACAGGGACAGGTTGGCCTGCACCTCGCTGCGGTGCGGGTTGGCCCGGTTCTTGGCCTGGCTCTGCAGCGTGGTGATCTGGTTCTTAAACGCATGGTTCCACCTGCACAGGAAGGGGAGGGCCATCAACAGGAAGAGGAGGGGCATCAACACAGAGAGAGAGAGAGAGAGAGAGAGAGAGAGAGACAGAGACAGAGACAGAGAGACAGAGACAGAGACAGAGAGATGGAGAGAGATGAAGAGAGAGAGACAGACAGAGAGAGACACTTACAAGTCCTGCTCCACCTTCTTGTCCAGAGCGTACTCCAGGTCGGTCACCAGCATCTTCTGGTACAGATCCTGCAGCGCCTGCCGGGACGTCCACACCTCTGCTGCCGCGAGCTTAGAGTCTGACACACACACACACACTGAGCTTAGAGTCTGACACACACACACACACTGAGCTTAGAGTCTGACACACACACACACACTGAGCTTAGAGTCTAACACAACACAACACACACACTGAGCTTAGAGTCTAACACAACACACACACACACTGAGCTTAGAGTCTAACACAACACACACACACACACACACTGAGCTTAGAGTCTAACAACACACACACACAGTGCGCTTAGAGTCTAACACACACACACACTGAGCTTAGAGTCTAACACACACACTGAGCTTAGAGTCTAACAACACACACACACACTGAGCTTAGAGTCTAACACAACACACACACACTGAGCTTAGAGTCTAACAACACACACACACACTGCGCTTAGAGTCTAACACACAACACACACTGAGCTTAGAGTCTAACACACACACTGAGCTTAGAGTCTAACAACACACACACAAACACTGAGCTTAGAGTCTAACACAACACACACACACACACACACTGAGCTTAGAGTCTAACAACACACACACACACTGCGCTTAGAGTCTAACACACAACACACACACTGAGCTTAGAGTCTAACACAACACACACACACTGAGCTTAGAGTCTGACACACACACACACACTGAGTTTAGAGTCTGACACACACACACACACACACACACTGAGTTTAGAGTCTGACACACACACACACACACTGAGCTTAGAGTCTAACACACAACACTCACACTGAGCTTAGAGTCTAACACAACACACACACACTGAGCTTAGAGTCTGACACACACACACTGAGCTTAGAGTCTGACACACACACACACACACACACACTGAGCTTAGAGTCTAACACAACACACACACACACACACACTGCGCTTAGAGTCTAACACACAACACACACTGAGCTTAGAGTCTAACACACAACACACACACTGAGCTTAGAGTCTAACACAACACACACACACTGAGCTTAGAGTCTGACACACACACACTGAGCTTAGAATCTGACACACACACACACACACACACACACTGAGCTTAGAGTCTAACACAACACACACACACACACACACACTGCGCTTAGAGTCTAACACACAACACACACTGAGCTTAGAGTCTAACACACAACACACACACTGAGCTGAGAGTCTAACACAACACACACACACACTGAGCTTAGAGTCTAACACAACACACACTGAGCTTAGAGTCTAACACAACACACACACACTGCGCTTAGAGTCTAACACACAACACACACACTGAGCTTAGAGTCTAACACAACACACACACACTGAGCTTAGAGTCTGACACACACACACACACACTGAGTTTAGAGTCTGACACACACACACACACACACACACACACTGAGTTTAGAGTCTGACACACACACACACACACTGAGCTTAGAGTCTAACACACAACACTCACACTGAGCTTAGAGTCTAACACAACACACACACACTGAGCTTAGAGTCTGACACACACACACTGAGCTTAGAGTCTGACACACACACACACACACACACACTGAGCTTAGAGTCTAACACAACACACACACACACACACACTGCGCTTAGAGTCTAACACACAACACACACTGAGCTTAGAGTCTAACACACAACACACACACTGAGCTTAGAGTCTAACACAACACACACACACACTGAGCTTAGAGTCTGACACACACACACTGAGCTTAGAATCTGACACACACACACACACACACACACTGAGCTTAGAGTCTAACACAACACACACACACACACACACTGCGCTTAGAGTCTAACACACAACACACACTGAGCTTAGAGTCTAACACACAACACACACACTGAGCTGAGAGTCTAACACAACACACACACACACTGAGCTTAGAGTCTAACACAACACACACTGAGTTTAGAGTCTAACACACAACACACACTGAGCTTAGAGTCTAACACAACACACACACACACTGAGGTTAGAGTCTAACACAACACACACACTGAGTTTAGAGTCTAACACACAACACACTCTGAGCTTAGAGTCTGACACACAACACACACACACTGAGCTTAGAGTCTGACACAAGACACACTACTATGACCTCACTACTCACTACTATGACCTCACTACTCCACTACTATGACCTCACTACTACACTACTATGACCTCACTACTCACTACTATGACCTCACTCATAACTATTATGACCTCACTACTACACTATGACCTCACTACGCACTACTATGACCTCACTACTACACTATTATGACCTCACTACGCACTACTATGACCTCACTACTCACTACTACACTACCAGTTGAGAACCACTAAACTACAGACCATCTGTTGTTCAAAGGTCTTTGTCTCTGACCAGTTTGGTGAGAACATCTGGATGTTGGAGGTGATGGAGCATGATGGTGCAGACCTACCTGTCATGTCCGCCTTGAGGGCCTCTGCCTGTCTGTTGGGTGTAAACAGAGAGGAGGTGGTTAGACGCTCCATCAGGAAACACTTCCCTCATGAACCCTAAAGTAAGACGAGTGACGCAGCACAGTTACCATCTTACAGCTAGCCACACACCTGACAGCGATGCTGCCATTGTTTAACACATTCACCGGCTCATATAATACGTGGACGAGAGGACATGGCGTTGATGTTGGGCTCAGACTACTTCCTGGATCCAACATGCGATGAAACACAAAAAAACATCAAAACAAACCTGCCAGCGAGCGACTAGACGAGCTGGTAATCTAACACTAAGTTAAGAACCGGACGGGAGGCGGAGCTAAAGAACCCACATGTTAAAATGATGTTATGATATTATGTGATGTTATTATGATGTCAACATGTTATATTATTATAATGTTAATATGTGATGTATTCTGGTGTTATTATGATATTATGTGATGTTATTAGGTGCTGCTATTATGATATTATGTGATGTTATTATGATGTCAATGTGCTGATAATATAATGTTAACATGATGTTAATATGTCATATTAATCTAATGTCAATATGTGATGTATTGTGATGTTAATATGTGATGTTATAATAATAATAATAACTTTATTTCTAAAGCACCTTTAAAAACAAAGTTCACAAGGCGCTCTACAGAGAAGGAAAGCATAGTCATAACTTAAAACTTAAACAAAAAGGACCATAAAGGCAATGAATACAACAAAACCAAACTAATAACCAACAAGAGCAAAAAACAAACAAATAATGGAAATATACAAACAAAAACAGGTTATTATGCTGTTATTATGATATTATGTGATGTTTATTATGATGTTATGATGTAAATAAGGGATGTTATTATATTATGTGATGTTATTATGATGATGTTTTTATAATATTATGATGTCAATGTGCTGATAATATGATGTCAACATGATGTCAATATGTCATATTATTCTAATGTTAATATGTGATGTTATTATGATGTGAATATGATATTATGTGATGGTGTTATGATGTTAATATGTGATGTTATTGATAATATAATGATAGTATGTTAATGTGATGTTAATATATAATGATAATATGGCGTTATAATAATGTGAATATAATGTCTATGATAATATAATTACAGCATGTTAATATTGTGTTATTACATAATGAAAATATGATAGTATGTGATGTCGATAATATAACGTCAATATAAGGTTAATATGATTCTATCGTGATATTATTATAATGATACTAGACATACGCAGAAAGCCATGCTAATGCTAACTAGCAATAACACAGCCCCTCGTCTGGGGCTGTGTTATTGCTAGTTAGCATTAGCATGGCCTTTAAACCTTCTGAACGGAGAGCCGACCCCAGCAGAGTCCGAGCCGCGGGCCGCTCGGCCCCGGTAACCGTCGCGCGAGATCCCGCTGACCGGTTACACGGCGCGTTTGTTGACGCGCGGCAGCTAACCGAGCTACCGAGCTAGCTAGCTAACCGAGCTAACCGAGCTAGCCGCAGCGCGAGCTAGCCCAAACAAAACAACACACCTGTCGGGGCTGCGCGGCGTGAACAACACCCGTTTCCGGTCAAACAGCGCGAGCCAGGCCCGCGTGCACACCCGGTCCGCGTGGACCCCGCGCCGCGGGACTTACCGGAGGAACGAGGCGCAGAGGTTCATCCTGATCCGGATCGCCGGTCTCTCAGACGACGACTGGTCCAGAAGCTAACGCTCCTCCCGCCGCCATGTTGTTCCTGTCTGACCCAGGGAGGGGGTGGGAGGGAGGAGGAGGAAGAGGGTATAATAGAGACGTGTAGAGGAATTACGTTATATATATAGTTATTGCTTTTTATTATTATTATTATTATTTGTGTATTTATTTTGTATTTATTTATTTGTTCTACCTTTTTTTTTTACTGGGTATTACTTATTAATAATACTTGTTTATTATACTATGTCTATGACTAATAAAGGAATACGGTGTCTAACCTTCTTTTAGGAATGACAACATCAATAATAATAACTCTTCTGCAGTGGAGTCTGAGTGTTTTGGTCTTTGTACCACACGGTGTACTTTAGATTGTTGTTTATGACGCAAACAACAACAACAACAACAACAACAAGTATGTGAGGAAAGAAGCTGATCTGAAGTCTGATGCTACTAATACATCACCACGGAGTTTATTATTCATTTATCATAAAGTATTCCTAATAATGGAGTATTATTTATTCATAGTACTCTTTATAATGGAGTATTCTTTAATCACATAGTTTATTTATCATGTATGTTTATTTGGAAACATTTGATGTGAATTATAAAATATGATGTGTAACTAGAGAGCATAATGTAGGAATATTAATATAATACTTCAAGTCCTTGTGTACTCTTCTTGTAGTATAACGTTGTAGCATGACGTAGGAGTGACGCTGCTTCCTGCTTCTCTCTCTCTCTCTCCATCTCCATCTCCATCTCTCTCTCTCTCTCTCTTCCTCCTCCTCCTCCTCCTCCCTCTCTCTCTCTCTCTCCTCCTTCCTCTCTCTCTCTGCGGTGTCCGCCTGCTACAAAAACAACCGACGACCCGGGCCCACAGAACCGACAGCAGGACCGGGACCAGGACCGGACCTGGGTCCAGAAGACAGAGCCACCATGAGCGAGACCCCCAAGACCCACGTGATCCTGCTGTCCTGCGGCAGCTTCAACCCGATCACCAAGGGACACCTGCACATGTTCGGTGAGCGTGTGTGTGTGTGTGTGTGTGTGTGTGTGTGTGTGTGTGTGCGTGCGTGCGTGCGTGCGTGCGTGCGTGTGTGTGTGTGAGGTAAAGCTGTAAACATGTCTTTGGTGCGGCCGTGTGGTCGCTGTCCACCAGGGTGGTGCTGAACCGGACGAAACGGGACCAGGGTGTGTATATATATATATATATATATATATATATATATATATATATATATATATATATATATATATATATATATACACCGTATAGGACACAGAATACACTTTGTATGACAACAGGGTGTATATATATATATATATATATATATATATATATATATATATATATATATATATATATATATATATATATATACATATATATATATATACATATATATATATATATATATATATATATATATATATATATATATACACCCTGGTCCCGTTCAGTGTATAATCATCTCTCCGTTAGAGACGTTATAATGTGAACCCGGTTTTAAGGAAGCCGGAAGCGTTCCGGGTCGATGCCCCGCATGCAGGCCTCGTTGCGCAGAACCAGAAAACAAGGCTCGATCCCCGCCAGGGTCCCGGCGGGGATCAAACACCATGGGCCGGGTCCCCAGAGACCCGGACCATCGTGCCTTGCTCAGCGGCTTCCTGCGTCATCCGGCCGACTCATCCATGAATTATTCAGGTTCCGGCCGCAGAGTGTTGTGAGGTCTGCGCGTCATGAATATCATATGCTGTCTTTATCATAACAACAACATAACAACCATCCCATAATAATACACAAGGCCGGGAGGTGAATTACATATCAATGTTTTTATAATATCAATATAATAATAATAATTAATGTTATTATGAATTATAATAAACAAGATAACAGCTGCAGCACGACCGTATAGTACACAGAATACATTGTATACTACACAGAATATACAGTATAGTACACCAAATACACATTATAGTACACAGAATACACTATATAGTACACAGAATACACAGTATAGTACACAGAATACACCGTATAGTACACAGAACACACAGGACCTGGTCCTGGTTATGGTCCCGGTTATTGTCCTGGTCCTGGTCCTGGTCCTGGTCCTGGTCCTGGTCCTACCTGGTCTGTGTCCTCCCTTCACAGAGAAAGCCAGAGAGCATCTGCACCAGTCGGGCCGCTTCATCGTGATTGGAGGAATCATCTCTCCGGTGCACGACTCCTACGGGAAAGCTGTGAGTCCTGATAAAGAGCAGCCTTCATCATCCTCATGACGAAGAGCAGCCTTCATCATCCTCATAATGAAGAGCAGCCTTCATCATCCTCATGATGAAGAGCAGCCTTCATCATCCTCATTATTACCAGTGTATTAACTCTATATAACTTCATAACATTAGTGTATTAACTCGATATAACTACGTAACATTAGTGTATTAACTCTATATAACTACATAACATTAGTGTATTAACTCTATATAACTACATAACCCTGTTACCTGTGTATTAACTCTATATAACTACGTAACATTAGCGTATTAACTCTATATAACTACATAACCCTGTTACCTGTGTATTAACTCTACATAACTACATAACATTAGTGTATTAACTCTATATATAACTACATAACCCTGTTACCTGTGTCTCAGGGTCTCGTGCCCTATGAACATTATTATTATTGTTATTAAGTCTAGTGTATTAACTCTATATGTTAGCTGTGTCTCATGGTCTCGTGCCCTATGAACATTATTATTATTGTTATTAACTCTATATGTTACCTGTGTCTCAGGGTCTCGTGCCCAGCAGACATCGTCTCACCATGTGTCAGATGGCGGTCCAGTCCTCTGATTGGATCAGGTGAGACTCCGCCTCTCTTTCACCTGTTACACCTTACAGCATAAAGCCAGGACGTCACGTTGTCTGAGCCCAGAGGCCCAGAGTCGGTTGTAACTGTGGTTCTGGTTCTGGGTTTGGTGCAGGGTGGACCCCTGGGAGTGTTACCAGGACACCTGGCAGACCACCTGCAGGGTGCTGGAGCATCACCGCGACCTGATGAAGGTGAGGAGATGTTTCTCTGTCTGTTTGTTTGAAAAATGTCTTCAGGAGGGGCCAGACCAAGAGCGGTCCACGGACCCTTCACGACCCGTCCACGAAGGAGCTGGCTTCTCTTCTGCAGTCAGACCAAGGAGCATCTGGTGGCCAGACGGTGGCACAGAAAAGATCTATAGTATCAAATAAAATACACCAAATATAGTTGGGCTCATAGCACCGGTTCTGGACTCAAACTCCTGGAGAGGTGCTGGACTCGATCCTAAAGAAACTCACGACCCCCCCGGCTGAGTGGAACAAGATGGTCGCCTCTATGCGACTGCGAATCGCGGAGAAGAAGTCTCTGAGGACCCGGCTTTCTTGCAGTCTCGCAGTCGGCTTTCTTGCCTTCTGGAAAGGTGACTCTGTAGTTCTGCTGGGGGACTCCAAGCCTGTAGGGGGGTCCGTGTGTAGTCCTGGATTGGCCGTAACAAAGCCCATGGTGGAGCACAGCTCAGCACCTCAGGCCAAAGTTCTACGATCCACTTTGCGGTCGTACCATCAGATCTTATTATGGTATTCCCCGTATTGCCGCCTCAGTCTGGGATTGGGAGCATTGGCAGTTTGTTCCATCTCCACTAACGTCTGATCATCACGATGTTTCTGCTCCTCAGAGAGTCACCGGCTGCATTCTGTCCAACGTCAACACGCCGTCGTCGACTCCTGTGATCGGTCAGCCACAGAACCAGACCCCCGCCATGTACCAGAACCACAGCAACATGAACCACAAGCCCACCGCCAGTGAGTCAGCGTCTTCCACGTCCACCACAAGGGTCACATGTCGCCTCAGATTATTATTGTTTCATGACGGTGACTGTTCTCTCCTCGCTCTGCTCAGTCAAGCTGTGGGGGAAAGTCAGCGAGAGCTTTGGAAAGATCTGCTGCGTCCGTCCTCACATCGAACGCTTCACCTTTGTCGGTGAGTAGAAAAGTACACATTCAGAATCACTTGATCACTTAATCCATTGATCCCTTGGTCACTTGATCACTTGATCCTTTGGTGGCAGCACAAACACATGTAAACACAATACTGTCTGCCTTCTTCTCCCTCCAGCAGACACACATACGTAACATACGATAACAGTGTCAATAACTACTTGGAGTTCCTCAGGGTTCTATTCTGGGTCCTCTCTCGTCAAAATGTAGTTAAACCCTTTATTTTTTGTCCAATAGCACACAAACTTTTAACAACGTCTGACATGTGTTCAGCTAAAGTAGCCGTAGCTCAATGTTATCAAAGAGTTTCTTTTCTCCCTCTTCAGCAACTTCAGATCCTCATCATTCATTCATCAGGAGTCTTTGTGTTTGTCTCTCCTGATGAATGTGAGTCCAGTTTGTCTCTCTTTTAGCTCTGTGTTTGGTCTCCACCACCTCCTGAAGGAAACAGCCGTCTCTTTAGCAGCTAAACGTTCCACTGTGTTCCCCAGCTGGTCTCTGACATTGGTCTGCTGAGCGGTCGTGTTCAGCAGCTTCATCGGAGCTTTTATTGTGAAAACACTGAACCGGACAGGAAATGTGCAGCGAAACCAAAACAAAGAGTTAAAAGAGGCTAAACAGCTCTGTAGAGCTGCAGAGATGGAAACCAGTCTCTGTGGGTTTCCTACTAGAATTCTTTAACGTTACACACAGTACATTGATCCACAATACGGCGATACTATTGAGTGAATCTTTAACAACGTTGCACCTCCACCAGTCTTTAAACGCCACACAGGGAAGACAAACAGTTATGACTCCATGTTGTTGTGCATCCTCACTCACATATAATACAATAATACAACTGCACCAAGTATTCTCTTTGCATTTGTCAATGAATAAGTCATGAGTGTAATTATTTGTCTTTGAAGTGATGAATTACTAATTTGATTTGAAAGGCTTTCAGATTTTACACATGGAAATGTTGTTAATCAATTTATTTACAATATCTTCTAAAGGTTCAAGAGATTAACACTTTGAATCCCACTTGTGTTGTGTTTGCTTGCGTCAGATGAAAATGCGAACCTGGGCACCGCGATGAGGTACGAGGAGATCGGTGAGTCGCGTCTTTAGCATCTCTGTGTGGTGTGCTCTGGCTCTCCTTCCTGCTGTGTCTCCTTCTGGTTTGTTTGTATCCAGTAAACAAGTTGTTTACTAAGTAAACATGCTGTTTACTGAGGTCTCTTTCCTCCTGCCTGTTTGTCGTCTGTAGAGTTACGCATCTTGCTCCTGTGTGGCAGTGATCTCCTGGAGTCCTTCTGCATCCCTGGTCTGTGGAAGGACAGTGATGTAAGCAACATGTAGCTCCACCGCTACCCAACATGTAGCTCCACCCCTACCCAACATGTAGCTCCACCCCCACCCAACATGTAGCCCCACCCCTACCCAACATGTAGCTCCACCCCTACCCAACATGTAGCCCCACCCCCACCCAACATGTAGCTCCACCCCCACCCAACATGTAGCTCCACCCCCACCCAACATGTAGCTCCACCCACCCAACGTGTAGCTCCATCCCTACCCAACATGTAGCCCCGCCCCCACCCAACATGTAGCCCCACCCCCAATCAGCCAATCGTAATAACCCGACGGGTCATTTTGATGGTTGACAAAGGAAATACCTGCAAAAGGAAAGTGTTAGCGTGCAGGGTTAGCATGCAGTGTTAGCGTGTAGCGTTAGCGTGTCACGTTTACATGCAACGTTGTTCTTCTCTCACGCTTAGAACATCCTGCTAATACGAAGGCTAGCTGTTAGCAAGCGACACAGAAGGAACTCAAGTAGAACAATAATTAGTCTTCTTATTATTATTTTGAATTCAAAGACACGACTTACTTTCAAAAACAGTTTTGAGCTGGTAGCTCCTCACATGCTAAAGCTACAAAGAACCTGGCCCAGAGCTAATGTACTTGTACGTGTTAGCTAACGGGCACTTGCACGTGTTAACTAACGGGCGGGCACTGTGGTTGTTTACAAAAACACTGCAGCTGTCACATTATTATGAATCATAAGAAGTGAATAATTGCTCCACGTTCAGCCTGAACAGGGAAGCCTATAGATAAAACCATATGTATATATAAATATATATATATAAATATATAAATATATATATATATATATATATATATATATATATACATATATATATATAGGAAGCCTATAGATAAAAACATATATATATATATATATATATATATATATATATATATATATATATGACTACATCATGGAGGGAAGTCTGTAGATAAAACCCTTTACTTCCTGTTTGTTATTGTGTCATGTGACTTGTTGCTGAAAGGCGGGACTGAGAGTTGGACTTTCGAGAAGATGTTCAACATCCCGTCTGAATATGAGTTCCACACCCGGCGTCCCCGTTAGTCCTCCGGAGGAGAAGAAGAAGAACACGAGAGCAAAGGCTGAAACAGAAAAAGTTCCTCCGAGTCCCAAAGCTTTGTCTTGTAGAAACTAATCCAGGACTAAACCCAGAGTTCCCCTGAGAACCCTCACAGAGCCGTCGGGGCTGTGACCCTGAACCCTCTGATCCTGGATCCCCGTGGTCTGACTGAAGGTGTTCCTGTGGTTTCAGATGGAGGTGATCGTGGGGGACTTTGGGATCGTGGTGGTTCCTCGTGACGGAGCCGACACGGAGAGGATCATGAACCACTCCTCCATCCTGCGCAAGTTCAAGGTCCTCATCTCTGTCCGGCTGCATGGTCTCACCTGGTCTCACCTGGTTTCACCTGGTCTCACCTGGTTTCACCTGGCCTCACCTGGTCTCACCTGGTTTCACCTGGTCTCACCTGGTTTCACCTGGTCTTACCTGGTCTTACCTGGTCTCACCTGGTTTCACCTGGTCTCACCTGGTCTCTGCTCTGGTTTTCAGGACAACATCATCATTGTGACAGACGGTAAGAGCCACCCGATGTCCGTCGTCAGCTCCACCAAGAGCAGGTGATGAACAAAGATCCTCTGAACAACAGATGTTCTGTAGTTTTGGATGTTCTACGTGATAAAGAGTGAAGTCAGTATAATCTCCTTCCAGACTGGCCCTGCAGCACGGTGACGGCCATGTTGTGGACTACCTGAGTCAGCCGGTCATCGACTACATCCTGCAGAGTCAGCTGTACATCAACGCCTCCGGGTAGAGACGACAACCTGCATGAGAACAGGGAGCGTGTGTGTGTGGACATCACCGATATAAACATAAATATAAACATAACACTCCCTAAAGAAAAGTACAACTAAAACTTCCTTCTCTGTCTTGTGTCAAACATATTCTCTTCTTTGAGCGTTAGTGTCATGTGACGTCACCGTCGAGTCGTTGGTGTATTTCTCCACTGCGATGGTGACGGAGTGTTTGTTTTCTGTCTTTATCCAAGTTCAGAGTTCTCGACACACACACACACACACACACACACACACAAACACACAGACACACACACACACCGGCTCAGCGGCCCCGGGGCAGATGGGTAAAAAGCACTTCTGCATCAGGGGGTATTGAGCTGTACGGATACGCAAGAAAGCGTCTCAAATTACCCAATTTCCTCATATCAATGACATTGTGGATAACTCTTTTCTTAATCTCAATTAACTTCTTAAATAACATTAAATAAAATAAACATAATCAAGCAGGTAAAAAAAAAGATGTCTCGTCTTTACAGTGCTGATGTCGTCCGAAGAATTACAATTAATTTATTTTATATCGCAAAAAACACAAATTAGCCTCAGAGGGCACACACAGACACACACACACACACACACACACACACACACACACACACACACACACACACACAGACACACTCATATCCGGAGCTTTGAGGGCGCTGAAAATCACACGACGCGATGACGAGGAGGAGGATGATGAACTTTTGTGAAACAAATTCTCAGCAGCAGTGTTGTTGTTGTTGTTGTTGTTGTGCACACGGCTGTTTTTTCTTCTTCATGTTAGCTCTTCTTACCGTAGACTGCATGCTTAGACATGTTTGGTTCTGGCATGAAGGTTCCTCATTTAATAGAATGTGTTGTGTTGGCAAACTAAAAAACAAACACCAGAATAAATATTTAAGATACAAAGTAGGACCATCATCACCCACGTCTGTCCATTTTCTATCAACTGTAAATGTCCAGATCAAACCTGTGTGTGTGTGTGTGTGTGTTGTGTGTGTGTGTGTGTGTGTGTGTGTGTGTGTGTGTGTGTGTGTGTGTGTGTGTGTGTGTGTGTTGATATCAGGTCACTTTTGTTGAACCATGTAGCTGAAAATAAATCTTGGTTTCTGTATTAATCTGACTTTTGCTGCTGCGATGCTCTTAATAAACGTGTCTTCTTTAAAACGTGTGTTTGTGTGTGTGTGTGTGTGTGTGTGTGTGTGACAACATCTGGTAAATCAGAGTTAAAGATGTTCTGTAGATGAAGCAGGAAGTTGTTACATTTCCCTCAATTAGCTCCTGGCTAGTCAGAGAAGTAGTTAGCTAGCAAGTCGGCTGGCAAGTTAGTTAGCGCGCTAGTCAGCAAGCTAGTCAGCTAGGTAGTCAGCTGGCTAGTTATTGAGTTGGTCAGGGAGCTAGTTAGCTAGCTAGTCAGCGAGTTAGTTAGTGAGTTAGTCAGTGAGCTAGTCAGCGAGTTAGTCAGCAAGCTAGTTCGCCAGCTAGTCAGCTGGCTAGTTATCTAGCTAGTCAGCTAGCTAGTTGGCTAGCTAGTCGGTGGGCTAGTTAGCTAGCTAGTCAGTGAGCTATTTAGCGAAATAGTTAGGTAGCTCCACCATGATGTCATGCTGCAGGTGCAGAACACAAAAAGCAACACATCAACAGGTTTGGTAATGAAAGCTGACTACAGATTAGATGGCAATAGTGTTGTATATTATATAATAAAAGTAATAATACTTAGCTGACACTAAAATGTCAAGATTTATCTGTAACGAACCTCTGAGAGTTTAAAGTATTGTAATAGTTTGTTCCTTTTTTTTGTCCTTTATTTTAGTCTGTTTTGTTACTGCAGTTGGTGCATTTCTGGTTGCGCTCTTATTTTGAAGGTAGAAAAAACAGAAGTTGTTCGTAAGAAACGCAGAAAGGAAAAGTTGCCATAACAACGGAAAAACAGTGATACAAAGGTTACGTATGTATTAGTTCAGCACCTGGCTGATATAGGCACAAGGTTTGTACCTGTTCAAGTTCATTTTTTAAGAAAATATTGTTTTAGATTGTTACATATTTTGTCTGTCAGAGCTTAAGCTAACCAACTGCTATTTCCGTTTTTCTTCATAGTTCTTACGGTGAGTTCAATAAACCTTTACGAACCATCAGTTAAAGACTCCAGACTATAATTCAGCCGGGGATGCTACATTTATCAGCTTTATCTGAATCCGTCAACGTTACAACTAAATGCTCATATGAACTAGTTTTCAGTTTAAAAAGAAGTTTAGAGTGTTTAGTTACTCTAAACAACATTTAAATGACTTTGATCCCCAAAGAAAGACTTACCCGGGTTTTCATTTTCAAGCATTTTACAAGCTGCTTAAATAAAACATATTAAATATCTGACATTATACATATATCTAAATAGTCTAAATCTAGGTATGTTTGTAGGAAATATCAAAAACATTAATATTATCAAAGTGATGAATAATAAGACGCTGAAACATAAATCTGATTTAAAAAAAAAGGGTGTTTTATTTGAAATCAGTTTCAGTACATACACAGATTACTGCTGAATGTAAAAAGATATAAAAATGTACTTTATGTACAGTCATAAATATAATACGTTTACATTCACATTCACATACATTCATCAGAAACATAAACACAGACATGTACAGTAGTTTCATACACGGCTTCCATCGAAACAGGATATGTATTTTCATATTTAACAACCTGTCAGGGTCATTATTTAGAAATATTAAAAAAGGTTACACTGTTTAGCAAACAGTGGCTTCAGTGTTTCTGGTTTTAATACGAATGAATTATTCATTATTTTATCTGTAAAAAACAGGAATACTTGTATGTTTCTTCCAGCCGAGTCAGAGACTCATATTTACGGACGCTGACACGTGACATGAACGCAGCATCAAATATAATATAAAAAAAAAAAAAAGTATTGATTTAATGCGGCCGAATAAATGCAACTAAACAATATTAGAGATGTGACGAGACAGACGGGGCTCCGATGAGCCTTCATGTAAAGTTGCATCATGGGAAATCGTAGGATCGAGTGTTATATTTAATTTATACATTTAAACAAAACAAGACGGTAAATCACAAGAGCACTTTGTTCTAGAAAGATTTTTTAACGTTTTTTAAACGTTCGTTCATGATTTCTTTCTCATAATATCGTACCATAATAATAATCATGACGATCAAGCCCCTGCCTCCCTGAGCAGCATCCTCAGGGCTCCTCGATGGGCGGGCTGTTGTAGCAGCCCTCGGGGACGGCCTTCAGGATGTCCTGCAGGTTGCTGATGTCTCTCAGGATGCCGTCCACGTCCCGCTGGACGCCGGTCAGGCGGCGCCGCTGGTCGGCCTCCAGACGCTCCGCCTCCAGAAGCCGAGGCCTCAGGAGGTCCTCCACCTGCTTGTCGGCGTCGGCCACAGAGGCCTCCATCTTCTTCAGCTGGGTCTCATCCACCGGCACGGTCTGGTCTGAGGAGGAGGAGGAGGAGGGTGAGGAAGAGGAGGAGGAGGTGGAAGAGGACCTGCTTGGTATCAGGTGAACTTACTCATGTTGGCCAGCAGGTAGTTGACGTCCCTCAGGGTTCGTCCCACTTCAGCTGCGGTCCGTAGGACGTTGTCCATCGCCGCCGCCGCTACCTCGCCCGCCTGCAGAGAAAACGTTCTCATGGTGATCTGGCCTCACAGCTTCTGACCCGCATGAAGGCCAGATGAGCTCCACGTGACAGCCAGGTGTTCACGTGACAGCCAGGTGTTCACGTGACGGACAGGTGAGCTCCACGTGACGGCCAGGTGTTCACGTGACGGACAGGTGAGTTCCACCTGAGGTGAGCTTACCTCTCCGGCGTCGGCCTTCAGCGTCCTGCCGCCGTCCAGCTCGAACTGCAGGTCTCCGGCGGCGTCCACCGCCCGCGTCTTCAGGTCCTGGGCGTCCCGGTTCAGCCTGGTGGCTTCGTCCAGCAGACCGGCGTGAGGCCACGAGCCGAGCGTCCCCTGAGGAAGCAAACGCTCTGTGTGAAGCTCAGAACCAAAGAGATCCACCACATCCAGAGAACTACGACCACAGGAGAACCCAACCGCATGCGTGTGTATCGATATTCATTAAACAGTTTAACCCTGAGTCAAAATGTGTATAACTTTACATAAATAGACAAGCATCTACTATATCTACAGTATATATAGCTGAGAGCTTCTCACCACTGTGATTTAAAAATGTTCCCCCGAAAAGAACACGGAGAGACGGAAGAATGCTAACAGAAGGCTAACAGAACACTAACGGGCCGTAAAGATAACAGAGGAGAACGACGCCATCTAGTTGCGAGAACAGCAAAAACAGCGTCAGCACTTGCACTTTTTAATTTACAGATTAAACTGGAAGCAGAAGTCACTCGGCTTTGAGCTTCATCGTGTTTCCTGCAGCAGAGAGAAAATGAAACGGACGAAGGGAGGAGAGATTCCCCAAAAACTATGTCTGAAAGTCTGAAATTACAAAGACATGAATAACGTTTAGAATGAAATGACTGAAGTTGCAATCAATTCAATTGAACCAACTCAAATTATTTTATTTAATCAGGCACAAGTAAATTAGGTTTGACTAACCCTAATAAATTAAGTTGATCCGACTCAAGTCAATTATATTGGACCAACAAAATTGCTTAATGCAGTTTAAATCCTTTCCATGGTTGCATTGCGTTAGTTGAAAGCGCCTCACCTCCAGACTGGAGACCAGGTCCTGCAGCGTGTCGATGCTGCCCAGCGCCTCGTCGTAGTCCTGGGACACGTCTCCCAGGGCGGAGGCCGTGTCTGCATTGGCGCCCACCGCCTGCTTGATGGCTGCGTCGATGCCCGGGAGTCGCTTGATGGCGGCGCCGGCCAGAGCTTTGCCGCCGTCGATCTGCTGGTCGAACCCTGCGGAGGAGGAGGAGGAGTTTATTGTCTGTCTGTCTCTCTCTCTCTCTCTGTCTGCCTCTCTCTCTCTCTCTGTCTGTCTGTCTCTCTGTCTGTCTGTCTGTCTCTCTCTCTCTGCCTCTCTCTCTGTCTGTCTGTCTGTCTGCCTCTCTCTCTGTCTGTCTGTCTCTCTCTCTCTGCCTCTCTCTCTGTCTCTCTCTGCCTCTCTCTCTGTCTGTCTGTCTGTCTCTCTCTCTGCCTCTCTCTCTCTGTCTGTCTGTCTGTCTCTCTCTCTCTGTCTGTCTGTCTGTCTGTCTGTCTCTCTCTCTCTGTCTGTCTCTCTGCCTCTCTGTCTGTCTGTCTGTCTGTCTCTCTCTCTCTGTCTGTCTCTCTCTCTCTCTGTCTGTCTCTCTCTCTGCCTCTCTCTCTCTCTCTGTCTGTCTGTCTGCCTCTCTCTCTCTGTCTGTCTGTCTGTCTGTCTGTCTCTCTCTCTCTGTCTGTCTGTCTGCCTCTCTCTCTCTGTCTGCCTCTCTCTCTCTGTCTGCCTCTCTCTCTCTGTCTGCCTCTCTGTCTGCCTGCCTGCCTGCCTGCCTGCCTGCCTGCCTGTCTGTCTGTCTGTCTGTCTGTCTGTCTGTCTCTCTCTGTCTACCTCTCAGGGTGTCCAGGGCGTCGTCCAGCTCCTTGGTGTTGCTGGTGATGCGTTGCAGAGCGCCCTCAGTGTCGGCTTTGGCCACGTTGACTCGGTCCAGCAGTTTGTTGAAATCCTGCAGAGAGGAAACCACGTCAACTAAACTCAACTAAATTCAACTAAACTAAACTCCATGTCAACTCAACTAAACTCCACCCAACTAAACTCAACTAAACTCCACTCCACTGAGTCTGCCTTCTTTGTGGACTTGAATGCAGTGAGAACCTGGATTAAAGCAAACTGCCCCCCACCCCCTAGTACCTGCTGGGCAACCTTGCCCATTTCCAGCAAGTCCCCGGTGGCGGTCTTGTCTCGCTGCACGTCGTCCTGCAGCGCCTCCAAGCCTGAAATGTCCCCGTCCACCGCCTGCTTCACGTCGTCCAACCTGGAAACCATGGCGTCCACCTGCCCCTGAGCATGATGGGAAGACAGAACTGTGAGTGTGTCCTGAGGTCGCGAGGATTCGTTGTTTTCTAAAAGGCGGACCGCACACATCTGGTTCTCACCTTCAGGGACGACGGGATGTTCCGCTCCAGGCTGGCGATGTCTTTCAGCATGCCGTCCGCCATGCTGCTCTCGCCTCGGGCCTCGCCGCTCAGCCGGGTCGCCTGGTCCTCCAAACCCTTCACCTGGGCCGAGGTCTTCTCATACCTGAACACACAGACACCATTAGTTTAGAGTCTCAACGCTGGATTATCGATCATCTACTATCAGGTCGTCCGCTGGGCATGCTTCACCAACCCGGTTTAAAGAAGAGCTCTACCTTTAAAAAATACAATACCCATGAGCCTCAGCGGCCATGGCTATGGAGAACCCCTCATAAATGAATGCTTCTTGGATCCAGTCAGGGATTGGATTTATCCCAAACAGATCCAACATTCATTGAAATGTTGAAACATACATTTATCCAACGAGTTCTCCACAGATCGACCTCCTTCACACTGATCATATTAATCAAGGACACGGTGGAAGCAACTCGTCCTCACCGAGGCGATCCGTGGGACTCGTAGTGTCCGTTCCTCTCAACGTTACAGACAAATTACCCATAATCCCCATGTTAGAAATGAGTACTCTTCAGTGGAGGAGCTCAGACCAACTGAAGAGACTCACGTGGTTTTGAGATCTCCGATCAGCTCCTTGACTTTGTTCTCTTTGCTCATGAGGGTTCGGACCAGAGCCAGACTCTTCTCCGAGTCACTCAGAGCTTCGTTGGCGCTTCGCTGCACAGCGTCCGCCTTCGTCTGATGCCTGTAAGACGGGACAGACAGGAAGTGATGAAGACATGGTGTGAAACTCTCCATGGGTTTATCAGTGGCACCGTGATACAAATATGACTCACTGATCAGCCAGACTTCTGGCCGTCTGCTCCAGAGAAGAGAGGAGGTTTGCACCCAGCGGAGCGTCTCCGAGAGGAATCTCCTGACAGGAAAGGAAGAGACCGAGCAGCTGTTAGAGGAAAGGAAACCTGCCAATCATCGCCATCTAGACCGTCCTCCTCATCGCCACACCCCTCTGGTTACTCCCTGATCAAATCTGTTTCAATCCACCGGTTTCAGTTCATCTCTATGAAATTCTTACTTGAAACAGATGAACATCCCGTCACGTCAACGTTGATCTGATTCATCAGACGTCATGAAGATTGAAATCTTATATGTTATTATTCTACATTGTGCAGAAACACGTTTATGCTCCTCTAAACTACAGATGTGACATTCTGACTTAATGTGAGAGTGACGACGTGTCTTACGGCTGATCTGAGGTCGGCCTTGGCCTCGTCCAGCTTGCGTTTCATCTCCTCCACCAGACTCTGAACCTCCTCCACCTTCGTCTTGTACGTCTGCTGCTCTTGTTTGACGTCGTCCGCCGCGTCGCCGACGTCCTGGAGGACCCGGCCCTCGGCCAGCTGGCTCCTGCTGATGGAGGCCAGGCGGCTCTGCAGGTTTTTCTCCAGTCCTGTTGGACACGGGAGGCGTGGAGTCACTTTGCCATCGTGCGTCGGATCAAGAGACGATCTTAAAACAGGGCGAGTGGATGTCTTACCTGCCAGCAGCTCGGCGTCATACTGCAGGTCGTCCACCAGCACCTCGGTGGCCCTCAGAGTGGCCTCTATCTGGTCCTTGCCGGCTGGTTTCAAACCCCCGTCCGTGTCTGACAACCGAGTCTCCAGCTCCTTCAGTTTGCCGGCGTACGCCTCCATCTGAAACACAACAAGTTCAACCTCTTAAGGACACTTCAACATGTGCACAGGAGGTGTCCTAAAGAGAGACACTGAACCACAAGTTGTCCTTGTTTTGATTGTACGTATCTTTAACTGTGTTACTTTTTAACCACCACAAACTCATCAGACTTGAGGACAAGTCAGATTCTCAGTACGGTTGTTGTTACCTTTGTCTTGATGGGGCTGAAACAGGCAGGACAGTCGGACCTCTGGCACCTCAGACCCTCGTAGCCTGGCCTGCACCGACAGCGACCTGCATCATCACACCGTCTGGACTCAGAGCCCAGAAGGTCGCAGTCACACGCTGGTCCACCAAACAAGAGAGGGAACAACTGTCAGGTTTCTCACCTCAATGCATGTTTTATTATGAAACTAAAGCTACAGCAGTGGGTGGAAGGTTTCAGGCGTAACCACTGGAATCGAGCCAAATTCATCAGAAATACAAAACATTTTGGTAGCACTTTATAATAACTACACACTATTGAGCATTAGTAAAGCATGAATAAACACGTTAACGAACGGAGAGCATTGTGCATCGGCGGCGTCCCGACTGTTCATACGTTTGCAGGCGCCGGTGGGTCCGCGGTAGAAACCCGGCACACAGGCCTCGCAGCTCGGCCCCATCGTGTTGTTCAGACACTTCAGACATTCGCCGCTGCTGCGATCGCAGCTTCCCTCCACGCTGACGTCGATGTGTCCGTTACACTGGCAGGGCCTGCAGGTCTGCTGGGCGTCGTCGCCACGAGGAGGGACGGCGTAAAAACCCTCCTGACAGACGTTACAGCGAGGGCCTGAGGGGACATTGTGGAGGTGTTGGGTTCATGTATTTTTGTGCGGAACAATCCGACTTCAGGAAGACAAGCAAGTAATAATGAAGTTTTACTTCAGAGAAGGAAGAACGCGACAATCAAGAAGGATGTGGGAGAATCATGGGTCACCTTTAGGTTACCGCCAGGAGGCAACCTCCAGGAAGGTGAAGTTGATGCTTGGTGTAAAAGCTGTATTCTCTCTCCTGACCACCAGGGGGCGACTCCTCTGGTTGCATAGAAGTCTATATAAATTACTCTACTTCCCACTTGATTTATTCCCTCAGTAAACATTGTAAACATGAGTTTATGTCTCAATCTCTAGTTTCAAGTCTTCTTCAATACAGCATGATGTTCATTTAGTAAATTATGGTCATTTAGACTCAAACAGACCATAAAGCAGGGGATGCTTTAGGGCGTTTTTTTTTAAAGAGATCTATTCATAGAAATCTTTCTGTGTCACTTTTTTAATAATATGAGGTGCAAATAGGTGGCGTTATAGTCCAGGGACCAACCTGTGGTTCCGGTTGGACAGCGGTCACATCGGGGCGCCAGAGAACCGGCAGCCAGCGAGCAGGTCACCCCGTCCGGACAGGGACACCTCACACAGGTGCGAGGCGGCCAGGCGTCGCGGTAGAAGCCCTCGGAGCAGCTGAGGTCTCCGGGCGTCTCGTCGGCGGAGTAGCAGTCGCCCGTCTGCGGGTCGCAGCTGCCTCCTCTGCAGCTGCAGGGCTCGCAGGGGCTGAAGGCGCCGTCCGCCGGGGTCCCGCGTCTGAAGCCGGCCGAGCATCGGTTGCAGAACTCGCCCTCGTAACCCGGCGGGCAGCTGCATGTCTGAACCCAGCGGGCCGGGGTACCGTCGGCCCGTCGCGCCGTCACCAGCCGCACGTTAGCGAGATATCCGCGCCCTGGAAAAAAAACAAAAAAAGACTCAAGATTCAAATCAAGATCAAGATCATCAGAATATAAAAAGTCCAAGTGTCGAAATCTGTCTTTTCATGGAGAATCTGTGTGTGAGAGATGAATACTTGAGTGTAAAAGAAGGAAGCTGAAGGAATATAAAGTGCACTCCCTAAAGGAAGCATGGGGTGGATGAGGAAAGAAAGTAAGGGCGGCATTAAAAAAACAAAGGAAGCTCACCATTTTCGCCGAATGTTGCCCGGATCTTGATGGCGGTGAGATTCTGGAGGAGCGTCTGGAACTGTGAGGCTGAGAGCTGAGGCCTCCACCTGCTGCCGGGCTGCTCATCCAATCTGTTTATTGGACAGAAGAAATGTTTTCACACCTGACATCACTGACTGAGACCTTCAGCACCGGTCCATTCCTGAGACCTTCAGCACCGGTCCATTCCAGAGACCTTCAGCACCGGTCCATTCCTGAGACCCTCAGCACCGGTCCATTCCTGAGACCTTCAGCTCCGGTCCTACCCTGAGACCTTCAGCTGGATCTCTAAACTGGAATCTGTATCTACAAGTAAACACTTAAAGCGTGACGAACCCAGAAGGCTTCTCTAGCGATACACTTCTGTCTCCCTTCTCCAGTAAATGCACCGTTCCTTTCTCATTAAGTTCAATTATTTTCTATGAACGAGAGTTTTCAGGACAAACTGTGCGTCTGCGTTCAGCTTCTGTCAGAGGACTTTGTTTCTACTTGCTCTGATCGCAGCGGCAGGATCCTTCAGGAATGTTCACACTTGAGTGAAAAGGAAAATATTTACGTTGGAACAAGGAAGCGGTCGAACCCTGACTGTCGTGTCTGAATCCGAAAGTGGGCGTTTGATTTGAGCAGCCTGGAGCGCCAGGTGGGTGGGGTTCATCACCTGACTGTGGATCGCCTCTCAGCAGGTTGACGCTCTCACCTGAAACTGTAGTTTATCTTCTGTCCACAGGGAACGATGGAGCGCAGGTCGCCCAGCGAGGCGGCCGCTCGGAGGCCGGCGCCTTCGAGAACCACGTCGCTGGTGGACGGGTGTCGGACGCCGCGGTCCAGACGCAACGAGAAGGAAAGGTTCTGACCGTAACTCAGCAGCTGGTTCCCTAGGTAAGGAGCTGTGGGAGAGGAGAGGAAACACCTGGTGAGGAGGGAGGAGACAAGACAAGAAAGAAGGATGTGTGCAAAGAGGATAGAGAGGTGAGGAGAGGAGGAAACGAAATACAGAAAAGGTAAGGAGGAGGATGAGAGGAAAAGAAAGTAAAAGAATGGAAATGAGGAGATGAGATGAGGAAAGGTAAGGAAATATGGAGATTTGGGGAGGTTAGTGAAAGGAGAGAAGGACAAGGAGACATGGAGAGAGAATGAGGAAGAAGGAAAGAAGGGAGAGAAGAGAGGACATGAGGAGGAGAAGGGAGAGTATAGAAAAAAGACACTCAGAGGAAAGGAGACATGATATTTAGAGAAAGGAGGATAGACAAGGAAAGGAAACAAGGACAAGTAGACATGGAGAGGAGGCGGGGCTTGTTCTCACCTGGAGCGAACAGGTAGACGGGCAGGATGTTTTTGGAGATCACCTCAAGGTCGTGGTGTTTCGGTGACCAGCGGAAGTGGACGTTGTCGGGGGTGATGCCTTGTGCCGTCGCCGCCGTCCAGTTGTCCGGACCTGAAGACACGTCACCGTCTTTTACAGCAGCAGTTCTGGAGCTTTTATTGTGAAATGAACTACTGGTATTGACTTTTATTGTGAAATGAACTACTGGGATTTACTTTTATTGTGAAATGAACTACTGGGATTTACTTTTATTGTGAAATGAACTGCTGGGATTGACTTTTATTGTGAAATGAACTACTGGGATTGACTTTTATTTTGAAATGAACTACTGGGATTGACTTTTATTGTGAAAATTAACCAGGTGAAAGTTACCGTTGGCGAAGGTGGAGGTGATGCTGTGAACGGAGTAACCGGATTGTGGGGAACATTTGCTGCTGTGACCGTAACAGAAACACATCCGACTCCCAGCATCCTCTCTGGGCCGACGGCTGCAAAACACAACGAGCGACAGGAAGTGGCAAAACAAAATTAAGTTAAAAGAATAGTAAGGAGAAGAATTTTGTGACCAATAGATTTTCTATGTGATAATGTTTGTGTGCTGAGTTGCGGTTAAATTTAATTCAAGCACACTGAATAAGAGAAGCAGATGAAGTGCAGGCACAAAAACAGAGATGAAGTGTCAATTGAATCAATCAGCAGTGAAAGGAGTTAAAGTGGCAGATAAGGTGAAAGCACCAAAAAGTGGCATTACATTACAATTGGCAGTACATTTAAGCTTATGTTGCACAGAAAGGAGTTGAAGTGTCAGATGAAGTTAAAACATTTAAAGAGTTGAAGCGTCAGATGAAGTTAAAACATTGAAAGGAGTTAAAGTGTCAGATGAAGTTAAAACATTGAAAGTAGTTTAAGTGTCAGATGAAGTTAAAGCATTTAAAGGAGTTGAAGTGTCAGATGAAGTTAAAATATTTAAATGAGTTGAAGTGTCAGATGAAGTTAAAGATTTAAAGAGTTGAAGTGTCAGATGAAGTTAAAACATTTAAAGGAGTTGAAGTGTCAGATGAAGTTAAAACATTTACATGAGTTGAAGTGTCAGATGAAGTTAAAGCATTGAAAGGAGTTGAAGTGTCAGATGAAGTTAAAGCATTGAAAGGAGTTAAAGTGTCAGCTGAAGTATTGGAAGTGGTGCCATTTGAAGTGCATTAATGAAATATCAGGTTGTTTAAAGGAATCCGAGGTGCTTCTTCACCTTTGCAAGCAGCCGTTTGGTCCGATCGGTCCGTCCGGGCAGCGGTCACACTTATCTCCCATGACTCTTTCTTTACAGCTGCAGCGCCCCCTGCTGTCACACTTGGCACTGACAGAACCTGCAGGCAAGGAAGCGTCAGCAATAAAAGGGACGAGTTGCTCTTCTCCCATCTTTTGGGAGCGTGTTGATCAAAGGTACCTGCCGTGGTTCCTCACCTGTGAGGTTGCAGCGGCATGGCGTGCAGCTCAGTGCTGCCCCCGCCACATGGAAGCCGTCCTTGCAGCGCTCGCAGTGACGGCCCGCGGTGTTTCCCTGGCAGTCGACGCAGTGGAGGCCCGAGGCGTCCCGGAGGCAGTACCGAGATCTGCCATTGCAGTCGCAGCGCGCCGTTGCTGCAGAAGGAGACGGGTTCAGGCATCTCGGAGGTTATGGTTTTAAGAAGTGATTTAAAATGAGTTATTGACTCTGAAGAATCAATAACTTCTTTTAAATGATCTGTTATGCAGTTCTTTTGTTTCCCTGGTTTTGTTTGTATATTTTATTTATTTGTTTGTTTGTTTTCTACTCCATTGGCTCGTTTTGGTTATTAGTTTGGTTTTCTTGTATTCATTGCCTTTATGGTCCTTTTTGTTTACTGGTATTTAAGTTATGTATGCTTTGCTTCTCTGTAGAGCACTTTGTAAACTTAGTTTTTAAAGGTGCTATATAAATAAAGTTATTATTATTATTATCTCGTCTGGTTTCATCCAACCATTGTTTTGCATTTGGCATTCGTGCTTTCGCAGCTTGAGGTTTGTTTTAAGGTGCAATTCAGGATGTTTTTAGGATTCAATCTTTTACATAATTGCAATTACATTTATGTTTTATTTAGATTTTGTAGAAATGTAATGTTTGTCCTGAAGGTGGCGCAAGAAGAGTGTACATGTATTTATTTTTCTAAAGGTTGATCCTTAGAATGAGAATGAGATCAGAACGTTTCAATAAAACTGAACCATTCAATTCCCACGAATGTGAAGGAAATCTGTGCGTTAGTTTCAGTCTAAAGTGTAGAAAGACGAGATCACATGATCTCTTTTCCTCAAAAGCTCACGAGTTAAATGTCTACAGAGCAAAGTCCTGAAGGATCAGAGTCCACGAAGTCGCCCCGGCCGACGCCTCGTCTGATAACAAGTTGTCTGACGGCGCCTTCAGACTCTGGAGGGTTTCAACAGGCCGCTGCTTGTCTTCATGCCAACAGACAGCAGAAACCAGTTGGTACCGGTCGTTTAATTGAACACATTTTGCGAAGAACAAATGAACTAAAACTAAAAATGGTCTTTGGCCTGTTCGATTCCCAGAATGCACCTGTGTGGACCGGTAGCTTTTCTCCTGGGTGCTGCCGGGACGCCCTTGAGCAAGACCCCAAGATCATTTACATGTTAAAGGATGTCAGAGCGGCCCGGAAGTGGTTAGCCTAGCTTAGCACAACGACTGGAAGCAGGGGGAAAGTGTTAGCATCGAGCTTCTGGTCTTTTCTTGGACATTAGTTTCAGCTTTTAGTTTTCATACTTCCTTTAGAACGCAGTCGTTTTTAGGACTTTAAAAAAAAAAACACAACATTGTTAAACCTCAGGCATCACTCCACCATGAGTATAAAATTACAATATATATTGATGAAATAATAATATAGATTATTAATAATAATATATACCGTATAGGAGGTGTAACAGGGACCGATCCTGAGCACCTTTATTCTAAATAACATAATAAACATGAAACATTTCTTCAGGATGAGGAATATTAATGTGTATTTGTGTCTGTAATGAAACTACAGTGGTGGAGGAATGAAGAGCTTCCATCACACAAATCCTCTTCCCAGAGCTTTCTACAAAAGGTCTTGAGGCGTTTCCCGTCTCTCAGCTTTCAGTTCTTCACGTTGGTTTTAATCTTCTTCAGTCTCACTTTGAAGAAGTTCTTTTATTGTGACTCACGCTCTGCTCGTCAACGCGCCTCATCAATAAACACTTATGGACCTAAAAACTCATATTTTCACTTCAGAGTCACTTTTTATACTTTAGTCTGTATCATTTTGACCGTTTTTGACCTTTTGACCTTCACATTTCATCTTTTCCTTTCCTGTTCTCGACAGAAATTATATAAATATGAAGTGTGGCTGATATTACATTTTTACATGTGTTCATCTGTAAACGCCACATGGTTTTATGTACTTTCTATTGCTAACAATATTAATGACTGTTTATTAGAGATCAATATAGAGTTACTTCATTAATCCAGCGAGGGTTACAGTTTATACATACATAAAGCAATGTGAAATAGAATAGAACAATATTAATGAACTAACAAAACAACAGTGTAGCGGTGTTATATATATATACACACACACACACACGTGTCGTTGAAGTAGCAGCTTACAGACACAAAAATATAAATAACAGGGATGAAAGATGTACGCACAGAGTATCCATTTAGGAAATTCAATTTAAACAATAGAGGAAGGAACCAAACAACCAAACAAACGCTCTTAGTTCTTTGAGTTTGTGGTGAAGACTTGAGAATAAAGTTTAATGTTCTCAACCCGTCTGAACTGAAGAGAACCGAAGACCTACAGCTCAGGCTGAACATGCTGGCTCACCTGAAAGGGAACCATTAAAGAGGCTCAGCTCCTGGAGGAGATCTAGAAGTAACAAGTAAACGCTGTACTCACCGTAGTGTATGTAGTGTGTGTTGACGGTGGCCTGCACGGCAACAAGCGCCGCCAGAAGCAGGACGAAGAATATAGCCCAGCCGCTCCTCATCTTCAGGGTGAATCCTCAGAAACCTATGCGGCACAAAGTCAGCGTGGGCCTTTATCTCCTCTGCTGCTGCCTGCAGGCCCAGACACGCCGAGCAGGGCGAGACACACTGACTCACACACAGTCACTTCCTCTGACTGTGTGTGTGTGTGTGTGTGTGTGCTCTGACTGGGACTCTTTCCACCTTATTTACATTTTTATGACACAAAGAAGTTTCACAAGACAGAAATAAAAGAGAATACTCGCTCTGTCCCGATGGTGGAAAACACTATAATTCATATTCGTCTGATTTAGATTCAGACTGATGTTCGGATTAAATAAGACACCAAAACAACACCAACACAACACCAATACGACACCAATTAAACACCAACACAACCCCAATTAAACACCAACACAACACCAACACAACACTAATACAAAAACACCAAAACAACACCAACACAACAACAACACCAATACAACACCAATTAAACACCAACACAACCCCAATTAAACACCAACACAACCCCAATTAAACCCCAATCAAACACCAACACAACACCAACACCACAACAACATCAAAACAACACCAATACAAAACAACACCACAACAACAACAACACCAATACAAAACAACACCAAAACAACACCAACACAACAACAACACAAAAACACCAATTAAACACCAACACAACAACACCAAAACAACACCACCAACACAAACACAACACCAATACAAAACAACACCAATTAAACACCAACACAACACAAACACAACACCAAAACAACACAAACACAACACCAACACAACAACAACACCAACACACCAAAACAACACCAACACAACAACACCAAAACAACACCACCAACACAAACACAACACCAATACAAAACAACACCAATTAAACACCAACACAACACAAACACAACACCAAAACAACACAAACACAACACCAACACAACAACAACACCAACACACCAATTAAACACCAACACAACAACACCAAAACAACACCACCAACACAAAACCAATACAAAACAACACCAATTAAACACCAACACAACACCAAAACAACACAAACACAACACCAAAACAACAACAACACCAAAACAACACAAACACAACACCAATACAAAACAACACCAATTAAACACCAAAACAACACCATAGCAACACCAAAACAACACAAACACAACACCAAAACAACACCAATTAAACAGCAACACAACACAAATACAACACCAAAACATCATAAACACAAGACCAAAACAACACCAAAACAACACCAATACATCATAAACACAACACCAATACAAAACAACACCAATTAAACAGCAACACAACACCAAAACAACACCACAACAACACCAATACAAAACAACACCAATTAAACACCAAAACAACACAAATACAACACCAAAACATCATAAACACAACACCAAAACACCAATACAAAACAACACCAAAACAACACCAATACATCATAAACACAACACCAATACAAAACAACACCAATTAAACAGCAACACAACACCACAACAACACCAATACAAAACAACACCAATTAAACAGCAACACAACACCACAACAACACCAATACAAAACAACACCAAAACAACACCAAAACATCATAAACACAACACCAAAACAACACCAATACAAAACAACACCAATACATCATAAACACAACACCAATACATAATAAACACAACACCACAACAACATATAAGAAGTACTGATTGTGTGTTTGTTGTCTCATGACATCCATTATATATATTACATATTTTATATACATATACTAAATATATCACGTTCCTCATGATTGTTACAACATCAGCGTCAGCTGATGTTCATGTTTTTGTTTGTTGCTTAAAATGTCTGAACGACTCTGACTGAGTTTGTGTCATCAAACAATCTGAGGATTGTTTCCATCTGTAGACTGTATCCTGAGGCTTCAGACACACCCTGCACACACACACACACTAATTATGACCCATCACACACACCCTGCCTTACCTGGTTACACACAGAAACACTTTCCCCACTGCAGATCTGCACAAATACACCGCTGCAGGCCGTATTACACTTACACACACACACACACACACACACACACACACACACACACACACACACACACACACACACACACACACACACACACACACACACACGCCCCGGCTTGTTCCTTTTCAAAGCCACACCCTGAACACACACATCAATACCTGTCTGCATGGCTCAACTCTGACTTCACTTTTCAGCTTCACTAGCCGAGCCGTGTACTAGTATGTGTAATGGTAAACTGGCGGTGTACTAGTATGTGTAATAGTACACTAGCCGTGTACTAGTACGTGTAATAGTAAACTGACCGTGCACTAGTATGTGTAATAGTACACTTGCCGTGTACTAGCATGTGTAATAGTACACTAGCCGTGTACTAGTATGTGTAATAGTACACTAGCCATGTACTAGTACATGTATTAGTACACTAGCCATGTACTAGTACATGTGATAGTACACTAGCCGTGTAATAGTACACTAGCCATGTACTAGTATGTGTAATAGTACACTAGCCGTGTACTAGTACATGTAATAGTACACTAGCCGTGTACTAGTACGTGTAATAGTACACTGGCCGTGTACTAGTACGTGTAATAGTACACTGGCCGTGTACTAGTACGTGTAATAGTACACTAACCGTGTACTAGTACGTGTAATAGTAAACTGACCGTGCACTAGTATATGTAACAGTACACTAGCCGTGTAATTCCTTCTCTTCCTCTCTTTCTCTCCTCTTCACCTCTTCTTTCTCTCCTTCTGGATAAATGATTGTCTCTTCAATGCATATTACTAACTCTACTTTCTTTTTCCATGGATTCGTGGCTGCCTGGAACCCCGGTCCTCCCCCCTGGCCCTGCTGATGCAACCATGGCCCTGCTGATGCAACTAGTCTGGAACCGGTCCTGCCTACTGCCATGGCCCTGCTGATGGAACCAGGCCTGGAACCAGGCCAGCCAGCTGCCATGGCCCTGCTTTCTCCTCCAACTGCCCCTGGGATGCCCCTCCTCTCTACCTCCTTCTGTTTAATGGGTCGTGGCTATCTGGATCATGGACCATGCCTACTACTCATTATATGAATAATTTCTGTCACATTCATTGAATGAGCTGTAACTCTGTTACGTTATTCATTCTGGTCACATGACATCTATTGCTTCTGTCCATCCGGGAAGAGGGATCCTCCTCTGTTGCTCTCCCTTTCTTCCCCTTTTTTTCCCTGTGAAAGGGTTTTTACTATCTTTATTTTGAGTTTTTCCTGATCTGATGTGAGGTCCCGGGACAGGGATGTTATGTGTACAGATTGTAAAGCCCTCCGAGGCAAACTTGTATTTGTGATGTTGGGCTATATAAAATAAACTGAACTGAATTGAATTGAATGAACTCTTGTACATTCAAATACAAAACAGCAGCTAAACAACAAACGTGTGGTTTGATTGGACTGTGTACCATGACAAGGACGAGTCAAAAATAAACCCACATTTTTGTGAACTAATTCTATGCATGTAACAGTCTTAGAATATTAAACAGGTAAACACCTGATAACTACAGGACTTCAGTGCATGAAAATTATTGCATTTCTGATCAAAACTGAAAGTACAACAAATGCTTTTGTGTCCCAAAGCGAGCATCAGTCCAAGGTTTAAACAAGGTTAAAGAAAAAAAAATCACTCCTTGGGGTTTGTATTTGTACAACATTAAAGTTCTCCCAAAACACAAATATAAACAGGTCCACCTTGCTACAACAACTCTTTGTAACACAACGTGGCACTATTTCCAACATTAGCATACCAGCATAACATGGTACAGACTTGAATAGATTTTTTTTTTTATATTGAGATCGTAAACAAGCCAGCTCAGTTGCATGAAAGCATTAAACTTTATCTGAGAACATTATTATAACTTGCAAATTGCTGACAGCTCTTTACTAGTCTAATCCAGGAGACTGTTCTTCAAAGTTAACAGTTTTGGTGGGAGGTTTTTCTTTCCCAGTCCAAGCATCACAGTCTGAATGAAGTTGAGTGTATTTGCCATGCATTTTGGGTAATCCAATGCAAAGCATATGTAAGCCCAAACAACAGACAAACTGCCTGAGGCAAGTTTTTAATACGATCCATGACGATACCTCCCTCCAGAAGGATGGCAGTGGAGATGGGCTGAAGGTCCTCTGAACTTGGACCCTCGTGAGGACTATCTTCACTGACAACTGTCAGCACACCAACAGTGATGCATTTTAGGGCCTCGTCTCTTGCTCTATCCCACACACACACACACACACACACACACACACACACACACACACACACACACACACACACACACACACACCAGTATTGGCAATGTATGCTTTCATAAAACATTCATCTTTAGTGTTGAAAGCATTTACTAGATAATATGGTTTTAAATATGTGTTCACATGGATTGTCAAACAGAACAATTTGGTATGGTTAAACTGAAGCTATGGTCCACAAGGTCCATTTATTCTTGAACAGTGACAGTCATTTCAACCTAGACTTCTGCTCCTTAGATTTAAAATTAATTAATGTACATGTTTATTTACAGGCTATTTAAATACCTCTCATATTGGCTGTGGAGTACAAAATGTATGTTGTATATTGTGCAGATAGAATTACATATTCTGTCAGCACAGGTATAGTTTTATATTAATGCACACCAAACTTTTACTTATGTGCAAGTACTTACAGAGCATGTCTTGAAGAAATCCCTGGAGGCGTCACCAAGTAAAATCGGAATGCCTTTGAGGACAACAGAGCGAAGTACTGTCACGTCTGGTGTCTCATGATACAGAGAGAGAGAAAAGACCAGTTAACAGAGTTATTTGGCACAAGCACAGGTCAGACAGAAAATAGAACAGGTTGGTCTGGATCATCTCATTTAGAACTTGATTGATAAACTATTATACAGATCAAAAGCAAAGTGAACCTACTTACCATCCAGCTCATATGCTGCATCAGCTCACTGAGTTTCCGGCCAACAGTTCCCTTTTTTTGTTTTGTACTGGTCCAGAGCCTCAAAGAAGTCTCCCTCAAGATTCTTACTTATTCTTACTTACTAATTCTGTTGAACTCGACAAACACCTTAAAAAGTAGAAAGAGGGGTGGGTAGGGATGGAGAGATGGCAGAGGGGTTAACATTCCAACAAGTGTGTTTGGATTTCTAGCCACACACCTTAAATTTCTTTTTGACTGGCATTATTTTATTGGTTAATATCTTACCTCTCTCAGCTTATCTGGAAAGCAGTTTCACCCACGTTCCCTAGGTCCTTTTGAGTGTGCCATGTTGATAAGTGGACTTTGAGTGCATTGAAAGATTTAAATGTGCACAGGCACTCGTTATGAAGGCACGGTAGTGGTGATATTCGGGTGTGGCACCCATGTTTTAAGCGGTAATGCTTAAGTAAGTGGGCTCTCTTTTCAGCACAAAATGTGCAGTACTTACACGTCCACTGCATAGGAAGTTTTTTTGTCTTCTTAAATATCTGAAAGAAAAGAAAAGATAAGTTTAGCATCAAAGCCAGCAAAATAGAAAGACAAAAACATTAACATGCAGTATCAGATTTGAAATACCAGAGCTATAAAATTTTAAAAAATCCTTGCAAAAATGTATCTAATTGTCAAGCTTTTAATCATTGAACTTCTTTAAGACAAGAACACCTACCAAATGAACACAGCAGGACAAAAGGTAAATGATAAGCAACTCACTTATGTGGCTAGACATCAAGGGAACTGTGGATTGATCACTTTCTGCCTGAGCCTGTAAGGGGACAGTTAAAAAGAATACAACAATTTAACACAACCAAAGCTCACCACAACTCACAAACATCTTGAGTCTAGTACAAGTAAAAATTGTATCATCGGCCTATTACCCACAAAGACAGTATTATAATGTACATATCCTAGAAGACAACATGACCTTAAGGTAAGCATGGAAACGGCACAGCTACACTTATTAACTAGTGTTGAGTGAGCAGGGTTAAATAAAAGAAGATTAAGTGAGTTGACTGCGGTGACATCCCCAGTCACACACCTGTCTTTGACAAGCACAGACTAATATTGTTGGTGGCTAGGCTGCTAACCAAACGTAGCAGCCTAGCTTAAACTAGGGTGACCACGTCCTCTTTTCCCCGGACATGTCCTCTTCTTCAGACCTAAAACATGTGTCCGGCAGGGATTCCAAAAACGTCCGGGATTTTGCCTCGTTTGATATTTGTGTTTCTCTGGGTCTTTCACAAACTAGTTATTACGCCCTTACACGTTTTGGAAACGGTATCTTACGTTTACCTGCATTACGTGCATGTGACGAGCACGCCCTCGACCGTTACACTGAAGTTTCTCCTCAACTTTAACGTGACAGTCTTTAATGTTCCCTATTTACAACACTGATGAAGAAATATAGAAACAAGATTAAAGCATTGACCAAACTTCATCCAACGTTACGACCCACGTTACGTTTAATATAGTGCAGCTAGCATTAGCCGACATTACTACACACATCATTAGGCTACTAGCAAGCACGAAACATGGCGCTTACTTACAGAAAGAAAACGGTCAAAAAAAGGGTAAAATATTACTCATCAAATGAGTGTGCCGAGCACAAGAATGCTGATGAACACGAGTGCCGGTGCAGCTCCATGCGGTGCAGCTCCATGCGGTGCAGCTACACGTGGTGCGTTGCGGTCATGTACAGTCAACGGTAGAGCGGACGATGCAGATAGGTCGAAAAAAAAAAAAAAAAAAAAGCGGGCGAAGCAAAAGTACTAATACCACTCCGTGAAATTACTCTGTTACAATACAAGTACATGTCCTGGAGTGAACATTTCAATTAAGTAAAAAAATTAAATATTAAAAGTAAAAAGTAGCATACTCAATAGAGGTAAATGGCTTGTGGTTATTATTATATATCACGTATATTATTACATATGCAGTGATGTAAAACATATAATGTTTCCCTCTGAAATGTAGTGGAGTAAAAGTAGAAAGTAATATGAAAAGTACTTTGTACTTAAGTGTAGTATTGAGTAAATGAATTTAGCTACATTCCAACACAGAAAAAAAAGCACAATTATCAAAAACTTACTTTTTCTAAATGAATCCAGCTCAAGCAGACTGAGCTGGTGAGATTTTCCAACCACTAATTACAAGTAACTTCCTAAAATCGAGTGTTATATAATTTCATAAAACTGATTTAAGTCAATTTACTATTTTTAATTAAATACCATGTTTGCATTTACAGTGTAGACCTCAGTAACGCGCTTTCCTGCGTTGCCCAGGATGAAGGATATTGCAAAGCAATACAACACTCAATACCATCAAGTGCACCTGTCTGTAAGACGTGGAGCTTCTAATGAGGACAAGACACGTCTGTATGAACGGACTCCCTCTACTGGTGAACTGCAGCATTACAACTGTTAAAGCGAGAGTGTCTTGCATCCGACATGTATATATTTTCCACACGTAACATCAATATTAGTTAGCGTCAACAAGCACGTATCATTGTACTTTCTGCCTTCAAAGTAAAAGCACTTCCTGTTTACATGCTCTTCACAATAAGAGTAAATGTCATAAAACAAGTTACAACACTGTGGAAAGGCTTTCAGCCTGGGCAGTATTGTTGTGACCCCAAGGAGGAACAGGCTGTCGGATAAAAGATTCGAGAGACTTTCACTCATGCGATACAATCGCTATTTTGAAGAATAAAGAAAAATGATAAACTTCATAGGATATAGTGCACTTTCTCTTTATTTAGGGAATGATGAAGTGGATTTTCTGTTTATTTAATTGCATTTTCTGTTTCTATTTTTTGGGTTGAGTGCATTTCTGTTTCTATTTTATGGGGAAAAGTGCCATTCATTTTTATATAAATTATATATTTTTATTTTTCTTAAACCACTACAATGATTCCTATAACAAGCTGGTTTTGTTCTTAGGAGTCGGCCCCCATTTGGTTTAGTGGGGTCTCATGTTTCCCAAAGCCTGTTTTCAATGTGTTATGCTGTTTGACCTGAATGTCCCCACCATACACAGCCTCTTGTATCCTGTTGTTTGTGGATTTTAAAGTGAGGCATATTTCTTTGGTCAGACAGTGTGAACAGGGTTAATGTTCGTTCAAGTTAATGGCTGAGTTTTATATGCCATTTTGTTTTACATGTTTACAATACACTATGTGGAAAGGCTAAGAGATGCCCTTTATTGAACATTGAAAATAAAGTGATGAAAGGGCCATGATGTTTGTCCAGGTATCTTTGCGGTTAATTTGGACATTTGCTTAAAAAAAATGGAAAGTAAAGTAGCTAGTAGTGAAGTTACTTTTCAAATGCAGTGACTAGTAAAGTAATCTAGTTACAATTGTCAGAAGTAACTAGTAACTTGTAACTAGTTACTTTTTCTGAGTAACTACCCCAACACTGACTAGTAAACTAGCCGTGTACTAGTACATGTACTACGCATTTGTACTCTTTACTCTACGAACACTAAACCTAATCTATCTGGTGGAAGAAGTACTTTGATCTGAAGTTAAAGTACTGTGTAATACCACAGATCAGAAATACTCTGTTTGGTGTAAAAGTCCTGCATTCAAGAACAAAAGTACCATCTTTAAAATATACTTTGGGTGGACACAGTCAGAGTACTCGTGTACTTCATATTTAATAACACATCATTGTTTAGGAGCTGACTCATAACCTGCAGCTCAGATAACTGTAAGAACAATAAATACTCAAGGAAAGTACCTCGAAGTTGTACTTGAGTGAGGTACTTGTACTTTACTTTACCTGTACTCCTTATTGTTGTACTACCTGTCTACATCTCTGTAAATATATTTATGTATTTGTATTACTGTATCCTGCTCACATAACAGTATATATGTATATATGTATATATATATATGAATATATATACATATATTTGCAGATACAGTCGATCAAGAACATTTGTCATTTTAGGTTTATGTATATTATAGTATATATACACGGTGCCACAGAAACAGGATGAAACAATACACGCAGTTCGCCTCCAGTCCAGCAGGCGGCGCTACGACGCGCAGACCGGCTTTCACCGCCTCAGTCCCCGGCTTCCACACAACAGACCTGCGGGAGCTGCGAGCTTCACCCCGCCGCTGAAAGGTAAGGACACGTCCGTCCGTTCATGTGGTCTGTGGTTCTGCAGCAGGTGGTGGTCTGTGGTTCCGGGTTCACAGGGGACCGACCGTGCTGTCTGGCGCCTTTCAGCCGAACGCGTCTGTTGTTGTGGTAACACCGGACTCAGGGATTTGCACCTGAAACGAGTCCCCTTAGGGCTGGAGCCACCCCGGTTTTGCCCCCGGACCCGTTGGGAGAGTTTCTTTAATCATGAAAAACATATAAAGTCAGATAGATTTCTAGCTGGAGTTTGGTGCGAGGAGCCATTACATTACACTACATGTTGGGATGTTAGTCTGCAGTGAATGTTAACGTGCGTGTTGTGTCTGTGTGAAGTCACGTTACAGGGAGCTGTCCAGCTGCGAGCCACACTGCGGGGAAAGCCTGTGAAGTAAGTAAGTAAGTAAAATGTATTTGTACAGCGCCTTTCGCAGACCAGGGTCACAAGGCGCTTCATAATTACAATAAAACAATACACAGATTAAGAAGTACAAACACATTTAACTTAAAAAAAAAAAGGCCAAGACAACTCAATGACGATCATAACAGCCCCAAGGCAATTAAACAAAAGCCTTGACAAATAAAAGGGTCTTGAGTTTCTTTTTGAAGGAGTCAACAAACTCCATTGAACGCAGGGAAGATCGTTCCAAAGCCTGGGAGCAACAGCCTGGAAAAGTCGGTCTCCTCTGGTCCGGAAACGGGTGGTTCTGACCCACAGACCTCAGAGCCCGAGCTGGGGTGTAAGGCTGGATCAGATCATTGATGTACGGTGGAGCCTGACCATGTAAAGCTCTAAAAGTTAAAACCAGAATTTAAAAATTGATCCTAAAGGAAACTGGCAGCCAATGAAGTGCTTTGAGAATAGGGGAGATGTGTGTCCTCCTATTAGAGTGGGTCAGGGTTCTCGCTGCAGAGTTTTGCACTAACTGCAGACGAGACAGCTCCTTCTTGTTTAGACATGAAAATAAACTATTACAGTAGTCTAAACGTGAAGACACAAATGCATGAATGATCAGCTCCAAATCATTTTGTGACACCATTTTCCTAAATTTGGAGATGTTCCTCAGCTGGAAAAAAAACAATTTTTGGTCAGCTGTTTGCAGTGTTGCACTAATGACATGTCTTTGTCCAATACAACACCCAGGTTTCTTAGGCTCGGCTTAACAGACTGGCCCAAGTCACCTAGGTACTGGTTAATCCCTGGAATTAAGTCATCAGGGGCAATAACCAGTGTTTCTGTTTTGTCCACATTTAGCTGCAAGGTATTATCACTTAGCCATTGTTTTATCTCCATCAAGCAATGAACTAAGGAATTTAGCCTCTGAAGCTCAGTCGGCTTGAAAGAGCAGTAAAGCTGAATATCATCAGCAAACATGTGGTACGAAACATCAGAAAATCTCTGGATGATTTTTCCCAAGGGGATCAAATATAACAAGAATAATACAGGCCCCAAAACAGAACCTTGAGGGACTCCACACAACAGATCTGCTGACTCAGACCTTATTTGATTAGCTGTGACACTAAAGCTACGCCCAGATAGGTATGACGAGAACCAATGTAAAACTGACCCTGACAGCCCTACTTCATCCCTCAGTCTACTCAGCAGGATCTGGTGGTCAATGGTGTCAAAAGCTGAGGACAGATCTAAGAGAACTAGAACAGTGCACTTTCCCGAATCAGCAGACATCATAATGTCACTGGACACTTTCAGTGTTAAAGTCAGTATGTGCATTGACCAGTGGCGGACGGTGGTTTTGGACGTCCTCCTCGTTGTAATGTGCTGCTGCGTGTCTCATGCGGTCCCCTCACCACACATGCTTGTCAAACATCATTGAGAGTCAAGATAGCTCCTAGCTTCTTCGTCTTCTTCTTCTTCTTCTTCTTCTTCTTCTTCTTCTTCTTCTTCTTCTTCTTCTTCTTTTTAAAGAATCTATCCAACAAAAGGTGCATTACTGCCACCTACTATTACAATTACAGAAAAGCCACACACCCAAAAATAATTGGATTCATGAGAGCATGGCGGCCATAGATTTCAGAGTCAGGCGCCACAGTAGCGCTCCCCCGACTGCGTGGCCCAGTGCATGATGGGAAACGCCTGGCTGTCGCCACATCAGAGAGCTGATTGGCTCTTAGATCTGACAGCAAACACCACATGTTGTAGAAAATCCTTATTTTATGTGTAGTTGTAATACTTAACGCTGGATTGTTGACTATTAGTCTCACGTTTAATCTGAAAACATATCTTGTGTGGTTGATAATAATAAAGATGATTTATAACACACATCAAAACCAGTAGTAATGTATTTCACATGCAGACATAAAAAGAACAAAGGATGCAGCTACACACACATTTCTACATAAATATATATTTACAAACACATGAATGAATCCAAACGGGATCTGTAAACTACAAGTAGACTAAAGATCGGAACTAACAGGAAGTAATTTTTTCTGTAACTTCCTGTGTATACTTTGAAGGCAGCTGAAAACTGTCCGACTTGATCGCAGTTTTTTGGCAACGCCTCCTGCTGCGGTCGCCTGCTCTCATCTTGATTCCTGGCCAGGCGCAGATCTAACGAACGAGCCTATTGTTTAACCAGCTCTCGATTGCATAGAGAAACAGAGGTGAAATGTGATTGGATGAGAAGACCCTTAACCAGCAGCGGCCCGTGCCACACAGCAGGCTGAAGGCTGTGAAGGCTGAAGAGAAGGCAGACAACATTGAACACTACACGCGACCTTTGACCAGCTGGCTCTGACGTCACAGTCCGGCGGGAGATTGTATTTATTTATTCATTGAAACATAAAGGACTCGTTAGTATTGGTTCACGTCCCAAAGCTGCTCGTCATAATCATCCAGCCAGAAGGCGGCGGCCATGTTTAGTGAATAAATGCACACATTCATGTATTCATCACTCCATCTTCTCTGACTTTCGAGCTGCTGTAACCAGTGAATGTGTCTGTGAGGGGTTAATATGTTTTTTCTTCTTCTGTTTCAGATTAAAGGTGCACAGGTACAAGCCCCGCCACCCGGCCACGCCCCCTGCCAGGTGAACATGGGTGACATCAAGAACTTCCTGTACGCCTGGTGCGGCAAGAAGAAGCTGACTCCCAGCTACGACATCCGAGCCGCCGGCAACAAGAACCGGCAGAAGTTCATGTGCGAGGTGAGTCCCGGTCCCCGGACCCGTCCTGTGATCCTGATCCGGGCCCAGTTCTAACCCGACCCCTCCGCAGGCCCGTGTGGACGGCTACAGCTACACCGGCATGGGCAACTCCAACAGCAAGAAGGACGCGCAGACCAACGCCGCCCGCGACTTTGTCAACTACCTGGTCCGGACCGGGGAGATGAGCGCGGCCGAGGTCCCGGCTGCCGGGGCCCTGGAGGTAAGGTTCCTGGATGTGGGGGTCCTGGATGTGGGGGTCCTGGATGTGGGGGTCCTGGATGTAGGGGTCCTGGATGTAGGGGTCCTGGAAGTAAGGGTCCTGGAAGTAAGGGTCCTGGAGGTGGGGGTCCTGGATGTAGGGGTCCTGGAAGTAAGGGTCCTGGAGGTGGGGGTCCTGGAGGTAAGGGTCCTGGAGGTGGGGGTCAGCCCGCTGCCCATTATGTTATGTGATGCATATATATATCTCATAAGCATAAGGTTAACAGGACCCTTTTAGCCTCCAACCTCGCCTGCTGCGTCATTAAGTCCAAAGCAACAACCAGTCACATTTAGTCATAACAAAACAATCCAACAAAACCTCGGCACTAAAACTCTGCACACACAAGACATCTCCAGCAGCTGCTGCACCTTGGAGAGGGGAGAGGCGGGACCAGCTCCGGCTCGACCAGCAGCAACAACAGCGATGTGGCTTGTTTATGATTAAATACGACGGCTGATGTAAAAACAGTAACAAAACCAGCAGTTCACTCACCAGGTGCACATAACCCTCCGTAACCCTCTGTGTGAAAGGCGTCATCAGTAAATCCACCAGCAAGTCCGTTTCTCAGGCTTCAGCCTGAGATTTTAGCTTCTATGTTATAGCTTCTTCTCTTTCTTTCATTGACAGAAGTCACGCTGCCCCACTGACCAATCACAGCGCATGTTAATGGTCACGCTGGGCCACTGACCAATCATAAACGTCCACGCCATTTCACAGGCGCTGCTCGTCAAAGAATCCACCCAGCTTGTCAAACTAAAGATCTGATTTGTTGAAGTCCATGACAATCAACCACAATGTCCACTATCTGTGTACTTTAATCTGCAAAGGCTTAAACTGCTTTGCCCCCATAGAGACACCAGAGGTGAAATCTGATTGGATGAAACTCTCCTTCAAACCAGCTGCACTGAAAGCAGTGCTGCAGGCTGAAGGCAGAGCAACAGAGGAAGACAGGTGCTGTGCAATGAGAAAATAAGTTGATAGGGTAGCATCTTTATAATACATGTAGTGTATTTGTGAAAAATTATTAAATTATAAAATAGCTATAACTTTGTGATTCTGTTTAGGCCAGCAGTGAAGGCTAAAGCCTAGTTTATGGTTCTCCGTCAGGTCGACGGCGTACCTAAGCCGTAGCCTGACGCGCACCTCCAAAAAATCCTAATTACGCGTCGCGTTGACGCGGGCCGTAAGCGCTGTGATTGGTCCGCTCAGAACGTAATTTCCGGCAGTTGCTTTTTCCCAGCCTCGACCGGTTTAGTGGTCGTACAGACCACCTCCGCAAACGTCTTCTCTGTCGCCTGCAATTCAACATTTGCAATATAAGCATTTGCTCTTCAATATTGATGAGCTCCAACTTTAATGCAGCCGCTCCAACTTGGTCGCCATTGTTTACTGTGACCGGAATTCGGCTATAACCCCTGAAACCACACAGACACACCCCCCTGGCAGCATGGCGGTAATTGCAGGCAACACGTTCCCTCGACGCAGAACTTCGAATGCTCAACGACGGCGTCACGTCGACGGCGAACCATGAACTAGGCTTTAGCAGGCCCTGACGGCCCACCACTGATCAAAGTCTTGTTCCAACAGGTGAGCGCTCCAGGTGGACACCAACCTGATGGAGCAGCAGGAGCAGCAGGAGGAGGCGGGGCCCCTGGGAGCCTCCCCCCCAGCGGCCCTCCGCCACCTCACCTGGTGCTGAAAACAGAAAAGGGTATGAATCTCTCTGTTGAGCTTTAGGTCAGAGGTCAACAACCTTTTTTGTGTAAGAAAATATGTTCAGCTAACGTTACTAGCTCTCCTCCTGTTGGTTCTCCGTTAGCGGTGCTGCTAACATTACTAAGTCTCCTGCTGGTCACATGATCAGAGACTAGAGAAACATCATGATGTCCTGATCACATGTTTTATATAAGTATTGGAGGGAAACATGTTGTGTTGTTGTTGTTATTAGAACAGGGCGGTAGCTGCGGACCGGTACCAGGAGTGACTGGACTTGGCTACTCAGGAGGAGGAAACTCTGGATGGGGAGGAGGAGCAGGAGGAGGAGCAGCAGCAGCAGACTGGGACCGAGGAGCCAACCTGAAGGAGTACTACGCTAAGAGAGACGAACAGGAAGCACAGGCGGTATGACAAAGATCCTCTGAACAACCGATGCTCTGTAGTTTAGTGTTATAACTAAACTCTGTTCAGAAACAAAGATTCTCTGAACAACAGATGCTCTGTAGTTTAGTGTTCTAACTAAACTCTGTTCAGAAACAAAGATTCTCTGAACAACAGATGTTCTGTAGTTCGTAGATGAAACTATGTTTCCTCCCTGCAGACTCTGGAGTCGGAAGAGGTGGACCTGAATGCTAGTCTCCATGGTAACTGGACTCTGGAGAACGCCAAGGCCCGTCTGAACCAGTTCTTCCAGAAGGAGAAGACCAGCGCTGAGTATAAATACAGCCATGTGGGACCGGACCACAACAGGTCTGGATCAGAAACCAGGAAGCACACAGAGTTATTATTAATACTGATATATTAGTGATAGTGATATGTAAAGACCCCAGGACGTCCTGTATGTTCTTCTGCTGGACGGATGAGACCCAGAGACCTCCGGAGTGTGTCGGTACACCAGAGAGGTCTCACTGCTGCTCACCTGTAGAACCTGTAACCAGCAGGAGGCGCTGGTTCCAGGTGTTGAGGGTTCACCTGGAACCAGCTCCTCCAGTAGGAGGCACTGGTTCCAGGTGAACAACGACAGACGCACAACAACAGACGGACAACGACAGACGCACAACAACAAACGGACAACGACAGATAATAGATAAAAGGAAAAGCTGTATGAAACATGGTTGACATCAGGAAGATGCTAAGTCTAAACCAGTCTAAACTAGTCTAACCCACATCTGAGGTTGAAGAACAGAACCAGTTATCTGGACAAACTGAGACAGATCAGAACCTCAGGAGACAGACACGGGCCAGAGATCAGAACCTCAGGAGACAGACACGGGCCAGAGATCAGAACCTCAGGAGACAGACACGGGCCGGCCTTTAGGCGCACTAAAGCGGGCCCGTGGGTTCTGGAGGCTGGTTGTGATGTCTGGTGTTGCTGTGTCACGCAGGGCGCCGGGGACTCGACCCATCGGTGTTTATTTAATAAAAGTCCGGCAGAAAAACATACAGGCTTCCTCCTGAGGGCGGCAGGTGAGTGCACCGCTTCACGGGTCTTTCACCTTTTATTCTGGAGGGGTAGAGCTCACAGGAAGTGAAGCTGTGTTTGTGTCTGCAGGAGCTTCATCGCTGAGATGCAGCTGTTCGTGAGACCGCTGGGCAGAAGTAAGTACTCACTCAAGTACACGCTGGAGGTACTTATACTCAAGTATTTACATTCACTCAATATTGAGTACACAATGGAGGTACTTGTACTCCATGCTTCTTTCTACGTCTACTGTACTACACCTCAGAGGTACATGTTGTACTTGTTACTGTACTACACTTCAGAGTAGGGCTGCAACTAACGATTATTTTAATAATCGGTCGATAAATTTTTAGATGAATCGGATAAAAAAACTAAAAGTGACAGTGCAAAGCATGTTCAGAAAGCACAAACAGGTTGCTCCTTGAACATCCCTGAGCTGTTAATTAAAAAAGAAAAAGAAAAATGGACTAACACTAAAACATACACATGTATGCTTTACATCTGCCAAATGTGAGCGATTTTTACTGTAATTGATCTCCTTGGAGCATAGGCTGCATTTACATACCCTGCTTTATCAATATGTATGAAATACTGGGACAGTGGGAAGCTGTACTGCTCCTCTTACGTCTGTTTTGACCTCCACTTTCAGGCCCAGCTCCACTTCATCTCAGCTCTGCATCAAGCTGCCTCTTATGACCACGACATCACGTTGTTGGCTAAGCCCAACTACGTGATTTGAATCATTCTACTTTGAGTAAAAAGATTAAAAAAAACCTGCAGCCAGATCCGCCGGTGTGCCGGTTTAACGTTAACGAGTGACTGGTGAAGTGAACCAGACCGGGGGTTACGGCATGTTTCATCACGTTACAATTTTTTTACAAGCAAGACTGAACTGTAACGGAACATAACGTAACTTTAACGACAATAAACAACCGAAACACGTTAGCTAACGTGATAGCTGTTGTAACTTGTTTGATTGCACGATTTACTTTCATCGTGAAGAGCATGGAAACAGGAAGTGCTTTTACTTTGAAGGCAGAAAGTAGAATGATACGTGCTTGTTGACGTTAACTAATGTTGATGTTATGTGTGGAAAATATATACATGTTCGGTGCAAGAGCGCGTTCTCAATCGCTTTAACAGTTGTAAGACTGCAGTTCACCAGTAAAGTGATTCCGTTCATACCGGACGTGTTTTGGTCCTCATTAGAAGCTCCACTTCATTACAATAGCAAGCTGACTAGCTTCCATTAAAAACAAGTTTGAGGGAAATGAAGACGCTGTAGACATCTTAACGCTGATTGGCTAAGACTTGACACGTCACATCAAAGATGTTTTATTTTTGCGAAGGTCACAACCTCAGCGTTTCTCCGTGTCTCACTCCAATTTCAGAAACGCTGGCAGGCCAGTTGCTCTGCTCGGCTCTTTTTCTTCTTCTCGGCGACTTATTGACTGCCGTCATAATCGCACGACACAATAAATCGATAATGAAATTCGCTGCCAACTCTTTTGATAATCAATTTTTATCGATTCGTTGTTGCAGCCCTACTTCAGAGGTACATGTTGTACTTGTTAGTACTACATCTGAACCGTGTATTTGTACACTGTGGAATGACTGCTTTTAAGTAACGGTTCTCCGTTCTCACTGATACATTTCAACACAGTACTTCAGGATGTAAATCCTCGTGGGCCCAGTCGCTCTCCCTGAGGAACCTCCAATGTTCTCAAGTCACTTTGACGTTTTTCTTCTCCTGAGACGTTTCCGCCAGAAGGTCAAAGGTTCACATCCCCGTGTGCTCTGCAGGGATCACGGCTCGGGAGCACGGCTCCAACAAGAAGCTGGCGGCCCAGTCGTGCTCGCTGTCCCTGGTGCGGCAGCTGTACCACCTGGGGGTGCTGGAGGCCTTTTCCGGGCTCACCAAGAAGAAGGATGGAGAAACCGTAAGCCGGCGGCGGCGCTCAGCCTGTGAACCGTTTCCCGCGGCGTGCCCGGTGCTTCACTCTGTGTCGTCCTGTGCTTTGTGTCCAGCTGGAGGCGTTCCAGGTCGACGTGCCTGCAGACCTGCAGCAGCAGCTGGCCGCCGTGGTCCAGGAGCTGGGAGTCCACGTTGCCCCAGCCGTGAGTCACCCGGGAACCGATCAGTGGGTCGATCCACGGAAGGGCAAAGATAATGCTGAGAGCACGTCTTCGACCCTCTGAGCACCGGGCAGTCCGTCTCCTGTCACGTGTTCTCCCTGGTTTTCAAAATAAAAGTCAGGACTAGAAGCAGAACTAGAACACGTCTTTAGAGCAGAATAACTCAGTGATGAGGAGTTAAAATGAGCCTTTACTTCCTGTTTGTATTTCCTCTTTTCCTCTCTTCTCTCTCTCTCTTCTTCCTCTCTCCTCTTCCTCTCTTCTTCCTCTCACATGACTGTTGGTCTCAGATGAATCAATCATGACGTCATAGTTTCTCTTAGTTCAGAATTTAATGTTTTTAACACAATGTGATGAAAGTAAACGGTTTATTTGAGGAGAGATTTTAACCTAGCGACATTTTTTTGTGTTTCTACGAGCTCATATAACATAATCCACAAGTATGAGCAAGATGTGTCGAAAATTACCCCGAGAAATCTTTCTAATTACTGCTCTAAACGGATGCTGTGGGTTGAGGCGCATTTGAGGTCCAGAAAGAAAGTTAGGGCATTTCTTGTGGAAGCAGGTCTTCACAATTCTTCATAAAATGTGATTCTTTACTCATTTTAAGATCAGATGTGGAGTCTAACCCAGTCCTTGTGTCCCGTCCAGCCTACAGACCCGTCCCACTCCGTGTCCCTGGTCCAGGGGAAGCTGGCGACCTTCGAGCCGTCCCAGCGTCAGAGCGGCGCCGGGGTCGTGCCCTGGTCGCCGCCGCAGGTCAACTGGAACCCCTGGACCAGCAGCAACATTGACGAGGGACCGCTGGCCTTCGTGAGTCTTTGCTCTTTACCTTCAAGTACCGGAGAGGCCTTTTCATCTGGTATTGCTTCAATTATATTTATGGACAGATATTCAGTCGCAAGAATCCTTACAGGATCAGATAAACAGCTGATGCTCAGACCAGCTGGTGTTTTAGGATGACCAATAAAGCTCTTTATATGTTGATATTTTTTCATATTTCACAAAACGTTATAATATGAGTATTAGTACCAGTATGTAGTGTGGATTTGGGACGAGTGGAGGGTCCTCTGCCTGTCAGGCGCTGCTCTGGGTCAATAAGAACCCGGTAGTAGTCCCCTGGCTACTCTGTGATGATGTCAGCATGTTTGACATTAGGCTCTTTCGAAATAGCTGCTTTTCGCCTTGAAAGTAGACGAGAGCAGGCGGCAGCAGCAACATCATCATCATCATCAGCGGGCGTTGACAAAAAACTGCAGTCAAGTCGGACAGTTTTCAGCTGCCTTCAAAGTACACACAGGAAGTCACAGAAAAATGACTTCAGCTCTCTGATGTGGGACAGCAGGCATTTCCCATGATGCACTGGGCCACGTAGTCGATGGAGAGCTACTGCGGCGCCTGACTTGAAAACCTGCGGCCTGCTCTGTGTCCATCCATTTTTATCTGCCTCTAATGGGAGGCGTCCAGGAGGCATCCTGATTAGATGCCCGAACCACCTCAGCTGACTCCTTTCAACACGTAGGAGCAGCGGCTCAACTCCAAATTCCCTCCTGATGTCCAAGCTCCTTACCCTGTCCCCCGTCTGGGTCAGCAGTTCCCCCCATCGCTGAGAACAGCTTGGGGTAGGCCCTGCTTTCCCTTCCTGAGCCGTCTAATGGTTTGCCAGAACCTCCTTGAGGCCAACCGAAAGTCCTTCTCCATGGCCTCCCCGAACTCCTCCATGCACGAGGTTTAGCCCTAACCCTTCTGGCCTGCCGGTACCCCTCAGATGCTTCAGGAGACCCCTGAGCCAACCAGGCCCAAAAGGCCTCCTTCTTCAGCTTGACGGCTTCCCTCACCCCCGGTGTCCTCCACCGGGTTCTCGGGTTGCCGCCACGACAACAATGACCTTCCGACCACAGCTCCTAGCGGCTGCGTCCACAATAGAGGCTTTGAACACGGTCCACTTGGATTCCATGTCCCCAACCTCCCTCGGGATGTGTGAGAAGTTCTTCTGGAGGTGGGAGTTGAAGACCTCCCGGACAGGATCCTCCTCCAGACGTTCCCAGTTCACCCTCACTACACGTTTGGGCTTGCCAGGTCTTTCTAGCCGGCTCCCCCATCTGATCCAACTCACCACCAGGTGGTGATCAGCTCTGCTCCTCTCTTCACCCGAGTGTTCAAGACATACGGCCGCAGATCAGATGATACGATTACAAAGTCGATCATTGATCTCCGGCCTCAGGTGTTCTGGTACCAGGTTACACTTATGAGCCACCTTATGTTCGAACATGGTGTTCCTTATGACAAACCGTGGCGAGCACAGAAGTCCAACAACAAAACACCACCACTTCAGATCGGGCAAGCCGTTCCTCCCAATCACCCCCTGCAGGTTTCTCTATCATTGCCCACGTGAGCATTGAAGTCTCCAGGAGAAGTATGGAGTCGGCAGGCGGCGCCGTTTCCAGGACCCCTCCCACCGACTCTAAGAAGGCTGAATACTCTGAAATGCTGTTCGGTGCATAAGCACAAACAACAGTCAGAGCCTTACTCCCCACACCCCGTACGCGCAGTTAGGCGACCCTCACGTTCTCCGGAGAAAACTCCAACACAGCGGCGCTCAGCCGGGGGCTCGATCCCCACTCCCGCCCGGCGCCTCTCACCCTGGGCAACTCCAGAAAAGGACAAAGTCCAACCCTTCTCCAGGAGCTTGGTTCCAGAGCCCATGCTGTGCGTGGAGATGAGCCCCGCTCCACCTCCTGCACCATTTCTGGCTCTTTCCCCGCTAGCGAGGTGCCGTTCCTCGTCCCTAGAACTCGTCTATGCTGCCAGAGATCGGCCCGCCCCCCCTGCCCAGTCTACATAGCACCCGACCCCGATGCTGGTCCCTGCGGGTGGTGAGTCCACAGGGTGGTTGCTCCATGGTATTTCTTCGGGCTGATCCCGACCGAGCCCCATGGGCGAAAGCCCGGCCACCAGACGAATGTCATCATGTTTAATATCGTCTGCTCTGTGGTGATGTCATCATGTTTGCTATCGGCTGCTCTGTCATCATGTTGTTTGTTCTCAGTGCACTCCGGAGCAGATCAGCAGCGACCTGCAGAAGGAGCTGATGCACCAGCTGGAGCACGACGAGCATCTGCACAAGGTCAGCCGGGCTTCTTCTCGTCCTCATTTTCTCTCTCTCTCTCGCTTCTTCTTCCTCCTCCTCCTCTTCCATTGTAAGAATACTTCTCCTCTTGGTCCAGATCCTGTCTGAGCGGGAGCAGCTTCCCGTGAGACAGTTCAAGGAGGAGGTGCTGGCGGCGGTGGAGAGCAACGCGGTGGTGATCATCAGAGGAGCGACGGGCTGCGGTAAAACCACACAGGTTCCTCAGTACATCCTGGACAGCTTCATCCAGACTGGACGAGCCTCGGACTGCAACATCGTGGTCACGCAGGTAACGGCCAATCAGAGAGACCCGTCAGGGACACCTGCAGGAGCTCAACTCCTCTTGGAACTGCTCACCTCCATGACCACTGACCTTCATCACCTCCATGACCTTCATGACCACTGACCTTCAACACCTCCATGACCGTCATGAACACTGACCTTCATCACCTCCATGACCTTCATCACCTCCATGACCTTCATCACCTCCATGACCTCCATGACCTTCATCACCTCCATGACCTTCATCACCTCCATGACCTCCATCACCTCCATGACCTTCATGACCACTCTCACCTTCATCACCTCTCTGACCTTCATCACCTCCATGACCTTCATGACCTCCATGACCTTCATCACCTCTCTGACCTTCATCACCTCCATGACCTTCATGACCTCTCTGACCTTTATGACCTTGCCCTTCATGGCCACTCTCACCTTCATCACCTCTCTGACCTTCATCACCTCCATGACCTCTCTGACCTTCATGACTACTGACCTCCATGACCTCTCTGACCTTGACCTTTATGATCTTGCCCATCATGACCACTCTCACCTTCATGACCTTCATCACCTCTCTGACCTTCATGAACTTGGCCTTCATGTCCCCTCCCCCTGCAGCCCAGGCGGATCAGCGCCGTGTCGGTGGCTGAGCGGGTCGCCTACGAGAGAGGAGAGGAAGTCGGGAAGAGCTGCGGCTACAGTGTCCGCTTCGAGTCCGTCCTCCCTCGCCCGCACGCCAGCGTCCTCTTCTGCACCGTCGGTACGTGGACCTCCTCCTCCTGCACCTCATCCTCCACCTCCTCCTCCTCCTCTATGAGGAACAGGCTGTTTCCTGCTCCTCCCGGTGACATCCTGTTGTTTCAGGAGTTCTGCTGCGGAAGCTGGAAGCAGGAATCAGAGGCATCAGTCACGTGATCGTTGACGAGATCCACGAGCGAGACATCAACGTGAGTCCAGTGTTCTGGAGGGTCGGAGAACCGGTTCAGGTCTGAAGCCTCCGGTCTGACCTTGTGTGACCTTGTGTGTGTCTATGCAGACGGACTTCCTGATGGTGGTCCTCAGGGACGTGATCCAGGCCTACCCTGAGGTCCGCATCCTCCTCATGTCGGCCACCATCGACACCTCCATGTTCAGGGAGTACTTCTTCAACGCGCCCGTCATAGAGGTGTTCGGACGCACCTTCTCTGTTCAAGGTACCTTCATGACCTCGATGATCAGAATGACCTTCATCTGACTTTCATGATCAGAATGACCTCCATGACCTCAATGACCTTCATGACCACTACTTCTAACTACTTCTTTGTGCTAAACAGAGTATTTCCTGGAAGATTGCATCCAGATGACCAACTTCGTCCCTCCGCCGCTGGACCGCAAAAAGAAAGACAAAGACGAGGAGGGAGGAGAGGAGGACGTGAGCTACCTTTGCCTTAAATGCTGTGTCCTCTGTGTGTCCTCATTGTCCCTGTGAAGACAGGAGAATGAGTCCTCTCTAGAGAGTGAGACGTTGTCCTCTCTAGAGAGTGAGACGTTGTCCTCTCCAGAGAGTGAGATGTCTCTCTCTGTGCAGACCAACTGCAACGCTATCTGCGGGCCGGACTACACGCTGGAGACCAAGCGCTCGATGGCTCAGATCAGCGAGAAGGAGACGTCCTTCGAGCTGGTGGAGGCGCTGCTGAAGTACCTGGAGACGCTGCAGGTGAGCGGGGCCGTGCTCGTCTTCCTGCCGGGGTGGAACCTCATCTGCTCCATGCAGAGACACCTGGAGACCAACCCGCACTTTGGTATGTACACACCTGAGACACACACTTTGGCACGTACACACCTGAGACACACACACACTTACACCTGAGATACACACTTTGGTAAGTCACACACCTGAGACACACACTTTAAGTACAACATGTACCTCTGAGGTGTAGTACAGTATAATAAAGTACATCATGTACCTCTGAGGTGCAGTAGTGTATAAGTACAACATGTACCTCTGAGCTGTAGTACAGTAGAGGTAAAATCTCTCGTTCTGGTTTCCAGGAAGTAGCCGGTACCGGATCATGCCGCTCCACTCCCAGATCCCCCGTGAGGAGCAGAGGAGGGTCTTTGAACCGGTTCCAGACCACATCAGGAAGGTCTGGACCGTTATTCATGAATTATTATTCAAACCAACAAGAGTTTGTTTGTTCTGTTTACACAGTGCTTTAAACTGATTTTAATCTGCAGGTGATTCTGTCCACCAACATCGCAGAGACCAGCATCACCATCAACGACGTGGTCTACGTCATCGACTCCTGCAAGTACGGGTCCCGAGTTAGTCTACATGTCCCAGTTTAAACAGGTCCTCTTTGGGTTTAAAGAGGACTGGTCCTCATGGTCCTGGTTTAAACCCTCTCCCGTGTCCTCAGGCAGAAGGTGAAGCTCTTCACGTCTCACAACAACATGACCAACTTCGCCACCGTCTGGGCCTCCAAGACCAACTTGGAGCAGAGGAGAGGCCGAGCCGGTCGAGTCAGAGCCGGGTTCTGCTTCCACCTCTGCAGCCAGGCCCGCTTTGAGAGGTAAGACCTCCTCCAGTCCTTCTCCAGTCCTCCTCCAGACCACCTCTAGACCTCCAGACCTCCTCCATACCTCTAGACCTTGAGACCTCCTCCAGACCTCCAAACCCCCTCTAGACCTTTAGACCTCTAGACCTCCTCCAGACCTCTGCTCACCCCCTCTCCCCCTGCAGGCTGGAGACCCACATGACCCCAGAGATCTTCAGGACTCCGCTCCATGAAGTGGCTCTGAGCATCAAGCTGCTGAGACTCGGAGCCGTCGGTCACTTCCTGTCTAAAGCCATCGAGCCGCCGCCACTGGACGCAGTGATCGAGGCGGAGCACACGCTGAGGGGTACTCCTTAAAATACTACTATATATGTATATGTGTATATTATATATACGTGAATACTAAGACGCGTCTCCGTCCTCAGAGCTGGACGCTCTGGACACCAACGATGAGCTCACTCCTCTGGGACGCGTTCTGGCTCGACTCCCCATCGAGCCTCGTCTGGGGAAAATGATGATCATGGGCTGCATCTTCCAGTCAGTTCCTCCTCCTCCTACTCCTCTTCTTCCTCCTCTTTCTCCTCCTCCTCCTCCTCCTCCTCCTCTTCCTCCTCCTCCAGCGTTGGAGACTTCATGTGCACCATGTAGTAACGACGTGTCCTCTCTTCCTCATCCAATTTCTCATCCTCCACCTCCTCCTCTTTTTCCTCCTCTTCCTCCTCTCCTCCTCATCTTCCTCCTCCTCCTCTTCCTCCTCCTCCTTCTCCTCCTCCTCCAGCGTTGGAGACGCCATGTGCACCATGTAGTAACGACGTGTCCTCTCTTCCTCCTCTTCCTCTTCCTCCTGACTTCTTCTTCCTCCTCCTCCTCCTCCTCCTCCAGCGTTGGAGATGCCATGTGCACCATCTCGGCCGCCTCCTGCTTCCCGGAGCCCTTCGTCAGCGAGGGCAAGCGGCTCGGCTTCGTCCACAGGAACTTCTCCGGCAGCCGCTTCTCTGACCATGTGGCCCTGCTCTCTGTCTTCCAGGCCTGGGACGACGTCAGGTCACTGTCGCTTTATTTATTTATATATATATATATATATATATATATATATATATCTATCTCTATCTCTATCTTTACACTTCTATACGCAGTTCACGACTGAGCCACACGAGGGAGCCCGCATGCTGCTTTAGATGAGAGGAGATGAATCTAATATATGTAATAATGATAATATCTAATCTGAAGACGTTCATGTTTCATGTTGTCTCTCAGCTCGTGATTCCTCAAACCTCCAACATGACTCACTCTTATCTTGATGTTCAGGATTATGGATCAAGTCTGTTGTGAATGATGTCATTTTTTGAAGTGGATCTCCAGAAAATAAGTTTTCAGGATCGCTGATACAAAATAGTGGTTTTTTTTCAATTATTATTAATAATTAACTTTTTTAAAGAATTATATGAAATATTGTGCTTTCTTTTATTTAAAAGAAATATTGTGATTTTTTTTATTATTTATATATATATATATATATTCTTTTTTTTATGATATGACATTGTTTTTTAAATAAACTATTCTTTTTTTATTAAGAAAAATTACAAAATATTGTGTTTCTTTAATTATTAATTTGAAATATATTGAATTATGACACATTGTGTATTTATTTTTTTTAGGATATGAAATATTGGCCTTTTTTTATTTAAAATAATTGGATTTTTTTTAATGAAATGATTATATATATATATTTAAATTATATGATATATTGTTTTTTTAAATATAAACTATTGTTTTTGTATTTTATTAAAAGAAAAGTATAAAATAACGTGACATTAACCCTGCGTTGTCGCGGCGCTCAGGGTCAACGGCGAGGACGCAGAGAGCCGCTTCTGTGACCACAAGCGCCTCAACATGTCCACTCTAAGGATGACCTGGGAAGCCAAAGTCCAGCTGAAGGAGATCCTGGCCAACTCCGGATACCCCGAAGGTACCTAAACTAGGGCGATATACCAGTTCAACCGGTATACCAGTTCAACTTTAGTCATGTTATAACTTTAGTCATGGTTATAACTTTAGTCATGTTTGTAACTTTAGTCATGGTTATAACTTTAGTCATGTTTGTAACTTTATTCATGGTTATAACTTTAGTCATGGTTATAACTTTAGTCATGTTTGTAACTTTAGTCATGGTTATAACTTTAGTCATGGTTATAACTTTAGTCATGTTATAACTTTAGTCATGTTATAACTTTAGTCATGTTTGTAACTTTAGTCATGTTTGTAACTTTAGTCATGGTTGTAACTTTAGTCATGGTTATAACTTTAGTCATGTTTGTAACTTTAGTCATGGTTGTAACTTTAGTCATGTTTGTAACTTTAGTCATGTTATAACTTTAGTCATGTTATTACTTTAGTCATGTTTGTAACTTTAGTCATGGTTATAACTTTAGTCATGTTATAACTTTAGTCATGTTATTACTTTAGTCATGTTTGTAACTTTAGTCATGTTTGTAGCTTTATTCATGGTTATAACTTTAGTCATGTTTGTAACTTTAGTCATGGTTGTAACTTTAGTCATGTTTGTAACTTTAGTCATGGTTGTAACTTTAGTCATGTTTGTAACTTTAGTCATGTTATAACTTTAGTCATGTTATTACTTTAGTCATGTTTGTAACTTTAGTCATGGTTATAACTTTAGTCATGTTATAACTTTAGTCATGTTATTACTTTAGTCATGTTTGTAACTTTAGTCATGGTTATAACTTTAGTCATGTTTGTAACTTTAGTCATGTTATAACTTTAGTCATGTTTGTAACTTTATTCATGGTTATAACTTTAGTCATGTTTGTAACTTTAGTCATGGTTATAACTTTAGTCATGTTATTACTTTAGTCATGTTTGTAACTTTAGTCATGGTTATAACTTTAGTCATGTTATTACTTTAGTCATGTTATTACTTTAGTCATGTTATAACTTTAGTCATGTTATTACTTTAGTCATGTTATAACTTTAGTCATGGTTATAACTTTAGTCATGTTATAACTTTAGTCATGTTATTACTTTAGTCATGTTTGTAACTTTAGTCATGGTTATAACTTTAGTCATGTTTGTAACTTTAGTCATGGCTGTAACTTTAGTCATGGTTGTAACTTTAGTCATGGTTATAACTTTAGTCATGTTATAACTTTAGTCATGTTATAACTTTAGTCATGTTTGTAACTTTAGTCATGTTTGTAACTTTAGTCATGTTTGTAACTTTAGTCATGGTTATAACTTTAGTTATGTTATAACTTTAGTCATGGTATAACTTTAGTCATGGTTATAACTTTAGTCATGTTTGTAACTTTAGTCATGTTTGTAACTTTAGTCATGGTTATAACTTTAGTCATGGTTATTACTTTAGTCATGGTTATAACTTTAGTCATGTTTGTAACTTTAGTCATGGTTATAACTTTAGTCATGTTATAACTTTAGTCATGGTTATAACTTTAGTCATGTTTGTAACTTTAGTCATGTTTGTAACTTTAGTCATGGTTATAACTTTAGTCATGGTTATAACTTTAGTCATGTTATAACTTTAGTCATGGTTGTAACTTTAGTCATGTTTATGACTTTCGTCATGTTTTAACTTTAGTCATGTTTGTAACTTTAGTCATGGTTGTAACTTTAGTCATGTTATAACTTTAGTCATGTTATAACTTTAGTCATGTTTGTAACTTTAGTCATGGCTGTAACTTTAGTCATGTTATAACTTTAGTCATGGTTGTAACTTTAGTCATGTTATATCTTTAGTCATGTTTGTAACTTTAGTCATGGTTGTAACTTTAGTCATGTTATAACTTTAGTCATGTTATAACTTTAGTCATGGTTGTAACTTTAGTCATGTTATAACTTTAGTCATGGTTGTAACTTTAGTCATGGTTGTAACTTTAGTCATGTTATAACTTTAGTCATGGTTATAACTTTAGTCATGTTGTAACTTTAGTCATGTTATAACTTTAGTCATGTTGTAACTTTAGTCATGTTATAACTTTAGTCATGTTATAACTTTAGTCTGGTTGTAACTTTAGTCATGGTTGTAACTTTAGTCATGGTTGTAACTTTAGTCATGTTTTTTCATCTACATTCCCCTAGGTCCTAAGTCCCTCCATGTTTAGCTTCCTAACACCCTCTATATACCAATGTACAAACAGCTGCTCACCACTATAACAGCTGTTCAGTTGGCCGGCGGTCCTTTTCGGTGTCCATGAATGAATGTGTTGAAAAACCGTGATATACTGTGAAACCGCATCTTACAAAAGAATCTTACAAAATACCGTGATATGAATTTTTGGCCATACCGCCCAGCCCTACCTGAACGCACCTCCAGAAGGACGGCTCGGCCCGGTTCTGTCCTCACCGCGTCCTCTTTGTCCTCACTAGAGTGCCTCATGACCCAGATGTTCAACACGGTGGGACCGGACAACAACCTGGACGTGGTGGTGTCCCTGCTGACCTTCGGTTCGTACCCCAACGTCTGCTTCCACAAGGAGAAGAGGAAGATCCTGACTACCGAGGGGCGCAACGCCCTGATCCACAAGTCCTCCGTCAACTGCCCCTTCAGCAGCCACGACATGACGTACCCGTCACCCTTCTTCGTCTTCAGCGAGAAGGTGAAAACACACCAGACGCACTTTACGTTAATGCAGTGGTTCTCAAACTTCATGTTCACTCACTTCTCAAACTTTACATTAATGCAGTGGTTCTCAAACTTTAAATTAACTCAGTGGTTCTCAAACTTTACATTAACTCAGTGGTTCTCAAACTTTACGTTAATGCAGTGGTTCTCAAACTTTACATTAACGCAGTGGTTCTCAAACTTTTTCTGTCACGCCCCACTTTGGAGGAAGAAAATGTTTCGCGCCCCAACAAAATTCGAACAAAATGGTCCATGCTGAATTTCAAGATTCATTTTATTGTCTTATGCACAGATAACAGACAGTTACTCTGTACAATGAATAGCTTATTTTGCTGCGTCCTCCTAACACACAGAAAAAACAATAAACTTAAGGTAAAAAATAAATAAAAATAAGGCACAAAATATAGTAACAGTATTGTATAAAGTAAATATAGTAACAGTATTGTATATAACTTTTTGTGACTCCTCCATCTGTGCTTTTTCAAATAATAATAGTCGTGGAATAGTTTAACGTGAGCGAGTGTGTTTCTGCGTCTCAGATCCGAACCAGAGCGATCTCGGCCAAAGGGATGACGCTGGTCAGCCCTCTGCAGCTGCTGCTGTTCGCCTGCAAGAAGATCAGCTCCAACGGAGACGTGGTGGAGCTGGACGACTGGTGAGAGGACGTAGAGCGACGTAGAGCGACGTAGGGCTGAAGTAGAGCTGACGTAGAGAGCTGACGTAGCACGACGTAGAACTGACGTAGAGCGCTGGCGTAGGGCTGCAGTCTGACGTAGGGCTGATGTAGAGCCGACGTAGCACGACGTAGAGCTGCAGGACGACGTAGGGCTGATGTAGAGAGCTGACGTAGCAAGACGTAGAGCTGACATAGCAAGACGTAGAGCTGCAGGTTGACGTAGGGCTGACGTAGAGAGCTGATGTAGAGCTGCAGGTTGACGTAGGGCTGACGCAGAGAGCTGATGTAGAGCTGCAGGTTGACGTAGGGCTGACGCAGAGAGCTGATGTAGAGCTGCAGGTTGACGTAGGGCTGACGCAGAGAGCTGATGTAGAGCTGCAGGTTGACGTAGGGCTGACGCAGAGAGCTGATGTAGAGCTGCAGGTTGACGTAGGGCTGACGTAGAGCTGCAGGTTGACGTAGGGCTGACGCAGAGAGCTGATGTAGAGCTGCAGGTTGACGTAGGGCTGACGTAGAGCTGCAGGTTGACGTAGGGCTGACGTAGAGAGCTGATGTAGAGCTGCAGGTTGACGTAGGGCTGACGCAGAGAGCTGATGTAGAGCTGCAGGTTGACGTAGGGCTGACGCAGAGAGCTGATGTAGAGCTGCAGGTTGACGTAGGGCTGACGTAGAGAGCTAACGTAGGGCTGACGCAGAGAGCTGACGTAGGGCTGACGTCCACAGGAAGTGAGTGGTGACCTTTCACAATAATGTTGGCAGGATCAAGCTGAGGATCCCTCACGAGGTGGCAGGTGGCATCGCTGCCCTGCGCGCCGGTCTGGAGGCGCTGGTGGTGGAGGTCACCAAAGACCCAGAGTACATACGGCAGATGGACCAGAGCAACCAGAGACTGCTGGACCTCATCAGACTCATATCCAGACCTCAAGCTGCACCACTCAACGTGATGGCAGGCAGCCACAGGTACGGACGGACTGACTCACACTCACAGACAGACTCACACTCACAGACAGACTCTCAATCACAGACAGACTCTCAATCACAGACAGACTCACACTCACAGACAGACTCACACAGTTTCAGACTTATGATGATTCTTCTTCTCTGCACAGGATGGGTGACGGTCCTCGACCTCCAAAGATGGCACGCTTTGATGGAGGAGGAGGAGGAGGAGGAGGAGGAGGAAGAGGAAGGGGAGGAGGGGGGTACAGCGGGGGCTATAGAAGTGGAGGAGGAGGGTATAGGGAGGGAGGAGGAGGATATGGAGGAGGAGGAGGAGGGGGGTATAGGGGAGGAGGATATGGAGGAGGAGGAGGAGGGGGGTATAGGGGAGGAGGATATGGAGGAGGAGGAGGAGGGGGGTATAGGGGAGGAGGATATGGAGGAGGAGGAGGGGGGTATAGGGGAGGAGGATATGGAGGTGGTCGAGGATACAGAGGAGGAGGTTATTAATATCCAGGAGGAGGGGGAAGAGCAAGAGGAGGAGGAGGAGCAGCAGTTATTAACCTCCTGACAGCGGTTCATCGTCACTGATCTCCAGAAAAGATTACATGAATCAATCTTTCTTTCTTTCTTTTAGATGTTGTTGTCGTTTTTTTTTCAATAAACTCTTCAGATCACAAACATACTTATTATTTCATTTAAGAAGTCAGATCCATCCAGTACCTGAACAGCACCTGAACACACCACAGTACCTGAACACACCACAGTACTACTACTTGTAACAGGGTATTTTCACAGTGTGTATTAGTACTTTTACTACAGCGTGTATATATATATATATATATATATATATATATATATATATATATATATATATATATATATACACACACACTCACCTAAAGGATTATTAGGAACACCATACTAATACTGTGTTTGACCCCCTTTCGCCTTCAGAACTGCCTTAATTCTACGTGGCATTGATTCAACAAGGTGCTGAAAGCATTCTTTAGAAATGTTGGCCATATTGATAGGATAGCATCTTGCAGTTGATGGAGATTTGTGGGATGCACATCCAGGGCACGAAGCTCCCGTTCCACCACATCCCAAAGATGCTCTATTGGTTTGAGATCTGGTGACTGTGGGGGCCATTTTAGTACAGTGAACTCAATGTCATGTTCAAGAAACCAATTAGAAATGATTGGAGCTTTGTGACGTGGTGCATTATCCTGCTGGAAGTAGCCATCAGAGGATGGGTACATGGTGGCCATAAAGGGATGGACATGGTCAGAAACAATGCTCAGGTAGGCCGTGGCATTTAAACGATGCCCAATTGGCACTAAGGGGCCTAAAGTGTGCCAAGAAAACATCCCCACAGCATTACACCACCACCACCAGCCTGCACAGTGGTAACAAGGCATGACGGATCCATGTTCTCATTCTGTTTACATCTGACTCTACCATCTGAATGTCTCAACAGAAATCGAGACTCATCAGACCAGGCAACATTTCCAGTCTTCAACTGTCCAATTTTGGTGAGCTCTTGCAAATTGTAGCCTCTTTTTCCTATTTGTAGTGGAGATGAGTGGTACCCGGTGAGTCTTCTGCTGTTGTAGCCCATTCGCCTCAAGGTTGTGCGTGTTGTGGCTTCACAAATGCTTTGCTGCATCAACAAGGCATTTTCGCCCACAGGACTGCCGCATACTGGATGTTTTAATACTCAGACCGGCCCGTCTGGCACCAACAACCATGCCATGCTCAAAATTGCTTAAATCACCTTTCTTTCCCATTCTGACATTCAGTTTAGAGTTCAGGAGATTGTCTTGACCAGGACCACACCCCTAAATGCTTTGAAGCAACTGTCATGTGATTGGTTGATTAAATAATTGCATTAATGAGAAATTGAACAGGTGTTCCTAATAATCCTTTAGGTGAGTTTGTGTGTGTGTGTATATATATATATATATATATATTAGTTACTGTAGACACTCCAAGGGATAATTTCCAAAAATTTCAATTGGATTTTTTTTTGGATCATTTTTATCCTGTGACGTTAAACATTGCTGTTAAAAACTATTTAAAACACTATAAAAAGCTAGGTAACAACTGAGACTTGTTAAAGCACACAAATATCCATTACATCAATTTAGAAATATATATATATATATATATATATATATATATATATATATATATATATATATATATATATATATATATATATATATATATATCAATCAATATAAAATCAAATCAATCAATATAAAATCAAATCAATATAAGTATGCTTGTAATACGTGTATAAATTGCTTGTCAAACTGGTTTGTAAATATTTTCCAGTGAAGAAACTTATTCGACACGACAGCTGAGGTGGTGACGTCATCAAGCTGCTGTTCCCAAAAAGTCCCAAACGGGTTGCGGAAGAGGCGGTAGTGTCCTCTGCGCAGTAGACCTGCGCAGTAGCAGGCTGGGTGTAGTCAGGAGCTCCGTCTTTTCCTGCAGGAGTTGGGAGTTGCATGGCGGCGGACTCACACACACACACGGACACACACTCGCTCTCACAGCGGGGACAAGCAGCTCGGGACGCGGCCTGCAGCACAGACGACCCGCCGGGACTCTGTCGGTAACCGGATAGTTCACCGTAACTTCCTCTGGTGGGGACAAAGTTCAGGGAGAGTTCGTGTCGCAGAAACTTTTCTGTCTTTTTTCTTCCAAACTTTGTTTTTCCGACTGAAAAATGCGCTTTTGGATCCGGGCTCTGGTGGCCTGCTGCTGGGTGTGTGCGTGCGCGCGCGCCGCCATGGACGAGTGCTCGGACGAGCAGGACCGCGCGCAGCGCTGCATGCCGGAGTTCGTGAACGCCGCCTTCAACGTCACGGTGGTGGCCACCAACACCTGCGGCTCCCCGCCGGAGGAGTACTGCGTACAGACCGGCGCCACCGGCGTCACCAAGTCCTGCCACATCTGCGACGCCCGGGACGCGCGCAACCACCACGGCGCCGCGTACCTGACGGACTACAACAACCAGCAGGACACCACCTGGTGGCAGAGCCAGACCATGCTGGCGGGCGTGCAGTACCCGAGCACCATCAACCTCACGCTGCACCTCGGTAAGACCCGCGCCGAGACCCGTGGAACCGACAAGTTCAGGCTTCCTACACGCCATGATGAAGGCACACACATGGAGGAACACAAACACACACTTGGTCTTTAAAAACAGGGTGCGAAAATCCCCCTGCGCCTATTATCAAACAACAACATCATTGCTTTACTTCGTTTAAATTGCTACAAAACCGCAACCCTTGTGAGAAGATACATCTGGTGTGAAACATCTATAAAGTAACCGTTAAGTTTAAGTATTTACGTAAACTTAACGTTCTGAAACTCCTTTGAACACCCACATGCAGTGTTCCATTGTGCTTTGTGTTGCAGATTCTGATTCTTTAGGTCCAAATCTTTCCAAAAAGGTGTCTTATTAGTATATGAGTTATTAGTATAGGGCACCATAATACAGTTTGAAAAACTCGGTGGCCGCTCAAGGAGGCATTTCTGGGAAATCTTTCTCATATGGTGCTGGATGTTCATAGATATGATCAAAATATCTTTTAAAAGTGATTTGTTTGCAGATATACTTTTTTCCCAAGACTTTGCTGAACAAATACATACCATAAACACAAGTATTGGAATTAATTTGGGGTTCCTACGACGACTCAAACACAGAAAAAAAAGGAAAAAAGTCTAGAGCCAAAATTGGTTCCGCCGTGCTTAAAGGGTGAACGAGCCTCTGTCATTCGGCCCACATTCAACACCTCGAGCCGGACTTCATGTCGGTGATTCTAGCTTCTCGGACCGGCTCTCGCAGCTCCGTGGTGTCGCGTCTCGAGCTGTAAAACATGACCCTGTGACCCGGATGTCACAACGTCTCAAAACACGATGTTGAAATGTGAGCTGTGACGTCAGCGGGTTACTTTCTGGAGGGGAAACGTTAAACTAGTGAAGTTCTCCACAGAGGCCGGTGTTTTTCTTACTAAAGGGACAAATACACCCTGCTGGAAACCAGTGATGCGACTTCCACTTGTGTGTGTGTGTGTGTGTGTGTGTGTGTACCAGTTTTTCACTTTGTGATTCCCAGTGTTTGTTTGACAATCTGCTCGGCTGGAGGTGTGAAGTTAGCAGCCTGGTGTCCTCAAACTGGTGTGTGTGTGTGTGTGTGGGGGGGGGGGGGGGGCTCCAGGAAGTGAGTCTTTGTGGGTAAACACAGCAGGCTGCAGGTCCTGGTTAAATAGCTCTGAGGATCTTCTTGACTCTCCTCACTGAGTTACTCCCAGAGCTTTCAGCTTCATCTCATGGTCCTCCTCAGAGGGAAAGCTCAGCTGTGAGGTTTTAAGAAACAACAACATAATCTGTTCCCTGGTTATGTAAAATAAAAAGGAAGAAGACCACAAGACGTGGCTGAAAGCTCTGGAGAGAAGAGTAAGTGGGCCTTGAGCCAATAGTTCTCATCCTTCATGAGAGGAAGTGTCTCTCTCTCTCAGTTAGTTAGTTATATCTATCTCCAGCAGCACGGTGTGTTTGAGGACCTGCAGTGAGCTTGTGTTTCTAAGCGTTCGGGCCCTTTGAAGACGACGTGTCCCGACTCGCCTCAGAGCCTCCAGCGTTCCTCTGAGGCGTTTGCCTCATGAAGGAACCAGCGTCTCCCCTGAATGTTTATGAAACAGATCTGCAAAAAACAAATAATACATTATACACGTATAAGAACAATATAATTATAACATCAAAGTTAACGTATAAGAACAATAGAATAACAAAATCTCACACCGACTCAACTTTATTTAAACGTTTAATCCTCTGGTTAAAGACGATCCAGCTGCAGCGCCGGTTCCCACGCAAAGCTCATTCCTCAGACTACACACACACTCCAGCTGGTATAATTCGCAGCAGCTGGACTCCAGAGGAGGAAACATTGACTTATTGTTTTACGGTTTGAGGATGAAGACGAAGAGCATCTTGAGAAACTCTCAGCTGGGGTTTCCCAGAGTGCACTGTTGTCTCTAATGTCTTTGGGTTCTGATTACGTTTATTGATTATTGACCTTATCTTTTTTGGAAGTTTTTCTTTTCTTTCCTATGTTCTATCATCAACTAATAAACCAGTAACACATATACTGCTATATGAACCTCTTAACTAGTCTCACAAGTGTTTTCTGTATATTATACCTTTTTTAAAATATTGAAATAGACCTTGTGGTTGAGGAGATATTTAGTATGGAGATGCAAACCATTCGCAATTTCTGAGAAAAATGTCTGAGACTTTAAAAAAAACTGGGGTTTAATACATTTTAAAGTAATGCGCCGCCCATCGCGCGAAGGGAGGAGCAATTCATCCGAGGGGCCCTGAACGCCTCATGTCTGACCTCCATCTTTGTTCATAGAAACACAGAAATATAAACTGTGTTCCTCCAATCGCGCGATGGAAGGAACACAGTTTATATTTGTGTTTCTATGAACAAAGATGGAGGTCAGACATGAGGCGTTCAGGGCCCCTCGGATGAATTGATAAGCGTTTTATAATCTCATCGTAGCCCTCTAGAGATGACGGTGGTGGTGATGAAGGTGTCCCTCCTCCGAGGTCTCAGCTCTTCTTTTCGAGCAGCGACGTCTCTTTTGTGTGTTTGCTGTTCCCACCTGAACAGCTGTGTTTGTCCTCTGGACAACAGACTCCGCCTACATGTCAACGCGCGCTCATTAAAAGGCCTGCGGTGCGTTCAGGGTCACGGTCTCCCAGTGACGGTGACATTTAAAGTGTGAAACGGCATTAATTGTTACAATCATTTTAGTTTATTGGGATGTTTTTCAGAGAGCATCTTCAGATTTAATTTTATTCATGGAACTTTTTTTAATCCTTTTTCTTCTAAATTAGAGCAACAAAATGTTGGAATACAAACTGAAAACAAACCTGAATGAGAAAAGCCCACAAAGAAATAATAAATCAACTTCTAAAGTCGTGTTTTCTTCAGTGGAGCCGTGTTTTATTTCTGTGGCTCCACGATGTTGATATATAAATAAATATCTATATCTGCAGCCGGGTGAAAACTCTGACTCGTCGTGTTGCAGCTCGTCGTGGCGACGGCTTGTTATTAAACATCTGGATCAAAACCTCCAGGTGAGCGGACGGCGTCACGGGAAGCGGTGCGACTCTGTAATTACGGCTCTGGCCCGGGGGCAGTGAACGCAGCACGGCTCTGCACGTGATGGCCTAGTGCTGCTTTCAAGGACGCTCGCAACACCCGAGGTTTGATGTTCCGCCCGGCATGAAGGACGAGATGTTTTTACAACTTTTTTGTTTTTCGTGCAGCCAACGGTCAACTCTCCGAGTCATTAAATGCACCACCCGGTTTTCCGTCTTTTCTTTTCTTGCATGAAGCTGCAGAAGGAAAATAAAACACTATTTATTAGATATCTTGGAAAATCAAACGTAGAAGACAGATCTGAAAAGCACCGGTGTCGGAGTGTCCCTGAACGCACCCAGTTTGTGTAGCTGAAGGAACAAAGCTGAAGTCCTCCAGACCAATGTTCCCTCAAATTTTTTTCAGCACTGAGCAAATTTTTTTTCTTTCTGAGCGCAATTCACAACCACGTGACCTGCCGAAAATGACCACAAGCCTGCGTTAGCCATAGGGGATTCAAAGAGATGACAGCAAATGCATCAATATGTATACAAGGTTGATATTTATTCAATATCCTTTATAATGGCTGGACTTTGGGAACATTTTAATGATGGTGTTTTACCAGTCAGTTTAGTTGAATTTAAAGGATCTTTGTTGAACTTCAATAAGGGGAGGTTATGACTGGTTCACTGGTTATGACTGATAATGATATATATATAAAAAATAAAAGTATCAAAGGTGTTTAGTCATTTCTCAGCAGGTACAACATTTAAGTGGAACTTCATTGAAAGAAAAATGCTAATGCAGTGCTTAACAATTATAGGCCTATTAAATTGACATGGTGTCATTTTTCCTAAAGGTAGCCTATATAAACAATTTAATAACTTCATATTCTTCATATTTAAATAAGTCTGAAAGTTTCATCCTACCTGTGTCAGTTTGGACTATTTCATCTAGCCACTCATGCTTGAACGTTAGACAGACCTTTTTCTGGGGCGCCTGCTCTGCCTTTCTTTTCGCCATGGTAGCCTATAGCTGCTGGAGCAGGGCCCGCCAAGAGGAGCCTAAACAGCGGCGGCCCGAGCTCATGTGGCGTTCTGGGCGAGCTTCACTCCTGGCGCCCGGAGGAGGACAGCGGGGGTGGAGGGGTGCTAACGGAGGCAGAGCGCTAGCAGAGGTACAGAGAGCGCATGTCGAGAAACGGGACGCTGATTGGCCAAGAAGACTCGACACGTCACATCAAAGATCTTCTATTGCGGAGATGGTTCACTCCTATCTCAGAAACACTGGCGCAAAAAAGATTTTTAACCCCTGAAAAATGTGTGCAGCTTAGAGGGAACACTGCTCCAGACCAGTGTTTTTTAACCTTTTTTGAGCCGCGGCACATTTTCTACAAAATAAAATCCCGCGGCACACCAATAACCCAAAGAATTTCAAAATGTCACATTGTAACATAATACAGCATTTACCAGGGGTGGGCAATTCATTTTTCCAAGGGGCCACATGAGAACTTTGGACCGTTGTGGAGGACCGAACCAATTCTGAACTTAATTCAATTAACTCAATATGAATGTTATTACTTTATTAAAAAACTGTAAATTATATGGTTTTGAGCTGCTACTGGTAAGAATACATGTTACAATAAGGCTATGAAAATAAGTAAAAAAATGTAATTTGATTTTTTTTAAATCTTACCTTAATTATGTATGTTAAAGACCAGCAATTCATTAACTTTAAACAAAAGCAATAAGTGCTTTTGATGTTTTCCAGTTCAGTTGTTCTTACTCGGTGAGAAAAGTCCAGTCTGTGTTGCTTGAGCAAGAGCATGAAGTCTGGTTGAATGAGGTGGAGATGAAGGACAGCTGAGAGAGAGGATCTGATCTGTTGAACTTCATCACTAGAATGTTTCTCATGTAGGTAGATCCAAAGAGAACCAACATCTTCTGAGCATTTTTCCTCATGTGAGGAAAGTTCTCCTCTTTGAGAGAAGAATAAAAATCCAGAAGTGATACTGACTTAAAGTGCTCTGCTATAGTGGATCAGACCGCAGGTCAGATCCGCGGCGGCTTTGCGCGATTAATGTTCAATCTGGAGGCGGAGACTGCAGCGCGAGGCTCCTTGGGAGGCGGGGGTCTCGCCGCAGCACCTGCTGCTCACTGAGGACAGAAACTGCAGAACAATACGCTTTCACTTCAGTCTCCATCGTCAACACTGCCCGTAGTGAGGCTGCGTAAGCGCGTGTGCGTGCGCGCACACATAAATAAATCGCCTTCAAAGTAAAAGCAGTGCCGTTTGTATTGCACTCATGGCGTGCACCTTATTTATTTTTTCATTTTTTATTGACCTCACGCGGGCCAGACTGGGAGAGCCCGTGGGCCGTAAGATACCCAGGTCTGGCATATATGGTAGGTAATAATTGCGCTACCGACTGGCATGGAAGAGTATTCAGTGTTTCAAGTAAACCAGATTGCTCCATCAGACAAAAAAAGAAAGTTATCACTTTGTTAGGAAAAAGAAAATAAAGTTATGCAAAAAATTATTCATATTTAGTTACTACTAAATAACTTATTGTGGAAAACAGTGAGCAATTTTTTTGCAAAACAGAACAAAGCAGTGTGCAGATGTGTGAGCATCACGTTGTATCCGTATTAGTGGCTGCAGTGAGCTGCTTTTCTCTACAACTCTTTTTAAAACGGGGTTGTAGATTTGATACGGCCGTTCTCAATTCATGCTCAATGTTGAGACACAACAGCAGAAAAGACCTCACCGAGATCTCATAAAGATCGGCCTTTGGTGAAATTACAAGAATCGACGAGTCGCGCAAGCGTAAACTATTAACGGCGGACGGTGAACATTTAAAATCAGCATTTCCTCTTGCGCCCCACCTGTAATAAATACCACCCAGTTTAAATACTGACATAAAGGAAACATGGTGTTCATTTATTTGAATGACGACCACAAAATGAGCAGGCTTTGTCTTTGCAGTGTGTTTTTCGGGCTTTTGGAAGAATATTTCCAGAGCCTCTCGATATGCGAAGTCAGAAACGTCATTGATGGAGCTCCAGGCTCCAGGCTGCAGCCTGTTGGATGTTTGTCTTGACCTGCAAATACATGAACTGTTGGGCTTTAAAAGTGAGAGCTCATAGCTTAAAATAGTGATAGCTTCAGCAGCAAATCCTATTGTGAAAAGCATGCAACATATTGTTCCGCTCTCTCTGTCCGCTGTGTCTCACCTGTGTGCAGCGCATCGGGGCAGAACTCCGACACACAGAGAGCAGAGAAGAGTTGTAACGCGACCCAGAAATGACTAGCTGTCATGTAGATAAGATCAATGACATACGGCCGTTTAGTTCGTTTAATAAAGAACAAGGTGTAGACCTGTTCTATATTACTCTGCTAGCCACTATATTGTAGGCTCAGGCGCTTAACAATGGAAACTAGATAATATTTTTTGGGACCAATTAAGTGAAATTGGACATTTTCCCACGGCACACCTGACGATCTCTCACGGCACAGTGGTGTACTGGCGGCACAGTGGTTGACAATCACTGCTCCAGACTAAACTGAATAAGATTAACTGAATAAGCTCAACGGAGATACAATCTGCCGTGTGGGTCCACATGGAGGCGCCGGCTCTTATCGGGTCTCTGAGAGGATCCGCCTGCTTCAGGACAGGAAGTCGGAACGCATTCAAACGGAATCTAGACGAGCTTTGAACTCCTCATCCCGACTTACCTCTTTGTCTGGCGCTGCAGGTGCGTTCGAGGACCCTTCAACTTTTTTTTGGAGAGTTTTTGAGCGTCGGTTTGTTGAAATGACCCAAAGATTCTCACGACCCGGTTCAGAGACCGCCTCCTAGATTGCAGGAGGTTGTAGATTGTAGTTAGTCAGGGAACAGACGGTTCAAAGGCTTCTGGTTGTAAACTGACGTGTGGAAACTACATGGACCAAACATTATAATGTAGTAATATGAGAACACATATGAAACCTCATGTAAATCAAACACTGAACTCGTTTACTAGGTATTGGTGAATGGAAGCTGACGGTCCCCACGGCAGTGAACGCATCATTGTCGGATTCATGTTTTCACAAGAGCGATCACTTCCTGTGACAGCAGTGATATCACTTCCTGTCACATCAGCGATCACCTCCTCCGGGTCAGGGTTCCTGGTCGGCTCCCTAAACTTCTAAATAATTAATTAACGGTTTAATGCAACGTTCTTAAAACATGTTTTCTGCATGGACTCTGGTCCACCGAGTCCTAACTTCCAGTTCTGACCTTTTCACCCGACTGTAAACCGACATGACGAAGCATTTCCTGTCCTGTGGGAAGAAAGAAAGAGAAAACACTGTGGGAACTCTGCTGGGAGGCTGGACCTCTGAGGCCCTGAACTGAAGGGTGTTAATGGGGGGTCCTGGTCGTGGTCCTGCTGAGACTCTGTGATTTGCTCAGGAAGTGATTCATGCCCCCAGGGAGAGGTTCTATTATTATAGACGGCGTGGAGTCTGACCGAGCAGAGATGCATTACAGGGACAAGCAGATGCATGCAGGGTAATTTTAGCCCAGGAGGGCAGAACACAGAGCGACGCTCTCAGAGCGGGTAATTAGTGAGCAAAGTGATGTGTTCTGTCACCACGTCTCACTCCTTTTAAACTTTCCACAGAAATTAAAACAAAATTGAAGGGTCTTTTTTTTGTTTTTGGGCCATCCCCCAATCTGTGACGTCACTGCAGAAGACACGCTTTAACAAAATAAACTTTATTATCAAAGGAGACGGTGACAGTAAACAGTCTGTTTTAAGACACAAACATTACTTAATGTATTATTTAATTTCTAAAAACCTACAGCTTTAATTTACAAAATAATACTTTCATTTGCTTTCATTTGCAATGTATTACTTTAATATATTACTTTAATTTACAACATATTTTAATTTACAATGTAGAACTTTATTTTTGTTTCACAACCTATACATTTACATCACAACGTATAACTTCACTTGGCACTTGATTCACGTTTTATTTCACAGAAACAAGCTGGTTTTAACATCACATTTCATTCACTGTGTCAAAGGCAGCAGAAAGGTCTAGGACAGGGGTCGGCAACCTGCGGCTTTTAAAGGGAAGTCCTCTTATCTTGGAGTTTTAGGTGATATTGTGTCACTGAAAATAAAAATAAATGTTTAAATATTTCTTTCACTAGGTCTGCATAGTTGTGTTTTTAATTAACCTTAATGTAGCCGACACATGACTATTTTTTGTTTGATAGTTATAAACAGGTAAAATAGCAATACAATGTGAAAGAAATGTCTTTATTCTTGTTCTATATTTTCATAAATACACAAACTATAGTTTTTTGTATATATAATATGACTATATATAAAACTTCAGAAGCTGTGATATCAAATAATTTTTGCGGCTCCAGACAATTTTTTTTGGTGGAAAAATGTCAAAATGGCTCTTTGGATACGAACGGTTGCTGACCCCTGGTCTAGGATAAGGACTGAGGACATAGTGGTACCTCACAGTACTAGTGACTCCATCTGTGCTTTTATAAACAATAGAATAAAGAGCATTGCGATCCCTTTTAAGTAAACCAGATCACTCCATCAGACAAAAAAAGAAAAGTAATATCACTGTTAGAAAAATGAAAATAAAGTTAATCAAAAAATAACTAATATTGAGTTACTAGTAAATATCTATATCTAGCTATTTTCTAACTTTTAAGCACAAGGCGCGGAGTCGCACAGCTCATCAGTAGGCTCGTTCGAGATGAGCCAGTTCTGATCAGAATCGATCGGCGGCGATCGGCTCGCAATGCATGCTGGTTAGATTTGTGTCCGATTTGGTCCCGACTTGCTCTGACGTCATGCACACGTGGTCAACGATACTCTCACGAGATCAAGGCGTCCGTCGATTTTAGAGCCAGGCGCCGCTCTTGGATCTGACAGCAAACACCACGTGTTGTAGAAAATCCTAATTTTATGTGTAGTTGTAATACTTAATGCTGGATTGTTGACTATATTAGTCTCAGGATAGAGGAGAGGACCCAGGACAGATTCATTCTGACTTCTAAAAATAAAACTCATGAACCTCGAATAAATACCCGTAACATAATATAATAAAAGAAGTCCGTCTGCAACAGGATAAAATAATGACGGTCAGAACGCGTTCTCTGAAGGTTCTCTTGAGCGCTCGTCTTCTGGAAACCTGCTGGGCACTAACAGCCGGCCTTCAGTTTCCAGGTTTCACCGTTTAGAAAAGTCTCCCTGAGCCAGACGAGCCGGGGCAGGAGCTCATTCCTCCTCGAGGTTTATTTAAAGTGGTGGAGGCTTTAATCTTTCCGATCTTCCCTCTCAGAAGCTCCACAACTCAACAATCACTCAGAACCTTTTGTCTCGGACGTCCTCGGGCCGGGTGTTTGATTCCCGATGCGTTTCTGCTCCGCCGGTCGTTCACGTCAACGGGACTTTATATTTACTTTTTATTTTACATTGCTTGAGGTAAACGTTTTAAAAATAAATGTTTTTATTGATAAAATGTGATATTTAAAGAATTCAGGTAAAATATTTGCAGCACATACGGAACATAAAAGGTTGTGTAATGCACATACACCCCAATAATACAACATATTATCATACAAATGATGTAATTATGTTACAAAAACTGTAAAACAGCTCTATACCGAAAGTCCTTCCTTCCCGCTGCTGTCAGGCTGCATAACAAGCTGAGCTCACAGTAGACTTATAACACTTTAATCACTTTGGCCACTTTAATTACGTTCATCTGGCGCAATATATACAATACATTTAAGTACTTTTTATATACTTTTTTAAAATTCCGTCTGTTGATATTGCTACTGTATTCTTCTTTACTGTTTTTATTACTGTTTATTTATAATACTTTTTTGTATTTACTATGTGTCGTGTGTGCACTCCTGCTGTAATCATGCAATTTCCCCACTGCGGGACTGATAAAGGATTATCTTATCTTATATACTGTATGTGTACTCTCTGACTTGAGGAGACTCCTGGTTGGGGGTTGGGGTCTTTGTCTCCTGCTGGGACTCTTTGTCTCTTATAACAAGGACGGCTTTGGTTTGTTCCCGCTGTGGTGACACCTCTGGGTGGGGCGTTGGCTTCTTAGGTGGTCTCTGCTGTTAAAGCTTCACCAAACACACTGATGGGGGGGTTAAGGTGGACTCTTGGAGGTCTTAAGGTGGATTCCTGGAGTTTGTAAAGTCGGTGGTCAGTAAAGTGGGAACATGAGAGATAAAGATTCATTCATGAAGTCATTGACCGGCTCACAGACACACTTTCATTTAATTATTATAATTAGTTCATCTGGAGTCAAAAGGCAATAAACCTTCACCACACACACAGACAGACAGACGTTGCCGATGCCTCTTAAGTAAAATAAAACAACAGGTTTAGTAACGTGAATAAAATAACAATAATAAACGGTAAAGAACAGTAAAAGCCACACAAGCTAAGCTAATGTCAGTGCCACACAAGCTAAGCTAATGTCAGTGCCACACAAGCTAAGCTAATGTCAGTGCCACACAAGCTAAGCTAATGTCAGTGCCACACAAGCTAAGATAGCATTAGCGCCACACAAGCTAAGCTAACGTTCGTGCCATACAAGTTAAGCTAACGTTAGCGCCACACGCAGTCAGGAACGAGTTGAGCTTATCGCCTCCTCGAGGCCGCAGACTCTTATCAACGCGCTTTTATCTGCTCTTGTCCAATCAGAGCGCGGCTTTGTTTATCAAACATCTTTCTGCATTCCACGTTTCCTTGAAGACCAGATCCTCAGAGATAAGGGTCTGCGGGCCTCCATGGTTGTGTGCGTTCCTCTCAGGACCAGTTACTCATTAACTTGATGTGTAACTGGTCCACTTCACAGGGAGCGCCCGGGATCTGATTCATGGACAGATTCAGGATCCAACAGACACAAGAACCGCTTTCTGAGGCTTCACAGCTAGACCGGGTGACTGAGACCTGATGCTGGTCCATCATCATCATGGTGTATGTAGTACTAGTATACAGTACGAGTATACAGTGACAGTAAATAGTACATGTATACAGTACGATTATGCAGTGACAGAATACAGTACTAGTATACAGTACAAACGTGCAGAGCGTCTGAGGGTCAAAGGTCGCCACAGCTGGAATGGATCAGACTGAGTGAGTCTCAGTCGACTGTTTCATGTTCATGCTCACATTCCTCACATTCCTCCCTCTGATTTGTTCATGTTTTCATCTCCGAGGCTGTGGCTGGTTGCCCTCTGACCCTGGCACTGTATACACCAACTCCTACAGTTCAGTGTGGAGTATTCTCAGTAGTAGTTTTAGTATTCTCAGCAGTATTCTCAGTAGTATTCGTACTGTTTCCTGTTCGTACTTAATGTGTAGTATCTCAGTAGTATTCTCAGGTTTGAGTCGTGGAGCAGGAACATGAGTGTTTTGGGTTTTCATAACTTAAACACCAAAAGCAGATTAGTACATTGTTTATGAAACAGTTGGTGGCTGATGACTGAACGAGAACACAGAGCAGTGACCTTTGACCCGCTGGCCTGCAGCGACGTCCTCGGTGCCTCTTTCTGACTCTCTGACTCTCTTCCACTCGGCTCGGCCCACGCGCCCAGAAGTCAAAGCGGCCATTGTTCGTTGCTCCGGACAAGAATGCGATGAGGTCATGGGATGAAGTTTAATTGGACTCCTCCTCCCTCCCTTCCTCCCTCCTCCTCCTCTTCATCTCCTCCTCCTCCTCCCCCGAGGCTGCTCTCCTGGAGGATTCACAGGAATGTTCTGTAAAAAACATCCGCATGAACAACTCATCCAGACTACGAGACTAAAACACTGTTGTGGGCTGAACTGGTTCCACTGAGAGGACTGGGAATGAAGTGGGATCCAAACAAGTGAATCACAAAGTCACATCAGGGGATTGTAGTAAAAGTATACAGTATCAGTACACGTTGAAAGAATGTAGTACAAGTACACAGTGTCTTGTCTTCCTCCTTAAAAAGCGTTCTTTATATGGAGGTACGCACGCGATGATGCAAGTTAAAGTCACTTGAATATATCATCCTGTAGTGAGCCTCCTCTGTGACGCGTTCAGGGGTCAAAGGTCATGTGATGCTGCTCAAGGACACTTAAGCTCCTCCTCCCTCAGGCTCAGTCCGTTGTCTTGTCTTCCATATCAGGACAGGAAACAGACCCTCTCTCTCACACACACACACTCTCACACTCACTCCAGTCGGGTCATTCCTGTCTCCATGACGCCTGGAGGCTCTTTTCAAGTCCAGACCTGAATCTGCCCCTGAGGGGTCAGCGCTCCTAAAAGGGTTAAACCAGACCGGATAATTGAACGTGACTGTAATACTACTTCCTGTCCGTATTTAACGTGTAGTACTGCTTCTTGTCCGTATTTAATGTGTAGTACTGATTCCTGTTCGTTTTGAACACGACGAAGAAGCTTTTATTTTGAAACAAAGGAATCAAAAAAACCTTGGCTCTCCTTTGAGACCTTCAAAATAAAGGCGGGTTTACACCCTGGTTAACGAGCTTCTTCGTGAGCTTTTATTGTGGAAGGACAGCGGCCATGTCTGCGGTCTGAGGAGCTGTGTGGAGTCAGAGGGTCCCTCGTCCCACTAGAGGACATGGACGCTCTTTGTTCCTCATCAATACCATGGTTGTTCTGGACGAAGAGACGGAATTCCTCCTGCACTCCTGCCAGGAAAACTGGTCCCTCAGAGAAGAGTCCTGTAGGGGAACTGGTCCCTCAGAGAAGAGTCCTGTAGGGGAACTGGTCCCTCAGAGAAGAGTCCTGTAGGGGAACTGGTCCCTCAGAGAAGAGTCCTGTAGGGGAACTGGTTCCTCAGAGAAGAGTCCTGTAGGGGAACTGGTCCCTCAGAGAAGAGTCCTGTAGGGGAACTGGTCCCTCAGAGAAGAGTCCTGTAGGGGAACTGGTCCCTCAGAGAAGAGTCCTGTAGGGGAACTGGTCCCTCAGAGAAGAGTCCTGTAGGGGAACTGGTCCCTCAGAGAAGAGTCCTGTAGGGGAACTGGTCCCTCAGAGAAGAGTCCTGTAGGGGAACTGGTCCCTCAGAGAAGAGTCCTGTAGGGGAACTGGTCCCTCAGAGAAGAGTCCTGTAGGGGAACTGGTCCCTCAGAGAAGAGTCCTGTAGGGGAACTGGTCCCTCAGAGAAGAGTCCTGTAGGGGAACTGGTCCCTCAGAGAAGAGTCCTGTAGGGGAACTGGTCCCTCAGAGAAGAGTCCTGTAGGGGAACTGGTCCCTCAGAGAAGAGTCCTGTAGGGGAACTGGTCCCTCTGAGAAGAGTCCTGTAGGGGAACTGGTCCCTCAGAGAAGAGTCCTGTAGGAGAACTGGTCCCTCAGAGAAGAGTCCTGTAGGGGAACTGGTCCCTCAGAGAAGAGTCCTGTAGGGGAACTGGTCCCTCAGAGAAGAGTCCTGTAGGGGAACTGGTCCCTCAGAGAAGAGTCCTGTAGGGGAACTGGTCCCTCAGAGAAGAGTCCTGTAGGGGAACTTGTGCATCATGTCCGCCACATGACCCTCGTCCAATCAGTGTCCTCTGGCCTCCTGTCCCAGCAGCCACCTGGGCTCAGGCCCTTCGTCCCGTCTGGCAGGAGGATGTGGAGGCGTTGTGTGACTTCCTGCTGGCTGGCGTCCGTCCTCCTCTCAGAGACTTTGATCTGCAGCCAAACGTTCCGAGTGAAACTCCTTTTCTTCAAACGGCTTTGTTCCCACTTAAGAAACTCGTCATGACCTGTCAATCACCTTGTAGCCCCGCCCTTAAGCACCCCCTGCTTTATGATCTGTTTGAGTCTAAATGACCATAATTTACTAAATGAACATCATGCTGTATTAAAGAAGACTTGAAACTAGAGATTGAGACATAAACTCATGTTTACAATGTTTACTGAGAGAATAAATCAAGAGAGAAGTAGAGTCATTTATATAGACTTCTATACAACTAGAGGAGTCGCCCCCTAGTGGTCAGGAGAGAATGCATCTTAACATATGCTATCTATATAATGTTAACATTTTACAAAATTACAAACATAAAATGAAATATGCATAAAACAGACAACAAAAGAAAGAAAAAATTTAAAAAATCTAATGTAATAGTGTGAGTGTGTGTGTGTGCGCGCATGTAAAAGTAAGCATGGCTTGTACTGGTTTGCTGTTTTCCTGTGATGAACTGCAGTCTCTTGTGGAGCGTCCCATCAGCTGCTTCACCTTTATTTGCCGTAGACACAGAGGGGCCCCCGGGGGCCCGGCTGTCAGCGCCCTGTTTACAGAGTGGATTCTTTAGCCACACACACACACACCTCAAACATGGCGGCGTTCCTTCTCTCGCTGACTGACGGAGCTCGCCGGCCTGCTGGGACTGGAACAAGTATGCAGCTTCAGGACTTGGAGGACCACTTCACATTCCAGCTCCGCGTCGCCCCCAGTCCACTTCCTGCTGAGGCAATAACAACAATAACAAATATCCATCACAATCCATGCAGCAGCTGCATCACACACATTTGGAGTGGACTGAACCTTCATTGTGATGGATTATTTAGTTTAGTCCACGAATCCGTTGGTTCTCAGGCGTAAAAACATTGTTTTGAGTTTTTATTTTTTGTTTCTTTTGGACAGGAGGTCGAGAACCAACAACTCCTGTCGCAGTAAAAATGTGAAATCACGTGAAAATGTTTTTATTTTATCAAACAAAAGTAACAGATTTTCCCTGATGTATAATAAGTGACGCTTGTGCTTCATGCATAGTGCAGGGTTCTTACGCTTATGGAAAGCCTGGAAAAGTCCTTGAAAAAAAAAAAAAATCCCAAAAGTGTTGTAAAAGTCATGTAAATGTGTTATATTCATGTGTTCATGACGTTCATTTAAGCTGAGTTTGAAATAATTAATATGGTTTTAAAAGAAAGACGCTCAGAACATAAGCAGGCATACATACAGGCATCTATATAAATGTTTATTCTTTTAATCAAACTATTGTCTCATTCATTTGTGTCATTTAAGGTTTACTGTATGCTTTGTATTCTCATTGTTAGTTTAAATGTTCTCACTTTTTTCATGTTTACACCCAGATTTCACTAAATGTTTGGTCATGGAAAAGTCATGGAAATCCATTGGTCAAATTGTCTTACACAATTTGACCAATGGATTTCCATGACTAAATTTTACCAAATTTAAAAGTCATGGAAGTTTGGTCCTGGCAATCCACTTGTCACACTGTGAGTGAACCCTGGTATTAATAATGAGCTTCCTGTCTGCAGGTAAATCCTTCGACATCACCTACGTGCGGCTCAAGTTCCACACCAGCCGCCCGGAGAGCTTCGCCATCTACAAGCGCACCAGCGAGGCGGGCCCCTGGGTGCCCTACCAGTACTACAGCGGCTCCTGCGGGAAGACGTACCAGAAGGCCGGCCGCGGCTTCATCCGCACCGGGGAGGACGAGCAGCAGGCGCTCTGCACCGACGACTTCAGCGACATCTCGCCGCTCACCGGAGGAAACGTGGCCTTCTCCACGCTGGAGGGCCGGCCCAGCGCCTACAACTTCGACAACAGCCCCGTGCTGCAGGTGAGGACTCCTCCTCCTCTTCCTCTTCCTCCTCTCGTCTCTTCCTTTCTCTCCGCTTCTCCTCGCCTCCTCCTCTTCCTCTCCTCCTCCTCTCTCCTCCTCCTCTCCTTCCCCCTTGTTGCCTAACAGGAGAGTCTGTCTTCCTTCCTCTCTGAGTTTGTTGCACAACATTCAGGTTTTATTGATGATTTCCAGATAGAAACAAACAACCAGACCTAAATAAAACGGAATGCTTTAGTCTGTCTTCTCCATTGTTTGACCTGAATGATGATCAGCCGTATTTCACCAGATTATTTAGTATTCCTAACCTGTAAAAGACACAGAAGTACACAGACGGAGTACTTAGTATTTTGTTTGGTGAACTAAAAGAACACATTTAGCTCAGCTGTAAACCTCCTTATTTGACTTGTTGGCACGAAGCTATTTATACCGCAGCCGGTCTCTTTTAGGAGGCGTCAGGCGGCGCATTCCTGCTGCCCGTCATCTCTGACAGTCCACCTTAACGCAGGGATTCCACCTTAACAGCCGGCTGTCGCTCGCAGTGTTATTCTGGAGCTGCGGTTAAAGCTCCGTCACTAGATATAGATATCTAGTATAAATATATATATGAATAATTTAAGAGAGGAGGGGGAAGTACTCTCACCCTTTACTGCATTAAATATATGTAATTTCTATATATATTTATACAATATGTACCTCTGAGATGTAGTACAGTAAAAAGTACAATATGTACCTCTGAGATGTAGTACAGTAAAACGAAGTAGAAGGTAAAGTTCAAGTACCTTGAAATTGTACAATACTAGAATGAATGTACTAGTTACTTTCCACAGAGTGTAAAATGGCCGCCGTGTGTATAATAAGTATTATAAAGCTTGTCTCTTCAGAAGTTCTCTGAGCCCAAAGTGACCTCTTTTAAATATGACTAAGTACACGGGCTGATTTACCTCAGCAAGTACCGCAGTAAAAGTACTCTGAGTTTCCTCCTCCGGGAACCGAGTTGATCGACGTCAAACAGAAGTTCCGTCCAGCGTTGAGAAGCTGCAGAACCTTCTCGTTTTCATCAGAGTCCACCGGGATCAGGTCTCACAAAGACCGGATCAGGATTCACTTCGATCACATGCTGATAGGCACGGGCAGGAAGTCACAGATAGATAGGGTGTAGGTAGGAGGTCATAGGTTAGTCCTTTAACAGAGCTGAGGAGGTCATAGGCAAGAATTCATTGTTTGAGAGTTCATATCAGACGCATTAACGTTTCTACGTGTTTCTGGAGAGCAGAAACATCAGTGAGGACCGTTCAGATCTGTGTTAGTCCAACAGCTGCTGCTCTCACTCCTCTGCTGAATGAAATCCTGATAAGCTTCCTGCTGATAGAAACACGGCTATCTCTGGCCTTCCCTAGTTTCCCATGAGCCTACCACGCAGACAGGATGTTGAGTAACTCTCTATCCTCCGACACTGAAACAGGTGTCCCTCAGTGATTCTCTCCATCTGGCTCTCGTGTCGTAATGCCAAGAAGATAAATTCCACTTGGCTTAATAATGTCACGGTCCAAGTGTTTCTCAGGGTTTCCCACAGCCGGAGAACTCAAAGCCACATCCCTGTTTGCAGGATCGTGGTCCAAGTTTCTTGGCGGCTCAAGGAACTTCCATTTGTGAAGAATGTGTTCACACATCTGTGTTTGCCTCTGTTGGCCTGAATCATTGGTGGGATGTGGATGAACTGTGACGGGTTACCGAGTCTCTGTCAACACGTTAATGTGTGTGTACTTTGTGTGTTTATGACCCGACACCGGCAGAACCGAAGGCCGTCATTGTCGTCCTTTATCTCGTCTCTGCGTGTCTCATCTATGGGATAAAACGATGTACAAAACGACGATTGACGACATTAAAGAAAGGCTTTTTTTTATTGCCAAGGCACATTGTTTTCTTCAAATTGAACAATATATTAACTGTTTAAAGTATACTATATGGTCGTATAGGCACCGGTTTTCGGTACCCAACCCTAGTCTCATTGAGGTTTGACTATCCGTGTTTGTTGCCGAGAGGCCGGGTGTCTCTGACCATGTTGTGTCTTCTGCAGGACTGGGTGACGGCCACCGACATCAGAGTGACCCTGAACCGGCTCAACACGTTCGGAGACGAGGTTTTCAACGACCCCAAGGTCCTCAAGTCCTACTACTACGCCATCTCTGACTTCGCCGTGGGGGGAAGGTAAGACGAGGTCCACGGACTCAGTTTGGAACCGTTAGGGAGTCCCAACAGGCCGGACTTAGTTCATACTCTGAGTAGTTTGCATCCTGTTTCCATGAGAGAGAACAAGTTTCAGCAGCCTGAGCTTCATGAAACCTGCCCAGACAGAGGAGGCCCTCCTGAAGGACTTGACGGTCAGGGGGTTCTGTGGGTCCAGGTCTCAGTGGGTCTCTGTGGGTCTCCACAGGAATCCACACAAGAACTCCTGCACCAAAAGGTTTGGACAGGCATTACCAGAGTGTTAAACGGGCCGCGGCTGCTCAGCCTCCACGGCCATAATCTGTTTGAAATGTGGAGCAGATTTCCATTACACAGCCAGCATTCCTGGCATTCCGGGCCGGCAGGCCGGATTACAGGGGAACCGGAATGGGGGCGGACCGACTGCCGTGACGGGCGCAAGGAAAAGACGACGAGTCCTGAGCCGTAGCACCTGCCGGAGCTGCAGAGTCAGACCTCTGTGTTCCCAAGGAGGGGATTCTGAGGAGGATCCTCCTCTTCGTCAGCTCCACCGCCTTCACCTGAACACGCTCACCTGAGAGCCCCTCGACCAATCGGAGCAGCCCAGAGGCTTCCTGCTTTACGACCCCTCATATTTATTCCAACGTTTCCAGACTTCCAGCCCTGTGGTGGACGTGAAACTCTCCTTGATAGAGCTCCTTGTAGATATGTGTATATCTATATACATAGACACATATCTATATTTGTGTGTAGATTATTGTTCGAACACGGTGTCGACAGCCTCTTTCGTTCTTCAGTTTTCCTTCTCGTCGTCAGTTTTTCCAGCGCTCTCTGCCAGGAAACACCTGAGACGATAAGTGAAGGTGCTGATCAAGTCCCGTCGTGTCGAGAGGGGCTCTTTCCCCGAGGAGGTTTGGCAAAACCTTCACTCAGAGCACGGAGCGGAAAAACCTTATCGGAACCAACGTCATGCCATAAAACTGAGAGATGGAAAGACATGTGATGTCAGCAGGAAGAGCTTGTCATGTCCTCTGTCTCTGGCAGGGAAGAGGTTGACCTGATGGCTCACAGACACAGGGTTGTGTGGTGCAGTTGTGTGTAACGTGTGCGTGTTTCTGTGCCGCCAGGTGTAAGTGTAACGGCCATGCCAGCGAGTGTGTGAAGAACAGCGGAGGACGGCTGGCGTGTAACTGCAAACACAACACGGACGGCGACGACTGCAACGTCTGCAAACCGTTCTACAACGACCGGCCGTGGAGGAGAGCGAGCGCCGACAGCTCCAACGACTGTCTGCGTGAGTTTACTGCAGATACTGCTGCTTTACTGCAGATACCGCTGCTTTACTGCTGCTTTACTGCAGATACTGCTGCTTTACTGCAGATACCACTGCAGATACTGCTGCTTTACTAGAGATACCACTGCTTTACCACTGCTTTAATGCAGATACCGCTGCTTTACTGCTGCTTTACTGCAGATACTGCTGCTTTACTGCAGATACTGCTGCTTTACTACAGATACCGCTGCTTTACTACAGATACCGCTGCTTTACTACAGATACTGCTGCTTTACTGCAGATACCGCTGCAGATACTGCTGCTTTACTACAGATACTGCTGCTTTACTGCAGATACCGCTGCTTTACTACAGATACCGCTGCTTTACTGCAGATACTGCTGCTTTACTACAGATACTGCTGCTTTACTGCAGATACTGCTGCTTTACTACAGATACTGCTGCTTTACTACAGATACCGCTGCTTTACTACAGATACTGCTGCTTTACTACAGATACTGCTGCTTTACTGCAGATACTGCTGCTTTACTACAGATACCACTGCAGATACCGCTGCTTTACTGCAGATACCGCCGCTTTACTGCAGATGTTGTAAACTCTTCCAACTGAAACATTCCAGCATTAAAACAGCAGCTGAAGGAACAGCTGGGTCTGAAGCAGATCACATGAGGAGCTTTAGCAGGAGTCATGACGGCCCCAGGGGGGGGATTGTGGGAGCTGTAGTTCCTGACATTCTTATCACAGATGCATGACCAACAGGGTTCATGGAGCGACCCAGTCCAGTGAATCCATCCTGCAGGAAGTGCTTCTGTTACTCAGTACTGCAGATACTACTGCTTTACTGCAGATACGACTGCTTTACTGCAGTACTGTACTACTGTACTGTAGTACTGGTGTTGATGGTTCCCGTCTCCCTCAGCCTGCGACTGCAATGGGAAGTCTTCTTCGTGTGTCTTTGATGCCGAGCTGTACCGGGCCTCGGGTCACGGCGGTCGCTGCAGCGGCTGCTCCGACAACACGGACGGGCCGCGCTGCGAGCGCTGCCGGGACCACTACCACCGCGACGCCGGCGGCAGCCGCTGCCTGGCCTGCAGCTGCAACACCGTGGGTGAGTTCAGGGACATCCGGGGAAAACGAAACGCCTCCACCTTAATGGTTTGTTAATGCGTGTGTGTGTGTGTGTGTGTGTGTGTGTGTGTGTGTGTGTGTGTGTGTGTGTGTGTGCGTGTGCGTGCAGGCTCGGAGTCTCCTCAGTGTGACAGCAGAGGAGTGTGTGCGTGTAAACCCGGCGTGACCGGAGAGAAGTGTGACCGCTGCCAGTCAGGGTTCCACAGCCTGACGGAGGCCGGCTGCAGGTAACACACACAGGAAGTACACTTTACACACAGGAAGTACATATTTATACACGCTTGTGTATTTGTGGTACACAACTGAGACAGTCCATGAATCAATTAGTTCATTGATTCCTCCTGTGACTTTTACTTTTTGTATTTTTACAGTGTGGTATTAGTACTTTTACTGTAACAGAGTAGTTGTACAAACTACACAAGTACAAGTACTCTGTCGCAGGAAAAGTAATAATACCACAGAGTACTAGAAATCATAAAATTAACGGGCAGATTTATCAATAATGAAATTAATCTCCAGCTGCAGCCTGGGTGTGTGTTAGCCTAGCTTAGCACAAACACTGGAAGCAGGGGGAAACTGTTAGCATAAAGAAATGGAAACAAATAAATCCAGCTTCCAATAACTTCCCCGTTTGTTTAGCAGAAATATAAAAAAAAAGTCAAACTGAGTTTTGACCGCCCTCTGCTAGAGAGATTAGACATGTAAACTGGTGCAGTCTATGGCAGTGTTTTTCAACCTTTTTTGAGCCGCGGTACATTTTCTACAATAAAAAATCCTGCGGCACACCAACAACCAAAAAAGTTACAGAATGTCACATTGTAGCATAATACAGCATATATGGTAGGTAATTATTGCGCTACCTACTGGCATGGAAGAGTATTTAATTACTAGGCCAGCCACTATATTGCAGGCTCAGACGCTCAACAATGGAAAATTATTTGCGGCAACTAAATTATATTTTCTTTGACCGATAAAGTGAAATTGGACATTTTCCCACAGCACACCTGACTATCTCTCATGACACTGCTGTGCCACGGCACAGTGGTTAAAAATCACTGGTCTATGGTGATGGTTGTGTAATGGTCATGTGATCTCTCTCTCTCTCTCTCTCTCAGGTCGTGTTCCTGCTCGCCCTCTGGCAGCACTCAGGAGTGTGACGTGAACTCAGGACAATGTCGCTGCAAAGACCACGTGGAGGGCTTCAGCTGCGACAGGTAACACACACACGCTCACTCACACATTCATTCACTCACTCACACACTCACATATAGACTCAGAACACGGGAGCTGCTTTGCTGACCGTTCCAGCAGCAGCAGGTAGTTTAAGAGGATGAAGCTCCTCTAGTGGCCTGTAGACATCATATATATGTGTGTATGTGTGTTTGTGTGTAGGTGTAAACTGGGCTTCTTCAACCTGGACCCCAGCAACCCTCAGGGCTGCACCCCCTGCTTCTGCTTCCAGCACTCGTCGGTGTGCGACAGCGCTGAGGGCTTCAGCGTCCACGCCGTCAGCTCGTCCTTCTCCAGAGGTAGCCCCGCCCCTCCACCGTAACCACGGAGACGTGTGTGGCGCTGTCGTCAAGCGCTGTAACGTATGTGTGTGTGTGTGTGTGTGTGTGTGTGTCAGATGACGAGCAGTGGACCGGTCAGCAGCGCGATGGTTCCAGTGTCTCCGTCCAGTGGTCTCCCAGTGGACAGGAAGTGTCCCTCATCTCAGACGACTACTTCCCCATGTACTTCGTAGCCCCAGGTACACTCACTCACTCACTCTCACACACAGTTACAGAACTCACTAACTGGTTTCTAACTAGTCAGAGATGATTCACCACAGTGTTTTTATTTATTTTTTATTAGCCTTTATTTTACCAGGTCGGTCCCGTTGAGATACAATGATCTCTTTTCCAAGGGAAGCCTGGCCAAGATAGCAGCATAGACAAAGTTTCAACATACACAAGACACACAGAAATCACATAAAACAGATAAAAGACATTAAAAGATAAAGCAACAGGACAAAAACTCCGGATTTATACCAAAACAAGAACAAGTGCGGTATGAAGCTGCTCCAATTTCCCTCACACGAGTCTTAAAAGTTTCAGTGTGCAGCTGTAAAGGGCAAGTAGCCTCCACAAGCCGTCATGGTATTAGATGAGATATGAGAGATGAGATAGAATATGAGATAGAAGAGATGGGATATATATATGAGGGAGGGAGATTTAAATGTGAGGAACCGGTTTTAAACACCAACTTGATGCAGTGCCTCTATTCACCGCTCATCATCACATGTTAAGAGTCGCACGGTGTTTGATTGACAGCTGAGCGGTTCTATTTGTGCTCCACAGAGAAGTTTTTGGGGAACCAGATGCTGAGCTACGGACAGAACCTGAGTCTGAGTTTCCGGGTCGACCGGCGGGACACCCGGCTGTCGGCTGAGGACCTGGTCCTGGAGGGAGCCGGCCTCCGGGTGGCGGTGCCCCTCATCGCTCAGGGCAACGCCTACCCCAACGAGAACATGCAGACATACGTGTTCAGGTGAGACCGGCAGGTGTTCTAGTGTCTCCCCTCCTCTGATTGATCGCTTTGATCACTGGTCACGACCTGTGATTGGCTGTTTGGTTTGATCACTGGCAGTTAACGCCAGTTGACGCCAAACTGCCCACCGTGAACAGACTAGTGTCACCGTGAACGACCAGATTACGGTGGTAGGGTGACCAGACGATGTCACCCCAATATCTCCCCTTTATTACCACGGTAGTCGTCTTGATATCTCTTCTTTATCTCCCCGGTGTTGTCCCGAAATCATCCCGGTACCTCCTCTTAGTCCTCCCGGTATCTCCTCCCGGTACCTCCTCCTAGTCCTCCCGGTACCTCCTCTTAGTCCTCCCGGTACCTCCTCTTAGTCCTCCCGGTATCTTCTCTTAGTCCTCCCGGTATCCTCCCGGTATCTCCTCTTAGTCCTCCCGGTACCTCCTCTTAATCCTCCCGGTATCTCCTCTTATTCCTCCCGGTACCTCCTCTTAATCCTCCTGGTATCCTCCCGGTACCTCCTCTTAGTCCTCCCGGTACCTCCTCTTAATCCTCCCGGTATCTCCTCTTAGTCCTCCCGGTACCTCCTCTTAATCCTCCCGGTATCCTCCCGGTATCTCCTCTTAGTCCTCCCGGTACCTCCTCTTAGTCCTCCCGGTATCTCCTCTTAGTCCTCCCGGTACCTCCTCTTAGTCCTCCCGGTATCTCCTCTTAATCCTCCCGGTATCCTCCCGGTACCTCTTCTTAGTCCTCCCGGTACCTCTTCTTAGTCCTCCCGGTATCTCCTCTTAGTCCTCCCGGTACCTCCTCTTAGTCCTCCCGGTATCTCCTCTTAGTCCTCCCGGTATCTCCTCTTATGCCGTGTTCACACCAAAACAGTTGCGAAATATTCGCGCATCCAGATTACATGTTAAGTCAATGCACAGCTGCGTTAAAGCGAATTTTTCGCCGAGCGTCGCGATAGAAGCGAAACGGCGTCGCAACGCCGCTTTTTCGCTGTTTCGCTGGCGTTCAAATATTTCAACTCCAGCGAATAATTCGCATGACGCGGAGTTGCGAAAGCCAATCAGCGTTGAGAAGCTCCGCTCGTCACCGCCGTCCGGTCGTCTATGTTGCATCAGCAAAATGGAGGACCAACTTATAGTTGCCGTCTGCGGTCACCCGGTGCTTTACAACACAAACTTTTTACTCCTTCCATGGTCGAGTAACGGAAATGAAGAAGGAGATTTTCGCGGCGAAAAGGGACTGAAGCCCCGCCCACTTTCCCCAGCGATGGTTGCGAAAAACTAAAAAACACCAGCGGCGCGATAGAAGCGAAAAAGCGTTGCGAATTTTCGCAACTGTTTTGGTGTGAACACGGCATTAGTCCTCCCGGTACCTCCTCTTAGTCCTCCCGGTACCTCTTCTTAGTCCTCCCGGTATCTCCTCTTAGTCCTCCCGGTACCTCCTCTTAGTCCTCCCGGTACCTCCTCTTAGTCCTCCCGGTACCTCCTCTTAATCCTCCCGGTATCCTCCCGGTATCTCCTCTTAGTCCTCCCGGTACCTCTTCTTAGTCCTCCCGGTACCTCCTCTTAGTCATCCCGGTACCTCCTCTTAGTCCTCCCGGTACCTCTTCTTAGTCCTCCCGGTACCTCTTCTTAGTCCTCCCGGTACCTCTTCTTAGTCCTCCCGGTACCTCCTCTTAGTCATCCCGGTACCTCTTCTTAGTCCTCCCGGTACCTCTTCTTAGTCCTCCCGGTACCTCCTCTTAGTCCTCCCGGTACCTCTTCTTAGTCCTCCCGGTACCTCTTCTTAATCCTCCCGGTATCTCCTCTTAGTCGTCCCGGTGTTGGCATGCTTGTCAGAATCGGTGAAGCCTGGCTTGTGTTTCAGGCTCCATGACAGCTCAGACTATCCCTGGATGCCGACCATCAGCCACCCCGACTTCCAGAAGCTCCTCCACAACCTCACCGCCATCAAGATCCGTGGCACCTACAGCGAGAAGAGTACGCAACACAACAACAATGATAACAACATCACACAGCACATGAACAACACAACAACATCATCACACAACACATAAAAACACAACACACACAACTACACAACACGTTTATTAAAGATCACTTGGGCATCATGTAACAACGACTCGTCTCTCCAGGTGCCGGTTACCTTGACAACGTCTCCTTGGTAACGGCGAGGCGGGCTCCAGGTGAGCCGGCCCACTGGGTGGAGCGCTGCACCTGTCCTCAGGGTTACCAGGGTCAACACTGTGAGCAGTGCACTCTGGGATATCGACGCGCCCGTCCAGAGCTCGGAGCCTTCAGCGGCTGTGAGCCCTGCAACTGTAACGGACACAGCGAGGCCTGCAACCCTGCCACTGGTACTACTGGTTATACTGGGAATTGACACTGGTTATACTGGGAACTGCCTGCTAGCATTGGTTATACTGAGAGCTGATTGGTAGCATTGTTGTACTGGTTATACTGGTTACTTACACTGGTTATACTGGGATCTGCCTGGTAGCATTGGTTGTACTGGTTCCTGACCACGTCTCTCGTCGGTCCAGGTGCGTGCGACTGTCGGGACGACACGGCCGGCCTCAGCTGTGAGCGCTGTAAAGACGGTTTCTACGGCGACGCCACCCACGGGTCGTCGGCTGACTGTCAGCCGTGTCCGTGTCCGGCTGGAGCCACCTGCGCCGTGGTGCCCAAAACCAGAGAGGTGGTCTGCACCAACTGTCCCGCAGGAACCACAGGTACACACACACGCACACGCATACACACCTGTGTTCTTTGAGGACATTTTGGGGTTCTGAAAAAGTCCAAAATATCCTAGAAAACAAAGAGCTGTCATCAGGTTTTAGATGATTTTATTTGCCCCCCCCCCTCCCCTCCAGGGAAGCGTTGTGAGCTCTGTGACGACGGGTTCTTCGGCGACCCGCTGGGTCAGAGCGGGCCGGTCCGAGTCTGCCGCGCCTGCAAGTGCAGCGACAACATCGACCCCAACGCCGTGGGGAACTGCGACCGTGAGACCGGAGAGTGCCTGAAGTGCATTTACAACACGGACGGCTTCTTCTGCGACCGCTGCCAGGACGGCTTCTACGGCAACGCCCTGGCTAGCAGCGCCGCCGACAAGTGCAACGGTAGAAGGGGGGTTCCCTGTTCAGGGTCTCACCGGCTTCCCCTCTAAGGGCTCTGATAACCTGATGTCTGGTCTCTGATACCCTGGTCTCTGTCCTCAGCCTGCGCCTGCTCTGCGTTCGGTACGGTGGGTGGACAGACCGGCTGCTCTCAGGTCACCGGTCAGTGCGAGTGTCTCCCCAACGTGGCGGAGCGCGGCTGCGGCGCCTGCCAGCCCGGCTTCTTCAATCTGCAGAGCGGCAGCGGCTGCGATCGGTGAGCTCTCCTCTCTCCTCTCCTCGTGACGACGCCGGTCCTGGTGCTTTTCGGGGGGTTTTAATCGGCTCCTCCCACTCGCCTCCACAGGTGCGACTGCAATCCGATTGGCTCCACCAACGGTCAGTGTGACATCACGTCGGGGCAGTGCGAGTGTCAGCCCGGCGTCACCGGCCTGAACTGCGAACGCTGCGAGGTCAACTTCTTCGGCTTCAGCTCGTCCGGATGCAAACGTGAGTGTCTGTCTGTCTGTTTGCCTGCGTGACCTAACGACCTCCTGACGACCTCCTGATGACCTCCTTGTGCCCTAACGACCTCCTGACGACCTCCTTGTGCCCTAACGACCTCCTGACGACCTCCTTGTGCCCTCAGCCTGTGACTGTGACCCCGAGGGCTCCCGCTCCGCTCAGTGTCAGGAGGTCGGGCGCTGCGAGTGCCGTCCCGGCTTCGTGGGCGCGCGGTGCGACATGTGTGAGGAAAACTACTTCTACAACCGCTCCAACCCGGGCTGCCAGCAGTGCCCGTCCTGCTACAGCCTGGTCCGGGACAAGGTGAGCCGGGTTAGGGTTAAACTATTAAAGCATGCAACATGAAACCACTCATGCAAAGCAAACATATGTGGTTAATAATAATTACGTTCATAAAACCAAGGACTGAAGACAAAATGCTAAACCTACGGAGCAGAAGCATAATGTGTGTGTGTGTGCAGGTGAACCAGCAGAGGCAGAAGCTGCACGACCTGCAGACCCTGATCGATGGCCTCGGCTCGGGCCGCGACGCCGTCACCGACGAGGCGTTCGAGGACCGGCTGCAGGACGCAGAGAAAGCGATCATGGAGCTGCTGGAGGAGGCGCAGGCCAGCAAAGGTCTGCTCATCATCACCTGAACAATAACACCAGTCTGCTTACAGATTCTATAACTTACTGATATGTCAGGAACCAGCTCAGCCTTGTTTTTTGGTTTCCGGCCCCTGAACTTTGACCTTTCCCCACACAGATGTGGACCGTGGCCTTCTGGACCGGCTGAGCGGCATCAACAGCACTCTGACGACGCAGTGGAACCGCCTGCAGAGCATCCGCAGCACGGTGGACGACACCGGCACGCAGGCCGACCGCGCGCGCCACCGCGTCCGGGACGCCGAGGACCTGATCGAACGCGCCCGCCAGGAGCTGGACAAGGCCAAGGACGCCGTCGGCAAAGTGGTGAGTGGCGGCGCTGTTTGTCCTGTCGACGGTTAGCTAAACGCGGCCCGCCGAGAGCTCATTAACCAATGGTGGCTTTCTGTCTGCAGGACATCAAACCTCCGAGCGGCACCGGAGACCCGAACAACATGACGCTGCTGGCGGAGGAGGCCCGAACGCTGGCTGACAAGTACGTTGTGAAGAAAAGAGTTTATGACTACTGTTGTTCAGAGGATCTTTGTCTCTGAACAGAGTTTAGTTAGACCACCTACTAAACTACAGAACATCTGTCGTCTTAGGCACAAGATGGACGCCGACCAGATCGAGAAGATTGCCAAAGACGCCAACGACACGTCGACCAAAGCGCACAACCTGCTGCTGAAGACTCTGGAAGGAGAGAGCAAGACGAGCCGGGAGATCGACGAGCTCAACAAGAAGTGCGTCTCCATTGAAGCGTCCTTCACATATTACATATACATATACCCTGAAGTATGAATGTAAACACTGTTTATGTAAACACTGTCCAGGTACAACGAGGCCAAGGAGCTGGCCAAGAATCTGGAGAAACAGGCTAACAAGGTTCAGGCCGAGGCCGAAGACGCCGGAGACAAAGCTGTGAAGATCTTCGCCAACCTGACGAGCGTCCCGACGTTTGACGCCAAAGCCCTGGAGGTGACTTAAAAAGGATCTTGTTTTTTAAAACGGAAACTTAATTATCTCCGCTACCACAGGATTGTTTAACTTTATTTAAATTGATACAATACCGTAACCCTTGTGAGAAGAGACCTATGGTTTAAACAAATTATAAACCGTTAAGTTTAAGTACTTGCAGGAACTTGTCGCAGTGACCGTAAGGTTTCACTAAACCATTAATAAGTACCCCATACAACGTCTGATTTCACTAACAGACACATCTCCGTAACCCTATGGGCTTGTGGGAGTCTAACAAAGCAATAATCATTCATAACCCCCTATTAGTACCTGTAAAGTCACAAAATGGCCGTAGTTTTTTTCGGCGGACGTTTATGAGTCCTGAAGCCTTCCTGGTCCGCCCACGTTATCTAAAACCGCGTCATACAGCACATGCGGAACTGAACGACACAGTTCTTTGACTGAATATCCTTTCTAACATGCCAATGCTTTGTTAGATTCTGATTCTTCAGGTCCTAATCTTCCCAAAAAGGTGTCTTATTAGTATGTGGGTTGTTGTTAAGGCCCTGAACCATACAGTTTGAAAAACTGTGGTACCGCTCAAGGAGGCATTTTTGGGGAATCTGGCTCATATCATGCTGGATGTTCATAGTTATGATCAAAATATGGTATAAAAGTGATGGTATAAAATAACATTATAACTCATTTGGGGTTCATAGGACTACTTGAACACGGGGAACAAGAGGTACAGAAGGTGACTCACATAGGAGATGATGGTTTATAATAAGCATATCTAGACCTCGTGGATAACCCAGCAGCCTTTGCGTCTGTCAGGATGAAGCCAGTAAGATCAAGAAGGAGGCGTCGGACCTCGACAAGCTCATCGACAAGACGGAGAAGGAGTACAACGACCTGAGAGACGACCTGAGGGGCAAAGAGCAGGAAGTGCGCAAGCTGCTGGAGAAAGGAAGGAGTGAGCAGCAGGTACGTTGATGCTAAGCTAGGCTAACTTTAACACACAGTCGACTGGACGGAAGGAGTCGCAGCCGGCTGAAAACATAAAGCCAGATTCGAAAGACAAATGAAACGGTGACATAAAGTTATGATGCGTTTTCTTGTTGACGTCTCACTTCCTGTTTCCTGTCTCTGACAGACTGCAGATCAGCTTTTGGCTCGAGCCGACGCTGCCAAAGCTCTGGCTGAGGAGGCAGCGAAGAAGGGCCAGTCCACCTTTAAAGAGGCCGAGAGCATCCTGGAGGACCTCAGGGGTACTCACTCTCTCTCTCTCTCTTTCTCTCTCTCTCTGTCTCTCTCTCTCTCTAATAAACGTGTTCTCTCTAATAAACGTTCTCTCTGATGTTCTCCTCCTGCAGACTTTGACAAGCGAGTGAACGACAACAAGACGGCGGCGGAGGACGCTCTGAAGAAGATCCCCGCCATCAACGCCACCATCATGGCTGCCAACCAGAAGACCAGGCAGGCGGAGGCGGCGCTCGGCAACGCGGCCGCCGACGCCCGAGAGGCCAAGAACAAGGCGGAGGAGGCCGAGAAGATCGCCGGCAACGTGCAGAAGGTACGACGGAGCCGAGAGACCATATATATGTAGGACTGGGCAGTATGGCCAATAATTCATATCACGATATTTTGTACGATTGTGGTGGTTTCACAGTATTCTTTTTTAAGTAAACACATTTATTCATTGACGCTGGGTATGTTGGTACATAGAGGGTGTTAGGAAGCTAAACCTGGAGGGACTTAGGACCCAGAGGAATGTAGGTGAAAAAAAGGCCGGAAGGGTCTGTCTCTTCTTGTTGTGATAGTGGGCGAGCTGTACCCAGCATGCAGTTCGGCGGTGTAATTTTATAAATGTACAATAATTTGTGTTACAACTTGTTTATGTGTCAAACTGTTGTGTCGTGGTGTTTTACCTGTTGAAGAGCATTAATTGTTATAAAGTTAAAACCATGACTAAAGTTATAAAACCTTGACTACAGTTAGAAAATATATATGTATTAGATGTCATGAAGCATGAATGAAACGAGCGCTGTGTCTTCAGGGCTCAGCTAAGACCAAGCAGGATGCAGAGATGGCCTTCCAGGACACCAACGAGCTGGACAACCAGGTCGGAGACATGATGGACCAGCTGGACGCCGCAGAGCGGGAGCTGCTCCGGAAGAAGGCAGAGGCCGACGCTGACATGATGATGGCGGGAATGGTAGGACGCCGCCTCCAGAGAGATCTGTGGAAACCCGTCTGTTTGTGTGTCGCTTCAACTACGTTTACTTCTCCTCAGGCATCGGACAACGCCAAGGAGGCCGAGGACAACGCCCGCAAGGCCAAGAGCGCCGTGAAGACTGTGCTGTCCACCATCACCGTGCTGCTGGACCAGCTGGGTGAGGACCTGTGAAAATATATATAAAATATTCTCAACTTTAAGCGCCTTGCGCGGAGTCGCACAGCTCATCAATGTCACACTCGGCCAGGGCAGCCAATCGGATGAAGCAAGAGGCGGGCTTTATTACTTTACCACTTCCTTCCTGTTTTCGTGTGGTATCGTCTTTCCTTTTTCTTTAAAATATCGTGAACCCAAAACCTCCGCTTTTTGGGGGCTTTTTCCTCATCCCACAACACAGCAAGGGCAAGAGCGCGACGTCTGCTTGAATCCATTTGGTAAATTAAGTTATATCGCCCACAGGTTTTTGCCAAGGCGTTTTTGAAGCGACTGCGCTTTTAAAAGTCACGTCTGGTGTGAACAGCCCCTTAGGGTTCCCTCCTTCAGCAGCAGGGTTAGGGTTCCCTCCTGAAGGAGCAGGGTTAGGGTTCCCTCCTTCAGCAGCAGGGTTAGGGTTCCCTCCTGAAGGAGCAGGGTTAGGGTTCCCTCCTGAAGGAGCAGGGTTAGGGTTCCCTCCTGAAGGAGCAGGTCCATGCAGAGTTCCTCATCATCACGTCTCTCTCGTCTTCCCTCCAGGAAACATTGACAAAGTGGACCTGAGCAAACTGAACCAGATCGACGAGTCCCTGAAAAGGGCCAAAGGCAAGATGGGCGACAGCGCTCTGGACCGCAAGCTGACGGAGCTGAACGACGCGGCGCGCTCGCAGGAGGACATGATCCACGACTACGACCGGCAGATCCGAGAGATCCGCGCCGACATTTCCAATCTCAACGACATCAAGAACACGCTGCCGGAGGGCTGCTTCAACACGCCGTCTCTGGAGCGGCCGTAGCTCCGCCCCCAACGCCGCCTCACAGCTAACAGCCGGCAACCACGCCGCCCTTTACCAAAACAGTTTCTAATTATATAATATGTTTGTCCTCAGATTCTTGTCTTTGAAGTCAATATTAAGCCACGTTCACGTTTGTTTTGTTTAAGAGAAGCAGCTGTTTTTGTTTTGTTTAAAAAGAGAAGCAGCTGTTTTTGTTTTGTTTAAAAAGAGAAGCAGCTGTTTATTTGGCAGCGACGTGTTTCGGTAGAATGAACTCGGCGGCGGCGAGAAGCCGTGCCGAGAGGCGGACGAGCCTCGGAGGAGAACCAGAACCACAAACCCGACGTGACTGCACAGACAGGAAGTGTCCACTTGTATTACCCATCATGCCCCGGGACAGCTACCTTCACAGTCTTCAACCGGCTGAACGTCCGGCTGGACGCTGTTGGAGCGCTGCGTTATTATTTTAATGTTTAATCAACCGTGTTTTCAGAAACCACACCGTGAAGGAATCCTCTCTTCTTCTTCTTCTTCTTCAGCAGAAGAAAAGTCTTTCACTTCTCTCAGTATTTTCACTCCACTGGTGAACACGAAGCCTCTGAAGTCCACAAAACATGAATATCTTCCTCCCTTTACACACATGAATATCTTCCTCCCTTTACACACATGAATATCTTCCTCCCTTTACACACATGAATATCTTTCTCCCGGCGGAACGCAACACTATGCAACTTTGTACATTTTGCGTAGCGATAATTTGTATCTGATACACTGGTGCTAATAATTATTTCAAATGTTATATTTTTGTGTGAATGTTTTTTTTTTTTTATCATGACATATAGAGTGAGGATTTTTGTTGTTGTTTGTGTAAATATATGCTAAAATAATTCAGGACTGGCTGATTTTTAAGAAATGAGACTCCAACACACACAAAACAAACACAGCCGCATCGAGTTCGATCACAATCAATCAACGGAAACCTCCAGTAAAATATATATGTGAGTATCTACGATGATGTCTGTGGTATGTTATTATTATAATAGGCTCGCTTGTATACGAGCCTCATAGCGATGCTCTGATTGGTCGGGACGTCCTGAGTCGTTCTACGTCGTGTTCTGTGCCTTTAAGACGAGTTTGCTTGTAATCAGTCCTGTTTTCCACTAAACGTTCTTCTACTCGGTACTGAAGCAGGGTTTGTGTTTTTAATCAGGTCACACACACAAACACAAATATGTGCAGAGAATTTGCTCACTTGTTGTATTTCTATGTTTTATTCTGCTCCATCCGGCGGCCGCTCTGCAGACGTGATGCATGAACAGTGTTTTAAATTATAATGGCCCAGCTGTGTGTGTGTGTGTGTGTGTGTGTGTTTGTTTGCATGTGCGTCTGTCTGTGTGTGTGTGTGTGTGTGTGTGTGTGTGTGCGCGCTGCACAGCCTGCAGGATGCCTCCTCCTTGAGTGTTTATCCTGTCGTCATGGTTACAGCCCTGTGAGGACCTGAGTGAACTCTGTAAATCCAAACCTAACATTTGAATAATAAAAGATTACTACAGGAAGTGATGTGTGTCCATGAATCTACTGCAGTACAAGTACATGAATGTACTCAATAGCCAGTAGTCAGTAGTAGCACTCCTCTGGTTGTATAGAAGTGTATGCTTCATGTGTGTCTGAAAGGTAGGGAGGGGTCAGGTTGTTTAGGGCTTTGTAAGTGGTGAGTAATATTTTAAAGTCTATCATGTATTTGACCGGGAGCCAGTGGACGTTGCGTAGGACCGGGGTGATGTGTTCATAGTGGCAGGTGGAGGTGAGAAGTCAGGCGGCAGAGTTCTGAACATATTGGAGTTTATGGAGGACTTTGTTGGGTGAGCCGTAGAGGATGCTGTTGCAGTAGTCTAGTCTGGAGGTTATGAGATCATGGATGAGAATTCCGGTGGTGGCAGAGGACAAGGAGGCCGGAGGCGTGCAATGTTCCTGAGGTTAAAGAAGGCAGTTTGTGATGTGGTTGGCGTGGGGGAGGAAATAGAGGGTGGGGTCGAGGTTGATGATCTGGGTGGAGGGGATGACGATGAAGCCATAAATGTTCAGAGAGAAGGTCTGGGCTGAGCGGGTGAGGGAGTTCGGGCCGATGAGTATTTCAGATTGATCCCAGTTGAGTTGAATTCGGTTTCATCCATGATTTTATATCACTGAGAGTGGAGTGGGTGACTGAGGTGATGGTCTTTGAGGAGAAGTAGAGTTGGGTGTTGTCCGCGTAGCATCGGAAATCGAGACCATGACAACGGGTGATTTGTCCAAAAGGAAGGATACAAATGAGGACCAAGGACGGAACCTTGGGGGACACCGTGGGTGACTTGAGATTGAGATGCAACAGCTCTCTCAAGGACCCTGGACAGGTAGGGGAGGTTGGAGATCGGACGGCAGCTGTCGGGGTCCTTCAGCACGGGGGTGACAGCAGCCAGCCTGAGTGGGGAAGAGGAGAGGGGGTTGAGGGCACAGGTGGAGGTCTTCATGCTGGAGACCATGGAGGAGAGGTCCATGTCAGTGATAAAACTGAAGGATGAGGGTGAGTGGCTTGGAAGTAAGGCTGGGGGTGAGGAGGGGGCAGCCAGCTGGTTGTGTATTGCGATGATTTTGTCATTTAAGGATAGAAAGAAGTTGCATTTGCTGGTGATGAAAGGAGGTGGAGATGTGTCCATGGGCTTGAGGAGTTTGTTGATGGTGGAGAAAAGCGTTTTGGGGTTGTTGGAGCCAGATTGATGATGGAGGAGTAGTGAGAGGAGCGGGTGGCGTTGAGGGCATATTTGTATTGTTGTTGGTGGAGTTTGTAGGCATCAAGGTGAACAGTGAGTCCAGTTTTGTTGGCAAGACGTTCCAGTCGACGGCCCTGCACTTTGAGGTGGTAAAGCTGGTCGGTGTACCAGAGGGCGGAGTGAGTGAAGGAGACGAGTTTGGATTTTTGGGGGCGATGAGGTCAAGACAGGAGGAGAGTGCATCATTATAGTGATTGACCAGGGCAGTGTGGGAGGCAGTCGAAATAGAGGCAGAGACGATGGCAGCCAAGGTGGAGGAGAGCGAGACGAGGTTGATGGACTTGATGTTCTGGAATGTTATGGTGCGACTCTTCTGGATCTTAACATGGGGGATGTCCGGCATATCCTGTCTCAAAGCGATGCAGAAACGTTGATACACGCATTTGTTACTTCAAGACTGGATTACTGTAACTCCTTATTATCAGACTGCTACGGTAAATCCCTTGGATCTCTCCAGTTGATCCAGAATGCTGCAGCTCATGTACTAACGAGGGCACGGAAGAGAGATTACATTACTCCTGTACTAGCTGCTCTCCACTGGCTTCCTGTAAGATCGAGAATCATATTTAAAATCCTTCTCCTTACCTACAAAGCCTTAACTGGTGATGCACCATAATATCTTAAGGACATTAGACATTAGTTAGAATTAGTGCCATATTACCCCACGAGAACATTACGCTCACTGAATGCAGGGTTACTTGTGGTTCCCAGAGTGTTAAAAAGTAGATTGGGGGCTAGAGCTTTCAGTTATCGGGCTCCTCTTCTGTGGAATCAGCTTCCACTTTCAGTCCGGGGCGCAGGCACGGTCACCTCATTTAAGAGTAGACTTAAGACTTTCCTCTTTGATAGCGCTTATACTTAGAGCTGGCTCAGGTTCGCCCTGGTCCAGCCCCTAAATATGCTGCTATAGGCCTAGACTGCTGGGGAACATCTTAGGATACACTGAGCTCCTTTTCTCTTCTCCTCTTCTTTCTCTCCTTCTGGATAAATTATTGTCTCTTCAATGCACATTACTAACTCTACTTTTTTCCAGGAGCCTCTGTGCTTCCTCACCTCAAGTTTCCATGGATCGTGGCTGCCTGGAACCGGTCCTGCCTGCTGCCATGGCCCTGCTGATGCCCCTCCTCTCTACCTCCTTCTGCTTCATGGATCGTGGTTAACTGGATCGTGGACCATCCCTACCACTCATTATATGATGAATTTCTGTTATCCTCCTCTGTTTCTCTCCTGAAGGTTTCTTCCCTTTTTTCCCTGTGAAAGGGTTTTTACTATCTTTATTTGGGGAGTTTTTCCTGATCCGATGTGAGGTCCCGGGACAGGGATGTAATGTGTACAGATTGTAAAGCTCTCCGAGGCTAATTTGTACTTGTGATGTTGGGCTATATAAATAAACTGAATTGAATTGAATGTCTATGTCCAGGGTGATAGCCAGGTGGTCAGAGATGGTGAGGTCGATGCTGGTAAGATTACTGGTGGTAATGCCGGAGGTGCAGACCAGGTCAAGTGTGTGTCCTTTTTTATGGGTGGGAAAGTCGACATGTTGGGTGATGTTGAAGTAGCTAAAGATGTCCAGGAGGTCTGTGGAGCTTGTGGAGTCAGATGAGGCGACGTGTAGGTTAAAGTCACCGAGTAGCAGAATGGATGGAGAGATGGCGCAGAATTGTCTGAGAAATTCATTAGGTTTTGGGGGGTGGTAAATGACTGCAGTAACTAGGGGTTTGGGACCAGACAGTTTAAAGGCAAGGTGTTCAAATGAGGAGGGAGCCGGGATGGTTATTAAACTTGTGGTGATGTCTTTGCGAAAAATTGTGGCTATTCCACCACCACGCTCATGGTGGCGTGGCTTGTCCATGTATGAATATCCAGGGGGTGTGGTGTGGTTTGGTTTAGTGGAAAGTAGTCCAGCTGGTTTTGCCATGTTTTGGTTAAAGAAAGTCCAGATTATTGTCAGTTATGAATTTGTTGAGTAAGAGGCCCTTGCTGTTTAGGGAACGGGTGTTAAACAGAGCAATTTTTAGATGTGGATGAGTTTGGACAGGCTGGGGAGCTTTGGTAAGGGACGGAGCCAGGCAACTCGCTCGTGCAGGTTGTTGTGGTAATGAGGTGGAGTATTGCAGAACCATGGCAGCTGGGGAGGATGTAATGATAAGCCTGAGGTCTTTTGTCGGTAGCCACGAACTTGATGACCAGAGTTGGAGAAGTGACGGTCACGTCAGGATAATCCACAGCAGGCAGGTGATCGGAGCAGGACAGTTGAGAGGCGGTTCAGGCAACCCGCCTCAGAAAAGTAGCATGGACAGGAGTATCCAGCAGGGAGCCAGCTAGCGAGAGACTGCCAGCTAGTTGTCCAGGGAGTAGACGGTAGCAGTGGAGAGCAGGTGCAACAGGTAAGCAGACAAATCCAAGACGAAGCGTTGCAGTAGAAAACAGAGAAGAATGGCTATGTACGGTGAATAAACTTCACTACACTGTTAAATAAATTAAAAGAACTAAAAGTGTATGTTAAATTATGAATACGGTAGAAAAATCAACAAAAACTGTGCCAGACAGAGCAGCGTTAGACTCGCCAGCATCCCCGTTGCCTAGTATTCTAGTAGTACTACTAGTAGTAGAGTCAGTAGTAGTAGAATAGTCAGTAGTAGTAAAGTCAGTAGTAGTACTCCTCTAGTTGTATAGAAGTCTATGCGTCATGTGTTAAAGCTGCATTCTCTCTCCTGACCACCAGGGGCGACTCCTCTGGTTGTATAGAAGTATATGCTTCATGCGTTAAAGCTGCATTCTCTCTCCTGACCACCAGGGGGCGACTCCTCTGGTTGTATAGAAGTATATGCTTCATGCGTTAAAGCTGCATTCTCTCTCCTGACCACCAGGGGGCGACTCCTCTGGTTGTATAGAAGTATATGCTTCATGCGTTAAAGCTGCATTCTCTCTCCTGACCACCAGGGGGCATGCCCTTAGTTACATTTACTTAGTTCTAAGATTTGAATACTTCAACCACTGTCTGCAAAGCACATGACGTGTCTGCCGAACAAGAGAGTAGCCGAAGGTTTAGCTAACGTTAGCTACCCTAGTATTTGAAAGAATAAGGAGATAAAAGGAAGAGGGGAGGACATACACCCTCTTCGGTAAAAAACAAAATCATCTCAAGCATCAACTTTTACCCTTTCCAATGCAAAGGTTGTAAATTAAAATGAAATGGCTCACGTGTCACATGTTGTTATCATAGAGGTTTGATTCCCGGTGGGCCCTTTGCTGCAGATCATCCCCTCTCGCTCCACTGTGTTCCTCTCTCTCTCTCTCTACTTCTGCTGTCCAATAAAACAAGAATGACAAAAAAAAGAAGTCATCTTTAAAAACTAAAACTGCTTGCTTTTGGCATTTCAATGGATTATAATCTCATCGTTTTCCTGGGCGTCATAAAGGCCAGCAAATTGTTCTCATCCAAGTCCAAAACCAAGTTGGATTGCAATGTCTGAAAGGTGGCAGCAAATTAATGACATTTTACAAGATAAAAATAAATAGTGTTATTTATCTGTACAAACTGGTATTGCATACATTTAAACTTTGCCTCTGAGAGAGACTCCCTTTGGTGACGTTCTCATCTGATAAAGTGGGCAGTAAATGAAGACCTGAACATGAAAACGTGTTTGCTAAGATAGCTAAGGTAACTTACTCTTGACGTCCAAGGCGACTCAGAACTGCAGAAAACCAAGCCTCAAATTCAAATGTAGTTAACCGCTAGCTAACGTAACGTTAGCTCAAGCCCTTAACAGAGAGGTTAAGCTAACGCTACTATCACCTGAAGTAGAAAACTTAAGGTGTCACTAACGTCGACCATTCAAGAAAGCTTTTACTCCCTGACTAAGGGGCCGTTCACAAAAAGCACAGCCGCTTCAAAAACGCCTTGGCAAAAACGCACCAGCCAAAAAACAAAAAACAGCCCGGTGCGCCTGTGGAGCCGGTCTGCGTGCGCAACCGGGCGATTTTTGCCCAGTTACCGCCTGGACCTTTCTGCCGGGCGGTAGTTAAAGATCGCTAATATTATTATTTTATATATATATATATATATATATATATATATATATATATATATATATATATATATATATATATATATATTTAAATAATAGCATGAATAAGTTTACTTACTAGTTGCACTCAAATATTACTTAAAATATAAAAGAATGTGGTATATTTAAAATCTCTATTAATCAAATGTGCTATTGTTTCAACGGTAATTAGTACATTTAAGTAATTGTACAGCACTTTCACTTACAGAATATTTTTTTAGAATATATTTATTGAAAGTATACTACAGTACAATTATTTAAGTGTGTTAAAAGTCATTTTGAATAGGTGAAAGCGTGGCTTTTTTATACTTTTTATATATTTGCAGAAAGTACACTTCTTTGATAGTATATTTGCAATATATTATTGAAAATGTAAGTATATATTTTTTTCGCCTGGGTAGTACTTTTACTGTAACAGAGTATTTATACAGTGTAGTATTCATACTTTTATGTTAACATACAGCAGGAGAACCAGCAGGTGGAGACAGAGTCCCAGTTAGTACTTTCACTGTGTGGTATTAGTACTTTCACTGTGTGGTATTAGTACTTTTACTGTACTGTGTGGTATTAGTACTTTCACTGTGAGGTATTAGTACTTTCACTGTGTGGTATTAGTACTTTCACTGTGTGGTATTAGTACTTTCACTGTACTGTGTGGTATTAGTACTTTCACTGTGAGGTATTAGTACTTTCACTGTGAGGTATTAGTACTTTCACTGTGTGGTACTAGTACTGTTACTGTGTGGTATTAGTACTTTCACTATGTGGTATTTGTACTTTCACTGTGTGGTACTAGTACTGTCACTGTGTGGTACTAGTACTGTCACTGTGTAGTACTAGTACGGTCACTGTGTAGTACTAGTACGGTCACTGTGTGGTATTAGTACTTTCACTGTGTGGTACTAGTACTGTCACTGTGTGGTACTAGTACTTTCACTGTGAGGTATTGGTACTTTAATTACTGTGTGGTAATAGTACTTTCACTGTGTGGTACTAGTACTGTCACTGTGTGGTATTAGTACTTTCACTGTGTGGTACTAGTACTTTCACTGTGAGGCATTGGTACTTTGTTCATTACTGTGTGGTATTGGTACTTCCATTACTGTGTGGTATTAGTACTTTCACTGTGTGGTACTAGTACTGTCACTACTGTGTGGTATTGGTACTTTCACTACTGTGTGGTATTGGTACTTTCACTACTGTGTGGTATTGGTACTTTCACTACTGTGTGGTATTAGTACTTTCACTGTGTGGTACTAGTACTTTCACTGTGTGGTACTAGTACTTGTGGTACTTGTGGTATTAGTACTTCTGAATACTTCTTCCACTGCTCGTCCCAGACTCTGACGCGCGCTCTCGCCCGTCCTCTCACTCGTGAGCGCGGCCGGTCTCGGACTCGTGCCCGCGCAGAGTGGACTCGGAGCAGCCAGCGGACACACGCCGCGCGTCCCCTCCCTTCCAGTGGCTCGCTCGGGCTTCACCGCCCGCTTCTCGGTGCACTTTTCCGGGTCAGGAAGGAGAGCGGAGTCCCGCCGGCCGGTCGAAAGGTAAAACCCCGCCGCTCGGGACGCGGGGTCGCGCGGGACGATGCGGCTGAGGACCGCCTCGGCTAACGGCTAACGGACACCGACTTTTACCGACTTTTACCGACTTACCGCGACCTCGAGCTCGCGCCCGCCGGGCACGTGCCTTCTGGAGTTTTGGACATGGATCCGGAGCCGGGCGACGTGGACCCCCCGCCCGCAGGGTCGAGCCGCCTGGACCCGCTGGTGGACCGGATCCTGGTGGACACCGTGTCCCAGCAGCAGGGCTGGCTCCGGGTTTACGGTAAGACACACACACACACGCATGCGCACAGCACAGAAGAGGTCAGAGGTCAGCGGCTCCAGCCGGGGTCACGATCTGGACCCCAAGACCACATGGAGGGTCTGGACCCCGAGACCACGTAGAGGGTCTGGACCCCGAAACTTTAAAGGGGTTGCGCAATGTTTTCATGGTTTTCCAAAAAACTTTATTGTTTCAACAAAAGTTCTAGTTTGTTTTATTCTGGAACAAAAACACAAAATATTTAACTTAATAATTTCAATAAACAAACTCACTAGACATATATATATATACATATATCTCATAGTCTTATTATCAGATGAGGAAGATGTGTTTTAGCAGCACATATATATATATTTATGTTCACTTCATAAGTATAAATATATATTTCTGAAGCGACAGCTTGCTTTACTGTCATAATTATTTATATATATAATTTAACATTTTACATTGCTTCAGAGCGGTTTCAGTCCCACAAAGGAGGTTATATTATTATAATATATAATATCACTAATATGAAACGGGTTATATTATTATAATATATAATAACACTAATATGAAACGTTATATTAGTGTTATTATAGTATATAATAACACTAATATAACCCCAGAAACTGCTGCTGATCGACCAGAATCTGTCAAAAACTACATTATTGTCAGATTTCCATCTTTCAGACGGTACTTGAACGCATCATGTGAGACAAACTTCTGTAAAAAAAGGCTTTAAACTTTTTATATTTCATGAAAACATTTTATCCTTGTATATTCTTATATATTTTATTCTTCACATCTCCTCAAATAAAGAAGAGATAAAATAATCAGTTTACTTTACTATCAGATTAAAAACATTAAACTCTGAAACTATGACGTCATGATTTACTCACCTGAGACCAACAGGAGAGGAGGAGAGAGCCTGAACGCATGAGAACGTCATCATTTACCTTCAGCCAGTACTCATGTTCACTGAGCAGAGCCTGAACGCATCATCATGATGTCCTTGTTCTCCTGGTGACTGAGTCTTAATAATAACTTCATGTTTTATTTTTGGTATAAGTTTTTCCTTTTTTACTCTTCACTCTCTCAAAGTATCCTGTGATTCATGTCCTGCTGCTGTCACATGGACATTCTGTCCTTCCTTCCTTCCTTCCTTCCTTCCTTCCCTCCCCCTTGAGGCATAAACATCTCTTTACCTGTGCGTAAATAATCAGTTAAACTTCTGGTTGCATCAGCTCCTCGTCAGCTGTTAAAACATTCAAAGAGTTTTGGACTTTTGTTTGTTTCATTAAGAAGTGGTTTTAGATGTGCAGCAGTGTTTGTTCCCACGCACCCTGAACGCAGCAGCACTGGTATCTGCAATAGGAGTCAGGATGCAGACTGCGATGTCAGCGGCCAGTTTGTGTCGCTGATCTCACCCGCCAGCACTCCACCTCACATTCCTCCTCATGCTGCCTTCAGGGGCTCCTCCTCGTGCTGCCTTCAGGGCTCCTCATGCTGCCTTCAGGGGCTCCTCCTCGTGCTGCCTTCAGGGCTCCTTGTGCTGCCTTCAGGGGCTCCTCGTGCTGCCTTCAGGGGTTCCTCGTGTTGCTTTCATGGGCTCCTCGTGTTGCCTTCATCGGCTCCTCGTGCGGCCTTCAGGGGCTCTCGTGCTGCCTTCAGGGGCTCTCGTGCTGCCTTCAGGGGCTCATTGTGCTGCCTTCAGGGGCCCCTCGTGCTGCCTTCATGGGCTCCTCGTGCTGCCTTTAGGGGCTCCTCGTGCTGCCTTCAGGGGCTCTCGTGCTGCCTTTAGGGGCTCCTCGTGCTGCCTTTAGGGGCTCCTCGTGCTGCCTTCAGGGGCTCTCGTGCTGCCTTTAGGGGCTCCTCGTGCTGCCTTCAGGGGCTCTCGTGCTGCCTTTAGGGGCTCCTCGTGCTGCCTTTAGGGGCTCCTCGTGCTGCCTTTAGGGGCTCCTCGTGCTGCCTTCAGGGGCTCTCGTGCTGCCTTTAGGGGCTCCTCGTGCTGCCTTCAGGGGCTCTCGTGCTGCCTTCAGGGGCTCCTCGTGCTGCCTTCAGGGGCTCTCGTGCTGCCCGGAATATGAAACGAACCGGACGTCTGAAGTCCCGGTTTGAGACTTTGAGGACTTTACTTTTCCTTTTAATTAATGAACATCCATCGCGACGTTCACACAGAAACTGTAAAGGAACCCAAACATAAATGTTCTCTGGCATAGCCACGAGGAGAGAGGAGACGAGGAAACGAGAGAGGAGACGAGGGAGAGAAATGTTGATCGCATGTATTGATCCACAGTCTAGTAAACGCTGAAAAGTGTTCATATTTAAAGTGAGAGAAACTACGTTTGAAACACAGAAGATCTACAGTATCAGGCTCTTCTTTTATTATTAAAGTACTACAATACTCTGTATATTATTAAAGAGTACTACAATACTTAGCATCTCACCGATCGATAATCAAAGTGTTCGCTGCAGTTCAGTTCCTGTCTGGACTTCTCGTCTGCCGTGGGGTATTTACCCAGAATTCCTTTGAGCCTCCGCTCTGCGTTCCTTCCCTCGGCCGATGCGTCTCCTCTTCTTGCTGGTTATTTTTAGCCGCTGTCGGCTCTCCCGGCTTTCCGGCAGGATGGAGACGAGGACAGAGCGTCTAATGGAGCGGCAGTTCTACTTCCTGTCGTCCTGATTGACTTCCTCCCACAGATCCTCACGGGATGTTTGTGGAACCAGACTGGTTCTAAAAATCTGTTTCAGTGGAAGTCAATGAGAGAATGTTGTGCTGCTACAAAAGATGAAGGACTGTACAACACGAAAAGTGAAAGAGGAATCAACTACGACTCCCATGGTGCATTATGGCAAAAAGCATTTCATCATTATGTGCTGCATTCTCTCTCCTGACCACCAGGGAGCGACCCCTCTGGTTGCATAGAAGTCTATATAAATGACTCTACTTCTCTCTTGATTTATTCCCTCAGTAAACATTGAAAACATGAGTTTATGTCTCAATCTCTAGTTTCAAGTCTTCTTCAATACAGCATGATGTTCATTTAGTATATGATGGTCATTTAGAGTCAAACAGACCATAACGCAGGGGATGCTTTAGGGCGGGGCTAACGGTGATTGACAGGTCGGGGCTCGGTCTGGACTTCTGGTCCCCGTTGTCTGCAGGACTCCTCGGCTTAGCTCTGACCTACTTGCAGCGTCGCCCCGGAGACCAGCCGCTCTGTTATCCAATGAACATGCACATGTGGGTCACACAGGGACGAGGAGGAGGAAGAAGAGGAAGAAGGAGAGGTTTCAAACACAGTTCACTTTAAATTGTATCAGGCAAACTTTAACTGAGGAACAACTTTTTATTTATTTTTTAAAGCCTTTAATTTATTGGATATTTTGTTTGTGATTATTTTCATAATATTTGTTTGAATTATTTGATTCAGAGCGCTACGATGTGATTATTAAACGGTTATCGCTTCTTCTTCAACCTCAGGATTTTTCTGCCAGTTCTTTATGAAATCAGAGACCAACAGGATGTAACAAAGTAACAAAGAGACCAACAGGATGTAACAAAGTAACAGAGAGACCAACAGGATGTAACAAAGTAACAGAGAGACCAACAGGATGTAACAAAGTAACAGAGAGACCAACAGGATGTAACAAAGTAACAGAGAGACCAACAGGATGTAACAAAGAGACCAACAGGATGTAACAAAGTAACAGAGAGACCAACAGGATGTAACAAAGTAACAGAGAGACCAACAGGATGTAACAAAGAGACCAACAGGATGTAACAAAGAGACCAACAGGATGTAACAGAGACCAACAGGATGTAACAGAGACCAACAGGATGTAACAAAGTAACAAAGAGACCAACAGGATGTAACAAAGAGACCAACATGATGTAACAAAGTAACAAAGAGACCAACAGGATGTAACAAAGTAACAAAGAGACCAACAGGATGTAACAAAGTAACAAAGAGACCAACAGGATGTAACAAAGTAACAAAGAGACCAACAGGATGTAACAGAGACCAACATGATGTAACAAAGAGATCAACATGATGTAACAAAGTAACAAAGAGACCAACAGGATGTAACAAAGTAACAAAGAGACCAACAGGATGTAACAAAGTAACAAAGAGACCAACAGGATGTAACAGAGACCAACATGATGTAACAAAGAGACCAACATGATGTAACAAAGTAACAAAGAGACCAACAGGATGTAACAAAGTAACAAAGAGACCAACAGGATGTAACAAAGTAACAAAGAGACCAACAGGATGTAACAAAGTAACACAGAGACCAACAAGATGTAACAAAGAGACCAACAGGATGTAACAAAGAGACCAACAGGATGTAACAAAGTAACAAAGAGACCAACAGGATGTAACAAAGTAACAAAGAGACCAACAGGATGTAACAAAGTAACAAAGAGACCAACAGGATGTAACAAAGAGACCAACAGGATGTAACAAAGTAACAAAGAGACCAACAGGATGTAACAAAGTAACAAAGAGACCAACAGGATGTAACAAAGTAACAAAGAGACCAACAGGATGTAACAAAGTAACACAGAGACCAACAAGATGTAACAAAGAGACCAACAGGATGTAACAAAGAGACCAACATGATGTAACAAAGTAACAAAGAGACCAACAAGATGTAACAAAGTAACAAAGAGACCAACAGGATGTAACAAAGAGACCAACAGGATGTAACAAAGTAACAAAGAGACCAACAGGATGTAACAAAGTAACAAAGAGACCAACAGGATGTAACAAAGAGACCAACAGGATGTAACAAAGTAACAAAGAGACCAACAGGATGTAACAAAGTAACAAAGAGACCAACAGGATGTAACAGAGACCAACATGATGTAACAAAGAGACCAACATGATGTAACAAAGTAACAAAGAGACCAACAGGATGTAACAAAGTAACAAAGAGACCAACAGGATGTAACAAAGTAACAAAGAGACCAACAGGATGTAACAAAGTAACACAGAGACCAACAAGATGTAACAAAGAGACCAACAGGATGTAACAAAGTAACACAGAGACCAACAAGATGTAACAAAGAGACCAACAGGATGTAACAAAGAGACCAACAGGATGTAACAAAGTAACAAAGAGACCAACAGGATGTAACAAAGTAACAAAGAGACCAACAGGATGTAACAAAGTAACAAAGAGACCAACAGGATGTAACAGAGACCAACATGATGTAACAAAGAGACCAACATGATGTAACAAAGTAACAAAGAGACCAACAGGATGTAACAAAGTAACAAAGAGACCAACAGGATGTAACAAAGTAACAAAGAGACCAACAGGATGTAACAAAGTAACACAGAGACCAACAAGATGTAACAAAGAGACCAACAGGATGTAACAAAGAGACCAACAGGATGTAACAAAGTAACAAAGAGACCAACAGGATGTAACAAAGTAACAAAGAGACCAACAGGATGTAACAAAGTAACAAAGAGACCAACAGGATGTAACAAAGAGACCAACAGGATGTAACAAAGTAACAAAGAGACCAACAGGATGTAACAAAGTAACACAGAGACCAACAAGATGTAACAAAGAGACCAACAGGATGTAACAAAGAGACCAACATGATGTAACAAAGTAACAAAGAGACCAACAGGATGTAACAAAGAGACCAACAGGATGTAACAAAGTAACAAAGAGACCAACAGGATGTAACAAAGTAACAAAGAGACCAACAGGATGTAACAAAGAGACCAACAGGATGTAACAAAGTAACAAAGAGACCAACAGGATGTAACAAAGAGACCAACATGATGTAACAAAGAGACCAACATGATGTAACAAAGTAACAAAGAGACCAACAGGATGTAACAAAGTAACAAAGAGACCAACAGGATGTAACAAAGTAACAAAGAGACCAACAGGATGTAACAAAGTAACACAGAGACCAACAAGATGTAACAAAGAGACCAACAGGATGTAACAAAGTAACACAGAGACCAACAAGATGTAACAAAGAGACCAACAGGAAGTAACAAAGAGACCAACAGGATGTAACAAAGTAACAAAGAGACCAACAGGATGTAGCAAAGAGACCAACAGGATGTCAGGGTTTTAAGAAGTAATTAGGGTCCTTTCAATGTAAAGGAAGTAGGGTCCTCCTTGGACTGACCCTACTGAAATTGCCGGGATTATTCTTTTTCTTCTGTCTTTTTATTGTTCCCATTTGGACTGCTTTTTGGGGGACTTGTCATATTCAAAAACTCACCAAATTTTGAACGCTTGTCAGGCCTGGTGAAAAACGCGATGTATTAAAGCCGGAAAAAAAGGTTGCTGTATTATCAACACTAAATTGGAATTTCTTTTATATCTCTTTGCGTTTAGGAGATATCGACCAATTAACCTCTTAGGGGCGTGTCTTGTTTTTAAACACTCATAACATTAAAACTATTTGGACAAACGACTCCAAACTTGGGGCATATGTGCACATCGCATCCCCTAACTTGTAATAAATCAGTCGTCCGATTTAAACACTAGGGGGCGCTATAGTAATTCGGCCAATTTGGCATTTTTGGCCCGTTTTTGCTAATTTTAGCCTATATTTGCATTTCTGCCAAATACTACTCCTACAAATTTTATGCAATCGACTTCAATTCTGTTCTAAGATGATCTCAAGACCCTCAGGAGTATGGCTTGTGCTCCCTGCGCGTTTTCACTGAACGGCCTTGACGTGACGGGGACCCAAAGACACACCTACTTTGTGCTAATCGCTATATGAGAGAACCCTGTTGTAACTCCTCTATACATGATGCTATTACCCCAATACTCCTCATGCATGATACTGGTCCATGCCTGAGGACATGTACATGAGCAATGTTCAGATTGTCATAGCGCCACCTACTGGCCAAAGGAAATCAGCCAAACTGCATCCGATTTACATGCAATTTATATGACCTGGTCTACTCTTCACATAGAGAAACATGATGCATGTGTATGTTCACATTGTGTGTGTGTGTGTGTGTGTGTGTCATCCTCCACCCTGCTTTCAACCGGCCTGATCAGTAAATCACATGGTACCTTATTGCTTAAATATAAGATATATTCATAGCTTAATATAGATGTATTGATATAAATTTAGAGATATTTATGCTTTTATTATACCAGCTCAATCAGTGTGGGAAACTGCACTGCCCACGACAGGAATATACACACACGCACACGCACACGCACATATATCAGATCAGCCAAACAGTATCGGATTTACATGCAATTTAAAATACATGGTCTACTCTTCATGCGACCCCGAACGTGCCGGGGCGAGCGAGGACCCGCTCACAGCTTCCTGCAGCTTTAATTTAGTATTCAGATTTGTTGCGCAACAATAATATTAATAATTAATTTGTAAAGTAACTTAAGCTGTCAGACAAAGAGTTTACAGACTATATTTCTGTGGGAGATGCAGTGGAGGAGAAGTGGCATGAAAAGCACCAGTTCAAGCTCCGTGGGGTTTCAGGTGTTTCCCTGAATCTTGCATGTTTGACACAGTTCATAACGGGAAGGATTCTTAAAACGTCTCTTCTGCATCGACCCGATCGGTTCCACCAGCGACTGAACCGATGAAGAAGAACCGTGTTTTCGGTTTCCTGCCGGCTCTTGGGGGAACCACAGCCTGCTGCTCCGCGTGCGTCTGGTCACGCCTGATTGGCTGAGCTTTAAAAGCGACTCGCTCGTCACCTGACGCTCCACTTCCTCCCAGGAAGTCCCCGCCGGCCCGTTGAGAGAGAGCGATGCGAGACGCGTCGTTCGCCCGGTCGCGAACCAGCTGCTCCGTCTGCTCGCTGCCGCCTGGAGGAAGTCTGTGCGTGCCGGACTATGAGAGGAAGTGGAGGGGGTGTGTGTGTGTGTGTGTGTGTGTGTGTGTGTGTGTGTGTGTGTGTGTGTGTGTGTGTGTGTGTGTCGGGGTCGTTTGTGTATATATGGTTTATATTCGTATATATTTATACATAATAAATAACCGGGTAGTTCGGTGGTGATTTCACAGTTTTCTCATATTTATAGTTTTGTTTTTCCTTTTCTAGTTTAAATACGTTCCAGCACTGTTGAGACTGCAGGTCATGTGACCCTGAGCGCGCGTCAGAGTCTGGGACGAACCAGAGGTTCCACATGATGATGATGTTTACGGATGTTTATTAATATCTCCGCGAAAAAACGGCGCAGAAATATGATTCAGATGTTGCTGGAGGCGCGAGAATCTTGACTTCCGCCCGCCTGTGTATGTATCTGATGTGCAAGTGCCTTTTAAAAGGTGAATTTAAGAAATGAGAGCCTGGTTGGTCAGTTGATTGGTTGGCCCCTCCCCTAGCTCGTTCATCTCCTCCTTGGCTCCCCCTTCTTTTAAAGGGCTAGTCTGCTCTTTCCCCTTTAGTAAAAATACCTCTAGCATGTAAATAGTGTTTATCTGTGAATGTTTGTGACGTCTGACCGTTACAAACATAGCGTGAGCCAGAAATACCAGGATGTTACCCACAATCCTTTGTGCAGCGGATGCATGAGCAGTGGGGGTCAAAGGTCACGGTAATCTGGCGCCGTGAGAACTTCCTGGTGGGGCTTCTTTCTGGTTGCACAACATTTTTATGGCTTTTCTTGACTCATAAAATGATCTTTTAAAATGTAGGAAAGACACTGGATCCAAATGGTGTTGGTGTTGGTGTTGTGGTGCAGGAAATGTCTCATGAGTTCATCAAGCTCAAAATACTGTTCACACATTCTTACATTTCTTGAATTGTGTGTGGGTGTGTGTGGGGAACGGGGGGCACGGGGGGGACGGACAGGTGGTTGACTCTCCCCAGCTCTCATACATTCCCAGTGGAGGTTTGTCTGGAGTCAAGTTTCTCTACACACATAAACAGACACACACAGACAGACAGACACACACACATAGACAAACACACAGACAAACACATACACAGAGACAAACACACACATAAACACACACACATAGACACACATAAACACACACACATAGACACACATACACACACACACAGACACACACACATAAACACACACACATAGACACACATACACACACACAGACACACACACATAAACACACACACACACAGAGGTGAAAAGTAAAACCATGATGGAACATGTCTATGTGGTTTTCGTGACAATCGGTCCTATTGTTTGTTTTCGTGCCCAAAAAAAGAGAAACAGGAAACAGACGAGCGTCAGGAAGCTCCGCCCTCTTCTCCGCCTGCTGCCACTTTAAAGCTTCAATGTCTCCGCATGGAACAACAGACAGGTATGAGGGTTAAGCCCCGCCCCCACCGAGCTCCAGACCCAGGACGGTCCACCTGGTGTTCTTCTTCTTCTCCTCCTTCACTTCCTGTGGGCCGCTGCTCTTTCACCCAGCAGCTCTGAGCAGGTGTGACCCTCCGGCCCCTGGGGGTCCGCTGGCAGCCAGAAATAGCTGCTGCGCCCTCAGCTCGTCCACAAACGCCTGACCTTTGACCTGAGTACCAATCATACCAAAGAGTTTGTTTAAAGATTTAAAGACATCGTGTAGCAGCCCAGAGGTAGGAAACAAGACTGTTGCTGTTGTTGTTGTTTTGTCCCCGCTGTGACGTGATGTCCACTCGCCCCCCAGGTGTGTCTGTGAGGTCATGGTTGCAGATTTTAAAAAGGTCGCGACTCGCAGCACATTAATGTTCAAGAGACCAAAGATGAAGTGTGTGTGTGCGTATGTGCGTGTGTAGAGTGTTTACCCAGCCAAACGCTGAATGCTCCCAGCACAGTCAGGCAACAGTAAAAGCACCATCTGTGTTCTTGTTCCAGCCGACGGGACAAACACACGTAGCTCTTGTTTCTCACACACACACACACACACACACACACACACACACTCTATTTAATCCTCTTCCTGGAGTGATGAGCAGCAAGTAAACAGCTGATCATGTGGACGTTTAGAGCCACAGCGCCCTCTGCAGGTTCACACACAGAAATACAGCCTCCTAGTCAAGGCAAGTTTATTTGTATAGCACATTTCAACAACAAGGCGATTCAAAGTGCTTCACATAAAACCATTAAAAGCATCAAAACATAATGCAGAGAAAACAGGATTTAAAACAGTTAAGAAAACATTAAAACAGTCAAAAAGCTAAATAAAAATTGAAAAAGTTGCAGTGCAGTTTAAGAAATACAATGCAGTAATGAGATGCAGTAATTTAATCTGGATCAATTGAAGGCAAAAGCAAACAGAAAAGTCTTCAATCTGGATTTAAAGAAGCTGAGGGTTTCAGCAGACCTGGGCCCTATTTCTCGTACCTGGCTAAACAAAGTCAAGCAAATGTCCTAATCCCCAGCTTAAATTAGCGAGATGATTGACATCAGGCTATCTGGGTTTCTTCACGGCTGATCCGCGCTGAAGCGGTCTCGTTAATTCTAGCCAGACGTCAGTCATCTGGATGAATGCGCCCGCTCCTATTCAGAAGGGATAATAATGGAGCACTGACACCACGATGTTCTAACAGTACAATGGAAAATAAACTCAGAGGAACCTCTTTTTTATTTATCTGCTGAGAACCAGGAGATGATCATGAAGGCATATAAGGAAGTCAATACCGTAGTCATTCACAGCAAATGCGTTGCGAATATTCCAAAGTTCTTGCAACGTTGTTGCCGTGAACGCAGCTTTAACTCCGCCCCCGCTGAGAGACATAAGCGTCGCAAATATATCAGACAAGTTAAATGCGTCAGTGTTGAGAAAATGTATCGGCTAATTTGAAGTGCTTCATCACCCAAATCAATCAGATTATATTTACGAATATATATATACTTATGAGGTTATATGTACTGTATGCGCGTATGAATCGTGTACTATGTGTAGATACATGTATGTGTAGATTTCCATATAACTAGGAGTTTGAATATGTATATGGGCGAATCAGTATGTATGTATTATTCATAATCAGAAATTCAATCAATTGAAACAGTGAAAATAAATTGTGTGATTCTCTGTATTCTCATCACGATCACCTTAATCATGTTCTACAATAATGATATGTATGGTGTACTAACAACACTGTCATATAATTATGAGTGCTTTCAACACATCCATACGTTTCTTAAGAGCTAAATAAACTTAAGAACAGCGGCATGCAGCGGCTGATAGTCTGTGTCTGAGACGGGCGATCAGCTGCGCTTGTAGTGATCAATGTCCGCGGCTCGAGAAACTCTCGTAAATAAATTATTTCTTGCCGGCAAAATCTATAGCGCCGCGTACAGGAAGTCATGATGATGTAAAGGATGGATCCTGGTGATCTGAAAGAACTCTCTCCCTATAAAACTAATATAACTAATATCGCTCCTTCATCAATGAGGAAGGGAGCTGCCTTTCTTGTCCGGTGGAGTGGCCAACTTATCCAGTGAAGTTCAGTAAGCCTGCCCGGGAGCAGGTTTACATTTTTGGATGTGTTGCTATGGTGATTTATCTAAGCTTGCTTCGAGAAACCGAGAAAGCCTGACCTACGTCATCTTATCCTGACAATTAGCCCAATAACTCAGTAAGCCAGGTACGAGAAATAGGGCCCTGCAGCTTTCAAGGACCTTGTTCCAGATATGTGGAGCAGAAAAGCTGAACGCTGCTTCTCCATGTTTAGTTCTGACTCTTGGAACAGAAAGTAGACACGTCCCAGTTGACCCGAGGGGCCGGGATGGTTCATAAGGTAGCAGCAGATCACAAACATACTTAGGCCCTAAACCATTCAGTGCTTTATAAACCAGCAGCAGGATTTTAAAGTCAATTCTTTGTTTGACAGGGAGCCAGTGCAAAGACCTCAGAACTGGAGTGATGTGATCCACTTTCCTGGTCTTAGTGAGGACTCGAGCTGCAGCGTTCTGAATCAGCTGCAGCTTTCTGATTGACTTTTTACAGAGGCCTGTGAACACGCCGTTACAGTAGTCAAGTCTACTGAAGATAAATGACCTGTGAACACACCGTTACAGTAGTCAAGTCTACTGAAGAGAAATGACCTGTGAACACACCGTTACAGTAGTCAAGTCTACTGAAGAGAAATGCATGGACAAGTTTCTCCAAATCCTGTTGAGACATAAGTCCTCTAACCCTTGATATATTCTTCAGGTGATAGTAGGCTGATTTTGTAATTGTCTTGATATGGCTGTCCAGGTTGAGGTCTGAATCCATAACTACACCTAGATTGCTGGCTTGGTTTGAGGTTTTTAACATCAGTGATTGAAGCTGAGCGCTCACTTTCAATCGTTTATCTTTGGGACCAAAAACAATTACTTCTGTTTTATCTTTATTTAATTGAAGAAAATTCTGGCACATCCAGTTATTGATGTCTTCAATGCATTTAGCCAGCCCTTGTATGGGACTATAGTCCCCATGTGGTATAGTTATGTAGATTTGTGTGTCATCTTCATAATTATGATAACACACTTTGTTGTTTTTCATAATCTGAGCCAGGGGAAGCATGTAGATGTTGAACAGAAGAGGCCCCAGTATTGAACCTTGGGGAACACCACATGTCATCCTAGTCAGCTCTGATGTGTAATTAACTACCGACACAAAGTATTGTCGGTCCTTCAAGTAGGATTCAAACCAGTTTAGTGCTGCGCCAGAGAGTCCTACCCAGACTTTCAGTCTGTCTAGTAGTATGTCATGATCAACCGTGTCGAATGCAGCACTGAGATCCGGTAACACTAAGACTGAAGTTCTGCCACTGTCTGTGTGGATGTCGTTGAAAACCTTAACAAGAGCAGTTTCAGTACTGTGGTGCTGACGAAAGCCGGACTGGAAGACATCAAAACAGTTATTTTCGGCCAGGAAGTTGTTCAGCTGTTGAAAAAACACTTTTTCCATTATTTTACTTAAGAATGGGAGGTTTGATATTGGTCTATAGTTTTTCATTATTTCGGGGTTTAAACTAGCCTTCTTTAGGAGTGGTTTAATAACTGCAGTTTTTAGGGCTTGCGGGAAGACATCTGAGAGAAGGGATGTGTTTACAATTTGTAAAAGATCAGCGGTCAAGCAGTGTGAAATATTTTTGAGTTGGTAGAATACCCTGCCCTGTCTCCATCTCCTGGTTGTACCGCTCTGTCTGACCATTAGACTGGGGATGGAACCCGGAAGAGAGGCTGGCAGTAGCCCCCATCTGTCGGCAGAACCCGGCCAAGATCTGGGACCCTCGATCGGAGACTACATCCTGTGGGAGGCCATGATGGCAAAAAACGGAGCTGCAGGAGTCTTAGTATGATGGTTCATATATTTACTCGTGCATGAACTATGATGGTTCATATATTTTATCTCGATACTTCAGTCCCGATTCGATACTATCACGATACTGCAATATATATTGAGTATTTATTCTCTTTTTTCCACCGTAATTGTCCCCAAAGGAAAACTTTGTCAACAGTCTGTTTATCGCACTTCAATATTTTTTATTGCAGCAAAATGTGATTGTCAAGCAGACAAACTGACCAACATGTCATAGATGTTGCACCTGACAAACTGAACTGTTTGTATTACAGTCTACATAGTTGTGTCATTATTACAGTCTACATAGTCGTGTCATTATTACAGTCTACATAGTCACTTCATTATTCCAGTCTACATAGTTGTGTCATTATTACAGTCTACATAGTCGTGTCATTATTCCAGTCTACATAGTCGTGTCATTATTACAGTCTACATAGTCGTGTCATTATTACAGTCTACATAGTTGTGTCATTATTACAGTCTACATAGTTGTGTCATTATTACAGTATACATAGTCACTTCATAATTACAGTCTACATAGTCACTTCATCATTACAGTCTACATAATCACTTCATCATTACAGACATAGTCACTTCATTATTACAGTCTACATAGTTGTGTCATTATTACAGTCTACATAGTCGTGTCATTATTCCAGTCTACATAGTCGTGTCATTATTCCAGTCTACATAGTCGCTTCATTATTACAGTCTACATAGTCACTTCATCATTACAGTCTACATAGTCGTGTCATTATTACAGTCTACATAGTCGTGTCATTATTCCAGTCTACATAGTCGTGTCATTATTCCAGTCTACATAGTCGCTTCATTATTACAGTCTACATAGTCACTTCATCATTACAGTCTACATAGTCGTGTCATTATTCCAGTCTACATAGTCGTGTCATTATTCCAGTCTACATAGTCACTTCATTATTCCAGTCTACATAGTCGCTTCATTATTACAGTCTACATAGTCACTTCATCATTACAGTCTACATAGTCACTTCATTATTACAGTCTACATAGTCACTTCATCATTACAGTCTACATAGTCACTTCATTATTCCAGTCTACATAGTCACTTCATCATTACAGTCTACATAGTCACTTCATTATTCCAGTCTACATAGTCACTTCATCATTCCAGTCTACATAGTCACTTCATCATTACAGTCTACATAGTCACTTCATTATTCCAGTCTACATAGTCACTTCATCATTATAGTCTACATAGTCACTTCATCATTACAGTCTACATAGTCACTTCATCATTAGAGTCTACATAGTCACTTCATTATTCCAGTCTACATAGTCACTTCATTATTCCAGTCTACATAGTCACTTCATCATTGCAGTCTACATAATTCATGCATCTAATATGATGCATGAACGAATTTCCATCCGTGCATGAAAAATATATTTAGTGTGCAGAAAAACACAAATGTACTTCATTTTTGATGAACTATAAACATAATAATGACGCGTCAAATAAAACGCTTCAACTCTTTCCAGAGAGAAAAGTCCATCTTTACAGATCGATAAAGAGAGAAAGCCTCATGAACACAAAGGTTTCATTATGGGATGGCTTTGTTCCTTAACTCTGTGTCTCCTCTGCCTCAGATGTCAAAGGTCCTCCGGCTCACCGCTTCTCTTGCGGTCAGAGTCCGCCCGGTGGCGGCTGGGAGAGGAAGTTCTGCCTCCTGACGGACAGCCAGCTCATCCTGCTCCACAAGGACGACGAGGTCAGAACACATCGCACGCTTTAAATGCTCTTCCTTATGATTAGCCTTCATATTAAAGGCTTTCAAACCACGTATTATATCAAAAGACACAAATACAGATAAATAGAGAATGTTTAATGAATAGAAATCCATCTAAAAGTGTAATTTAATTCATTTCAAATCTGTAATTAAAGTTAAAGTCTATGTAACCAACACCAGATTAATATCTGACAGGATTAAAGTTTGTCTGTATTTATAAAGAAAATGTAAATAAAATAGAATATGGTATAAATGTAAGATAAACGTATAAATGTAGTATAAATGTAAAATAAACGTAGTATAAATGTAGTATAAATGTAAAATAAATGTAAAATAAACGTAGTATGAATGTAAAATAAACGTAGTATAAATGTAGTATAAACGTAGTATAAATGTAAAATAAACGTAGTATGAATGTAAAATAAATGTAGTATAAATGTTAAATGTATATATATATATTTATATTTATATATGTCCTCCATTATATTGCTGAATTATACTATATATATATATATATATATATATATATATATATATATATATATATTGTGTGTGTATAATTTGTGTATAATACAGCAATATAATGGAGGACAACAAACTGAAATCAGACGTAAATAAATGAATCCCTAAATAAATGAATATGCTATGAAATGTACCAGAAATCATATTAAAAATAAGTGTAATGAATTGATGACATTAATGACATAAATTGATATCATTGTTTTAATTTGCTTACCTTTTAGTTTACCTCTGTATTAATCCCTGTATTAATCTATTCTCTTTATTTGCCCTTTTATTTATTTAAGTATGCATTTTTTGCCTTGTTTAAAAAAATATTTTTAAGTGTATTTATTCATTAGTAAACATATGTAAATACATGAATGTGTGCATATATACCCTAGGCTGCAGGTGAGCCTCAGGGGAGCCCCACAGACTCTTCAAAGGGGCGGAGCCTCCGCAGGACCGTCAGCGTGCCCTCAGAGGGACCGTTCCCAGAGTTCCCAGCAGAGGGCGCCGCCATGCTCGGTAAGAACCTGGAGGGGGGGACAACAATGACTCACTGGGTTTGACTCACTGGGTTTGACTCACTGGGTCACTGGGGGTTACTCACTGGGTTTGACTCACTGGGGGTGACTCACTGGGTTTGGTTTCACCACATGACTGAAGGGACGTCCTGGAAGAGGACTCGGGTCAGGGACTCGAACACACGTGCCCCAGGTTTATACTACGTTTATACTACATGTATTTTGCATTTATACTACATGTATTTTACATTTATACTACATTTATTTTAAATGTATACTATGTTTATACTATATTTACGCTACATATATGGACCATTCTACAGAGTTGGTTCAAAGTCAGGTTGGAAATGTTTTACAAAAATTATGGTTTTCCCAAAACTTTCTAAAGTACACATATCTAGTAAAAGATATGAAGAATTTGTATATTGTATTTTCAGACTGTGTTGGAATGTTTTTCCTCTCCCAAAAATGGTCACTACTGAAACATATAGAAAAAAAGTATTATTATTAACCTGTTAAGATTGTGTTTCCTTCCCTTCCCTCAAGAGTATTTTAAAAAATATGTTTTGAAGGTTTTCACAATTAAATTAAAAAACATTTTTACCAAATTTCTAAGTTCAATTTATACAATTCATCAAAATCTAAATACAATATTTCTTTGTAAAATGCATAATACTGATCATATTGATTCCATAGTTGATGATTGATCAAATTGAACATACATTAAACAAATGAGTATCATAACATTTTAGTTAACTCAATATACTTTATTCTTTACAAAACATCCAGTGTTTCGGTAGTGACTGCACTGATTCGGTTGTGACCGCAGTATTTGGTTTGCAAGGTTGTATCATATTTCCCCAACCTCTTTGCTTCATCTTAACTCATAAATTGCCCTGGGTTGGGAATAGTACAAACACAAATGTTTTGTGGTCAATAGAATAATTTAACTTTTGAAGACATAACAATTGTTCATCCAGAACCATTTTAAGTACAAACATTACTTTTGTAACTCCCAACCCAGGGCATGTTATGAGTTAAGATGAAACAAAGAGGTTGACATCAAGTCTGATGTCAACCTCAACCTCTGACATTTTTTTTAAATGTTGCTTCCCTCCACTGCATGTCTTCTGCTTTAGCTTCTGTAGTTACAGATCTTTGCCCTTCTCCTTTTCTGGTCTGCGGGCCTATGCTCTGGTGTCTGATCAGCCTCCCTAGAAGTGCTAGTTGCACTTCTCGTCCTTTTCTGGTCTGCAGATCGATGCTCTGGTGTCTAATCAGCCTCAGAAGTGCTAGGTGGTGTGGAAGCCCTGCAAAATGTCTCCATCTCACTCTGTGTTTTTACCAACACCCTGTGCTTTTGTTGTCTTTTCCTCCATGATTTTCTGACATTTTCTCCCCTGAACAATTTCAGATAGAAATCAGCATTATCTACATGTTTACCATTTAGTCCACACAACACATTTATTTCAAAATGATGGGATTGAACTACTCACCATTCAATTTTGTCACTACCGAAATGGTCATGCCACTACCGAAACTTTACCATATGTTTCGGTAGTGACTGTTTCGGTAGTGACAATTATAGCTACTGTTGAGCATAAATAAAGAATGCTAACAAGTGGATGTCTAACATACACATATTTAAAGAGGTCTACACACATAAAAACATAATACTTTGCATAAAACCCCAAAAAGTTTTCTTAATTGAGGAGAGAATATGTGTTTCGGTAGTGACAATTCTTAAGGTTAACATGCCGATTTTCAGACTTTGGAACACATTTATATCAAAAGTATGGGATTTAGCTACTAACCATTCAGCCATGAGGGACAGGGGTGCAGTGTCACTGCCTGGTCAAAAATGCAGGGGTGTGGCTAAAAACCAGGCTTAGCCAATGGACTAAAACTCTTGTGTTTCGGTAGTGACATGAAAACTGGGCACATGATTTTTTGGGTATAATTTTTCAATTTAAAAATTAAACCCACAATAAATCTAAATATTACAACTTCTGTTTAAACTTAAACATAAAGATCTTTGACATTGTTTTAAGTGTTATTTACAGAGATTGAAATTTAGATGTCGGGGTTGGGGACAGCTACTTCCCAATAGAAAGTACCCTATAAATGATGATTTTGTATATATTTAGCTTATCACTTTCTAATTTAATGCCTTGGGTTTAAATAGACCATAACATATTCTTAGTAAATATCTATGTCTGAATACTTAATTGTTTTGTTAAATAGTTTTTCTTGCACTTTTCAGCACTTTGAACGAATTCGGTAGAATGGCCCATATACTACATGTATTCTACATTCATACTGCATTTATTTTACGTTTATTTTACATTTATACTACGTTTTCACTACATTTATACTACAGTTACTCTACATAAATGCTACACTCATACTACATGTATACTACATTTACTCTACATAAATACTACACTCATACTACATGTGTACAACATATATATACTACTGGGTTTTTATGTGTTCAGGGTCCCGGTTCAGTGGCCAGTCGCGTCGTGATGAGGCGTTCGAGTGCAGCGTGTACTTTCCCTGCTCCGCGTGTCCGGGGGAATGTGTGCAGGACAAAGCGTCCAGTGTGCGTCCGCCCTCTGAAGGGGCCCGGACCGCTGCCCTGTGGGACGCCTGCCGAGGGGCTTCCCACCCGGAGCTGCAAGGGTCCCATTGGGCACAGCGGACAGGAAGTACTTTGAGACTTCCTGTCCCACTGATCGGCTTATTGATCAGTATTGAGAATTCCTGTCCCACTGATCAATAAGCCGATCATTGGGACAGGAAGTCTCAATACTTTGATTGAGACTTCCTGTCCGCTGATAGGCTTATTGATCAGACAGGAAGTCTCCATACTTTGATTGAGACTTCCTGTCCGCTGATCGGTGTATTGATCAGGCAGGAAGTCTCCTTCGTCCTGCTCGCTCGTGACACAAACACATCCATTCACTGCCCCCCCAGCCCAGGGGGGAGGGGCTATTCATGTGTTAATGTTCCCAGTCTGCCTACATGGCTGGACTCGAACAACCAGTTTGTACTGGGTTTGTACTGGGATTAAATCAGGACGTAAACCTGGTTCATTACTGGTTTTATATATTTGATTTATGACGCGTTTTAAACGAGATTTATACTTTTTAATGTTCCGTCTGATATATTCATGCTGGGATTGATGCTGACATGTATACTGGTTATACTAGTGGGTTGTTTGAGACTGAGTTCATACTGGTTTCATGCTGGATTGATACTGATAGTATCTCTGATTTAATACTTGATTTATTCTGGTTTAATACTAAATGTATACTGGGTTTGGTATTGCCTTTACACTGGTTTTAAAGCTGGATTCATACTGGTTTTACTAGAGTTATCCTGGGTTTGATACTGTTTTTTGTGATAGATTCATACTGAGTTTTAGGCTGGAGTTATACTGGTTTAATACTAAATTCCTCCTGGGTTTGAAGGTGAATTCAATCTGTTTTTATACTAGGTTTATACTGGTTCTAATACTTGATGTATACTGGTTTTTATACTAGGTTTATACTGGTTTTAATACTTGATGTATACTGTTTTTTATACTAGGTTTATACTGGTTTTAATGCTTGATGTATACTGGTTTTCATGCTGGGTTTGATGTTTAATTTGTACTGGTTTCATTACTGGCTTTTACTGGTATTGATAGTGAACGTATCCTGATTATTAAATGTGAGCTCAGAATGCTCCCATGATGCTGTTGAAGCCAAACTGGGAAGTGACACCATGAAACAGGAAGTAGAAGCTCTTGTATTACCCTCCTCTTCCTCTTTACAGTCACGCTGTCGTTGGTTCACTCTGATCACAGCGTTCACCGACTGGTCATTAACTGTCTGAGCTCTGCAGCACTTCATCATCATCATCATCTTCATCGTCACATGGACTCTTTCTCACCTGCAGACTCACCTGTGCTCCTCTGACTCTGGATCTGCTGCATTCCTCAGTGTGCTCTGCGCCTGTCCACCACAATAAAATCCCACACATCTCTGCGACATCGCCTTCAAAATAAAAGCCTTTTTTAACAGTCTGGATTCAGTCAACAATAAAACTGTTTCTGATGTAAAGTTGAAGCCACGTCACCGTCAGACGAACATAAACTATGTTTATAGACGACACAACCTTCAAGTTACCCAATCAGACAATCTGTGAGGGAATAATGTGAGTGAGTGTATTCGTCTAGTTTATTTCCCACTACAACTCCACTGCCATTAAACTATAATATACATGTTATATTATTATGATTTTACTTTCTCTTTTTAAGATAAGATTGAATAGATAGGATTGAATATATTATCCCCACAGAGTATATTTACATGATACAGCAGAATGACAAACAAATGGACAATAATTAACAAAATAATAAAAAGAAATAAAAAAATAATAAAGCGTTACACAATAAAATTACTGAGGTCATATATATGGTTTTCTGGTGTGTTTGCACAATGACATTTAAAATATATAAACAAATATCCAAAGATGTACAATTAGAACAAAACATTAAACCAAAACAAAGCAGTAGTTTTATAAAGTAGCACTAATGGAATAAATACAAACCAAAACATATTCACGTCCCAGCTGCTACTCAAGCTCAGAATATTACTACTATTGTGTAAATATTACCCACGTGTCCTGCGGCAGGACCTTTATTCTGAAGGGCCGGGGCGGAAGTGTGAGCGGAGCCTGAATGAGCGTTTAGTCTCAGAGGACCTGCGGCTCTGATGGACGTCCCGGGTGAGTCTCTCTAAACTCTAGACTCTAAACTTTAAACTTTAAACTCTAGACTCTAAACTCTAAACTTCCGGTGTGGAATGCAGGTCCAGGGTGCGCGCGCATCCCTGGAGTTAGTTTAAAGAGAAGCGCAGGTCGGGGTCTGCGCCGGAAGCCCTAATCACAGACGGACTACTTCCGCTTCCCCAGGTCACCTGATCACATCTGATCACGTATCGATCCGCAGCAGCAAAGGACTAATACACACTAATGCGTACTTTAAGTAAAGTACACAAGTATTATTATGAGCTAAATGTGTTTACAGTAAAAGTATATGAGTATTATTATGAGCTAAATGTGTTTAAAGTAAAAGTACACAAGTATTATTATGAGCTAAATGTGTTTAAAGTAAAAGTACACAAGTATTATTATGAGCTAAATGTGTTTAAAGTAAAACTACATATATATATATATATATATATATATATATATATATATATATATATATATATATATATATATATATATATACACACACACACATACATAAACAGCATGTGGTGCCTTCAGGCTCTCCCCTAGAGTCTGGAACAAAGGCTTCTTTCTCTGTTGTGTCGCTGTCGTCAGGTGTGCCGCCTGACGACATTCCCAGCATTCCTCACGCCTGTCTGGTGACATCACACCCGCATGGGAGCTCCGCCCACTTTCCTCTACACAGAACCTCAGTAATTATGACATGAAAAATAATGTATTTCAACTGTAAAACAAAATAATCTAAATATCCAACTGGTTCCCAAGCGTCCACAAATGTTACCAATGAAGAAGAAATGAAATAGAACCTCTACTACTCTCTCTACCTGTTCAGGTACTCTGGTCTCTACCTGTTCAGGTACTCTGTATACTACCTGTACTCTGTATACTACCTGTACTCTGTATACTACCTGTACTCTGTATACGACCTGCTCAGGTCTCTTTGTTGCCCTCTGACCAAAGTAAATCACTATCAATTTTAGATATGATAGTGGCAATAATGAGAAGTTGCAGCTTTAATGTGATCTCACACACACACAACGTTAACAGCTGAAGCCTCCAGAGTTGCGTCCCACATCGTCGTCTGAGAGGAAACTTATTCAGTGACTGTCCTCTGAGAGAGAGAGAGAGAGAGAGAGCGAGAGCGCAGTTGGAGGGATTGATTAAATGCGATAAAACGAGAGAGGTAGTTAGAATGACTGCTGAGTAGAGAGAGAGGGGCATGGCTGAGAGGTGGGTGAGTGTGAGAGAGAGAGGTGCTGAGTCGAGGACGTTCGCGGGACGAAGGCGGACGTTTGCATCTTAACCTCATTGGACAGCTCCGGCCAATCCCGTCTGACTGTGTGTGTGTGTGTGTGTGTGTGTCCTCTCAGATGATGGGGAACAGCTGTGATCGAGGTACCGTCTCCTCCTCTTCCTCTCTCGCTCTGTGTGTGTGTGTGTGTGTGTGTGTGTGTGTGTGTGTGTGTGTGTGTGTGTGTGTGTGTGTGTGTCCGTGTCATGTGACCCTCTTGTCATACCCCCGGCTTCCTGCAGCATGTTTACCTCGACTTTGAAGAAGAGGAGCAGATGATGTCCGCCGGGTTTGGGTCATCATCATCATCTTCATCATCATCGCTCCTCGTTCTGGGGAGGGGGGGGGCATGAAAGTTTGTCCGGCTTCTTATGCAGCACACACACACACACACACACACACACACACACACACACACACACACACTGCTGCATGCTGCATTCCGTTACTTTGAGCGTTCCTTTATAAACGGGTTATAACCACGTTAGTGTTATAAACCGTTTACGTACTCATTATGCGGCCGACATGCGCCGAAAATTTAAAAATCATATTTATTTTTTAGTATTTAAGAAAGTTCCTCTTGAGTTTCCTTCCTGTCGGTCCGTCTCTTAATACCGTCGGACTTCCTGTCCGCGGCTCATTGATTCCTATGTGTTGTAGAGACTTTGTTGGGGACTACTTTCAGCGGCGGATGAATCCTAATTTGGTGCTCCAGCGAGTATTTATATATGGGATGATGAGGATGAAGATGATGATGAAGGCTCATTTATGTGTTTTAATGGCTGTTTTCACCGTTTGAGTCTCAACGTGAAGACAAGTGCAGAATATCATTAAGATAGGAACTACTGGTTTGACTGGAGCTCTTCTACTGGTCGCCAGTGTTTACTTGTCCAGCTGTTTATGTTTATTATATTCCTGGCGCCTCGGAGGTGGTTCAAGAGCTGGTTCTAGAGCCGGCTCGAGGCCTCCGGAGAGACGACCTCAGACAAGATGGCCGACGAGCCGGAGAGGAAGTGAGAGCGTCTAAATTTAGCTAAATAGAGCTGGAGATGAGACACCGAGTCAGAGAGCTGGAGATGAGACACCGAGTCAGAGAGCTGGAGACGAGACAGAGAGTCGGATACGAGTCTGAGCTGCAGATGATTCAGAGTTGGATGGATACGCCGTGTTTCCATAAACGTGATATTAATGCTCATTATTCTCTCACATCACGAGCTGACAGGAAGGAACACTACTTCATTTTGAAAAGCTCTCCGTCTGACAGGAAACTCTCCTCCATCACTCTCGTGACCGCACGCCACGTCTTGATGTTGCCGTCGTATCGTTTCACCTGTGCGCTTCCTGCGTGGCTTCCTGCTTTTATTTTGAAAGGGTTTGTCGTGGATCTAACTTCCCCCGTGTCTCTCTGCAGAAGCGTCGTCGGACCGATCCCCGAGGAGGAGGAGCATCTCCGGTCTGGGGAGCTCGGAGAAGAGCGGCGCCGCCGACAGTCCCAGCTCGTCGCCTTTCAGAGTGCCGGTGAGTTCGCGGGTCGTAGGACATCTGATGCGCGGCGGCGAGAGCGGAGGTCGGGAACCCGGAGAGGCGGGCACGATCATCGAACATCTGGAAAACCTCTGGATTCACCAACACTACATTTTACTAGATTACACCTGAACGCATCATGAGAACGTTATCATTTACCTTCAGCCAGTACTCATGTTCACTGTCCTCTTCCTCCTCCTCAGGGTTTCTTCAGTAAGCGTCTCAAAGGGTCCATCAAGAGGACGAAGAGTCAGACTAAGTTGGACAGGAACACCAGCTTCAGGCTGCGGCCGACCGACGCCGACAGGTGAGTCTGTTCCTCTACCCGATGTGGTCATGAGATGATATGTGATGATGTCATGAGATGATTTGTGATGATGTCATGAGATGATGATATGTGATGATGTCATGAGATGATGTCATGAGATGTCTGTCTGTGTCTCCTCGCCTCTTTGTCTGGGAGAGATCCTGGGTCTATTTTTTCTTCTTCTTCCTCTTCCTCCATTAGCCCTCCCAGTTTTCCCAGCAGTAACTACTCTGGTTTTACTGGCAGTCTCTCTCTCTCTCTCTCTTTCTCTCTCTTTCTCTCTCTCTCCACTGATCAGTTTCATTATAAAAAGACTGCATATTTTTCTCTTTATGTTTTTGTACAAAAACATAAAAGTAGAAAACGCAAAAAAAATTATGAAAAGAAAGAAATAGCAGGAGAGGGAGGGAGAGAGGGAGGGAGGGAGAGGGAGAGAGAGAGAGAGAGAGAGACTATATAGTTGACAGAATGTCAGCCAGCTGGATAGGAGGATAATGCTACACACACACACACACACACACACACACACACACTCAGCCTCTCTCTCAGTCAGCTCGCAGCTCTATCTCCTGATGGACGGTTCGTCTTCTCTCCTCCGGAGAGCTGGAAGAGCTCAGCTCTCTAAAACTCTGAGGTTCAGGTAGGGTGCGTGTCTCTGCATATGAATATATTATATTTACATCCTGTAAACAATTTAATTCACCCGGACTTTAAATGAGTTGATCGTGTTTCAGACAAACGCTGTTGATGAAAAATTAATTCATTATTTCACTTCTTAACGAAAGTTGTTTGCTTGTATGAGTATTTGTGTCAGTGATGTGAGTCAAGAGACAAAGAGACGAAGAGAGAGAGAGACCCCTGGTGGTCAGGAGAGAGAATGCAGCTTTAACACATGAAGCATAGACTTCTATACAACCAGAGGAGTCACCCCCTGGTGGTCAGGAGAGAGAATGCAGCTTTTAAGACACTTTAGAGAACTATAGGTTGACACTTATGTCTTCTACTCGTCACTAACAGAACAGATCTGGAGAGGCTCTTGGTTTAAAAACTGTAAAAGGGCCCATTGTTTGATTTGAAGAAGTGTTAATAATAATAAAAACAATAATAATAATGGTATAATCATAACATATAAGTATGTAGCTAAAATGTAAAGAAGCAGATTGTGTGTGTGTGTGTGTGTGTGTGTGTGTGTGTGTGTGTGTGTGTGTGATTTTGTGTGTGTGTGTTGTAGCTCACTCTGTGCTTCTTCCTCTGACAGCAGAGGATCAGGTTTCCATCATAATGCAGGAGACCAGCCCTTCCTGTGTGTGTGTGTGTGTGTGTGTGTGTGTGTGTGTGTGTGTGTGTGTGTGTGTCACATGATCAGACATGTTTGAACTACAGGATTAAAAAACGCAGCTGTGATTCTCCTGATAATCTCAACCAGATTCATCCTGAAGAGAGAAAACACGACATCAGAGTAAATAAGGGTTCTGCTCCAGTATCCAGTAGATCATGTGACCAGTAGATCATGTGATCATGACATCATTGATGTTTCTCTAGTCTCTGATCATGTGACTTACTAAACAACCAATCAGTGACTAAATCAGTGGTTCTCAAACTTCTTCTGTCACGCCCCACTTTGGAGGAAGAAACATGTTCGCTCCCCACCGCCCCAACAAAGCTTTACCAAAATGATCCAACTTTTTGTGACTCCTCCATCCGTGCTTTTTCAAATAATAGAATAAAGAAATTGTAAATCCCTTTCAAGTAAACCAGATTGCTCCATCAGACAAAAACTAATAACATGTGCAATCACTTTGTTAGAACAATGCAAAAAAAATACCTATTGTAGCTGCAAATAACCGGTTTTACACTAAATACCTTCTCAAGATATTAACAATAACGTTCAACCTGCGCAAAACAAAACAAAATGAGTGAGATGTGTGAGCATCAGGTTGTATCAGTATTAGTGGAGCAGTGAGCTGCTTTCCTCTACACATCGTTTATAAACGGGGTTGTAGATTTGATACGGCTCTCAATTAATGCTCAATGTTGAGCTGAGATCTGTGTTCTGTTTTGAGAGCCAACAGCAGAAGACTTCATCAGGGCTCTCAAGTGTCACGCATTTCGGTCTTAAGTCACGCCCTCCCGCCACACATCGTATTTCTCACGCTGAAAAAGAACTCTAAGCTATTTAATGTGCCGCAGCGCACAAACATGACCTGGTCGCGCTGCCCTCACCATGGAGGAATCAAGCACGTCTCCCCCGAATCCCCTGCCAATCAAAAAAAAGAAATGGGCTACACGAATAGCCAATCAGAAAAACGTATCTGTTGTATCTGGGTGAAATGTAATTCAGCAACCAATGAAAATAAAGCTAATAATAATGTGGGGGGGGGGGGGGGGGGGGGGGGGGGGGAGGAGGAGGAGGAGGATGATATGTCACTCTTACCTGTCTTAAAAACTTGAGAGCCCTGCTTCATGGAGATCTCACTGAGGCTTTTAGCAAAATGCCAAGAATCGTTGAGTCGATCGTTGAGAGATGTGCAGCGTAACCTGTTAATGGCGTAACTAATTATTTCCATGAAAGTACAGGCATTTCTCCATTTATTTATTAATGACGTTTTATGTCCGTGTACTTTTATACTATGTAAAGTTATCATGTTCATGGGGAGTGTTTGTACTGAAACCACAAGGTAGCGGTTTATCCCTGTTCTCCATAGTTTCATGTTGAAGTGTCTATGATAAGACACTGAAGCCCCAGTGCTTCACAGCAGCACCCTGCTCCTTCATTACTAAGGATGGTGAAATGCAGAGAATAACTTCCTCACTGTGGGATTAATAAAGGATTATAAAAAATAAAAAAAATACCCCTGCTCCCCACTAGAGGGTCGCGCCCCACAGTTTGAGAACCACTGGTTTAGACCAACAGGAAGAGAGCTAGTAACGTTGGCAGAACCGCTAACGGAGAACCAACAGCAGGAGAGCTAGTAATGTTAGCAGCACCGCTAACAGAGAACCAACAGGAGAGCTAGTAACCTTAGCAGCACCGCTAACAGAGAACCAACAGGAGAGCTAGTAACGTTAGCAGCACCGCTAACAGAGAACCAGCAGAGGTTCACTTCAGTTACATGATGATGCGTGAAGGTAAATGATAACGTTGTCATGATGCCTTCAGGTAATCAAGTAAAATGTAGTGTTGGTGATGAACTACAATGAATCCAGATGTTTTCACATGAATATAAAATAGATTTTAAAGATGAATTATGATGTTTAACTTCCTAACAGCTCATTGCTTATACACATAATGTAATATATTTGTATTACGCATCATCTGAATTGTGTGTTTTCTTGAAGAATAAAACTCTATAAATTACTATAACAAAGTAAAAGTACAACATTTAGTAGTTTTGATGGTTTACAGACTTCATTAGTTAATAATAATAATTATTATTAGTGATCAATAACTAGTGTCAGCTGCTCATAAAACTGTAACATTAGTTTGTGAACGGTGGTTTTATTAAGTACTAAGTATTAAGTACCTCAAAACTTTATTTAAAATATTTAATTCAATCAATGTGCTCTGGATCTGTATTTACAGTCACTATGGAAACGATGTTGTCATCAGGGTTGATCTCAACTCACTAATCTGGGTTTACGTAACACACACACGGCTCTCTTCTACTTTATTTTGAAAATCCTCCACTTCCTGTGCTGCTTCTTCATTGACCTCATTAACCTCCATAGCTCCTCCCCGTCTGTAGGAGAGAGAGAGAGAGAGAGAGATTTTTCAAAAACACTTTATTTACATATTCATCCTTTTTTCAACTTTTACAAATAAAGTGCTAATGCTTTAAAATCACAGGTTGTTTTGTTAAAACCCGCACACATAATTTACCCGGAAAAAACGTGTGCAACCACTAATTCCTTGTCAACAACAGAGCAAACGATATCATTTAAACACCAACGTTGTTTAAAAGCGTCCACGTCTCCAATGTGTCTATAAAAACGGAACTCTAGCCCGAGTCTGGCCCTGATGCTTTCCACTCTGGCTTTTCTGCCTAAATAAATAGACATTTTTGCTTCTCCTGAAAGATAATTCAGGAGCTGCCACTTTTCTTTTTCTATCTTCTTGTAGGCAGCTCCCATGATAAAAACCTTTTCAGTAAAAACCACATTAAAAAGACTAAAAACCAATGTTAAAAGAGTGAAGAAACTCGCAAGTCTCTTGCACTCAGTAAAAACATGGTAGATAGTCTCCCGGAGGTCACAGAAGGGGCACTGGCTCAAAACAGAAGGGTTAATAACAGAGATAAAAGCATTTGAAGCGACAGCACCGTGTCAAATCCTCCACTGGAGGTTGGCAGTCCGTTTCTTCAGGGGAGGTTTGTATAAAATCTTCCACTGTGGGCCAGGTCGCACAGCCCAGACCTGTAATCCTTTCACACAGTTAAAATACAGAGTCTTCTTGTCTGCTCTGTGCAGTGTCAAATCCTCTGGGCGTGTCGTAGCAAGCAGGGGGCCGGTGAGCTCCCTTAGCCCCGGGCTCAGGGAGATCTCAGGGAAACAGTCTGCAGGGTCCGGCTCGACTTCTCTTTGGCTGTAGTTTCTGAGGAGGCTCCTCTCCTTCCAGGTCAGCCTCTGTCTCCACAGCTCCAGGAGCCTCCTCGCCACCCGGACAGAGTGCAGACCCAGCAGAGAGCCCAGGGCCGGGGCATCGCTCAGTGTCGGCCCCACTGCATCCACCAGCTGCTGCAGGCACAAGGCTCGTGACTTCAGCAGCGCTCCCGTCAGGCCAGGGGTGGTACTGCTACTAATGTCCAGTTTGGCTCCGTAGATCAATGGCTCTCTCAGCAACCAGTACAGAGAGTTAGACTGTGGGCACCTTTTATGAGTAAAAAGGGCCCAACACTTAAAAACACCCTGATAAAACGGAGGCAGCCTACTTAACTTTAAAACACTAGAATCGATTAAAAACAGAGCAGTATCCAGCCCCAGGCTATTTGTACGTCTGAGAATGCAGCTAGCCACATCTCTCCACACTAAACCCTCCGGACTTGTGAGGTACTTCTGTATAAACTGGAGTCTAAAAGTGGCCGTCCGGCTGGCCAGGTGGACAAGGCCCTGTCCCCCCCTCCTCTCTGGCTAAAAACAGCACCCCCTGTGGCACCCAGTGTAGACCCTCCCAAAAGAAATCCACCATCCTCCTTTGTATGTGGGCTAGAAAGCCTGAGGGAGGGTCTAGGCAGGTTAAGCGGTGCCACAGCTGAGATGCTATAAGATTGTTTAAAACCAGTACTCTACCTTTAAAAGACATCTGAGGGAGCAGCCACCTCCACTTAGAAAGCTTTCCCTCAATCTTCTCTGTGACGCCCTCCCAGTTCTTCTGGACTATGCTCTCCTGTCCGAGATGTATCCCCAGGTACTTGAACCCATCTTTTTTGCCACACTAGGTTCTGGGGAAGAACTGGGAGGCCGTCACGCCATTCACCGACAGCGAGGGCTTCACTTTTCTTCCAGTTCACCCTCACTGCCGATGTCCTGCTAAAACTCGCCACAATGTTAATGAAAAGGTCTGCATCCCTCTGGTCCTTAATAAAAACAACAATATCGTCGGCATAGGCTGATAAAATCATGTTCCTACTAAAACCAGGTAAAAACAGCCCTTGCAGGCTAGAGCGTATCTTGATGAGGAGGGGCTCCAGGGAGAGCGCATAGAGCATTCCGGTCAGAGCACAACCCTGCCGGACCCCTCTATACACAGCACACAGACTGCCGTTTATCTTCAGCACACTCTCAACCTCACTGTACAACACTTTGATCTTAGCTATGAAACCAGCGCTGAAACCAAACTTCCCCATAACTTTCCAGAGGAAGCTGTGTTCAACGCGGTCAAAAGCCTTTTCCTGATCTAGAGAAATCAGACCAGTGTCAATACCCAAAGTGCTGGAGACATGAGGTAGACATTGTCTACCATGGACCTGCCGGGCACACAGTAGGTCTGGTCCTGATGGAGGACCTGCTCCATAGCTCCCCTCACCCTGGAGGCAAAGACTTTGGACAGAAGCTTGTAATCCACACACAGTAGAGACACAGGGCGCCAGTTTCCGATGTCCTGGAGGTTCCCCTTTTTTGGCAGCAGTGTAATCACAGCTCTCCGGCATGACATCAGCATGGAACCAGAGGCCAGACTCTCATTAAAAACATCAAGTATGTCACTTGAGAAAATGTCCCAGAAAGCCTTGTAGAATTCGGCAGAGAGGCCATCAATGCCAGGAGCACGCCGTCCCTGCATCCCCTGCAAGGCGGCCTTCAGCTCCTGCAGGCTTATGGGCTCATCGAGCTCCTTGTTGGTCCCCTCAGAGACCTGAGGTAGCTCCCCACAGAACTCCTCCATCAACGCTTCCTCCTCCCTGTACTCACTCGTATACAGGGAGGAGTAAAAGCCCACAGCTATCTTTCTGATCTGGCTTGGTTCCACAACTGGCTGCCCTGCGTCTGCTAACAGTGAGTGGATCACCCGCCCCTGCCCACTCTTCTTCTCCAGGCCGAAAAAGAAGCTAGAGGGAGTGTCCATCTACGCGATGGTCTGGAATCGGGACCTGACCAGTGCACCCTGGACTTTTACATCTAACAGGTTGGCCAGAGCCATTCTTTTTCCCTTGAGGACTTCAATATGTCCTCGATCTCCTGTGGACTCGCTTAAACTCTCTAGTTCCACTATATCTGTCTCCAGGTCCTTCATAGACCTGGTGATGTCTCGGGTGACGTTGAAAGTGTGCTGTTGGCAAAGGAGCCTAATTTCAATCTTACCATGGTCGCACCACTGCCTAAGACTACTAAAATCACTCTTCCTCAGCCTAAAAACATCCTAGAAATAAATAAGGACCTCTCTAAAAAACTTGTCAAAGGTTAAAACTGAATTAAAATGCCAATATGCACTTCTAGGTACACTATTTCCAATAAAAACATTACATAAAAGCAAAGAATGATCAGTAAAACCGACAGGGACAATACTGCATGTTTTAAAAATACTAAAATGGTGCTTTAAAACATAAATACGGTCTAACCTGGCTGAGGAGATCCTACCTTCCCTAAAGTGGGACCATGTGTTCTGTCGGCAGTCAGCGTGCATCCTTCTCCACACATCCACCAGGCCATGAGAATGGACTAGCTGCCTCAGAACCTGCTGGGAAGCTGGATGTGGCTCTGTGTGGTTACGGTCTTTTAAATCATTTTCCGTACAGTTAAAATCCCCACCCAAGAATAAAAAATCCTCCGAGGCACAGCCATTTAAAACATCTATTTTTTGTAAAAACAGCTTCCTCTCTGCACCGGTTGCCGGAGCATACACATTGATAAAAAACGCCGTACAAAGGTCAAACCGTGCTTTAATAAAAAAACAACCTCCCCTCGATGATGTGTTCGAACTCCAGTGAAACCGGGGTAAAAGACCTGGAGAAGAGGAAGCCCACTCCTGCACTGAGGTTTGTGTTGTGACTCAGGAGGACTTCCCCTTCCCACTCTCTCCCCCAGTCGGCCTCGTTGGTGCTGTCGCTGTGCATTTCCTGTAAGAAGAGAACATCTATACGTTTCATTCTGCTAAATTCATAGATAGATGTTCTCTTCTTTACATCTCTGGCTCCATTCACGTTCAAACTCCCCACTCTAAAAGTATTCATTGTGAGTAAGAGATTTAAAACAAAAATAAAAAACAATAAATTAATTAAAACACACATTGGAGCTTTCGCCATTCTCTTTGTTCATTGCTCTCTTCCCCACCACAACCCGCTTACCCTTTCCTCTCCTGACTCTACCACTCCATCAACCTGCTCTGCATCCAGGCGTCCCCCGCCGGAGACCCAGCCGCGGTGACGGGCCCCCCGACGCCGCGGCTAGGTCCCCAGCCGGAGACGCGGCGGCGGGCCGCCCCCAGACGCCACGTCAGCGTCCCCAGCAGGAGACCCACTGGCCGCAGCGCCGCCCGCCCCACCCGGGCCAGGCGGAGCCGGGTCCGCGCGCCTCGTACAGGCTCTCACGGTGTGTCCCTCCTCACCACAACCGAAACATTTCATCACCGACGATGTTGCAAAAATCACGTATTCGTAATCATCTAGCTTAACGTGGAAGCGGAGGTTGAGCTCCTCATGCCGGAGGAGGGAGGGAGGGAGGGGGAAGGAGAGGGAGAGAGAGGGAGAGAGGGAGAAGGAGAGGGAGAGAGGGAGAGAGGGAGAGGGAGAGGGAGAGAGGGAGAGGGAGAGAGGGAGAGGGAGAGAGGGAGAGAGGGAGAGGGAGAGAGGGAGAGGGAGAGAGAGAGAGAGAGCAAAGAAGACAGGAGGAGGGATGCTGGCTTCCTTCACTCTCTCCTTCAGGTTCTCCTTCACGTTGACATGTTCTCCTCCTCTAGAACCCGGGTTCTCCTTCAGGTTCTCCTTCATGTTGACATGTTCTTCTCCTCTAGAACCCGGGTTCTCCCCCAGCTGAAGGAGGTGCTGACCCCCTGCAGTGCGGTGGAGGCTCTGGACCTGACCCTGGAGGAGGAGGTGCTCATCAAGCCGCTGCACAGCAGCATCCTGGGCCAGGACTTCTGCTTCGAGGTGAGGAGCTGCCTCCTTCTCTTCTTCTCTCCTCCTCCTTCTTCTCCTCTTTCTCCTCCTTCTCTTTCTTCTCCTCCTTCTCTTTCTTCTCTTCTTTCTTCTTCTTCTCTTTCTTCTCCTCCTTCTTCTCCTCCTTCTTCTCCTCTTTCTTCTTCTCTTCTTTCGTCTCCTCCCTCTTCTTCGTCCTCTCTGTCTCACCTGTGTGTCTCACCTGTGTGTCTCACCTGTGTGTCTCACCTGTCTCTCTGTCTCACCTGTGTGTCTCACTCTCAGGTGACGTTCTCTGGAGGCAGCAAGTGTTTCAGCTGCACGTCGTCCTCAGAGAGAGACAAGTGGATGGAGAACCTGAGGAGAACCGTGCAGCCCAACAAGGTGAAATATAGATTATTATATATATATTATGATGTAGATATTAGGATATAGATATTATATATATATATATTGAAATATATATATAGATATTATGATATAGATATTATTATGAATCCCTGCAGCAGCATTTATTCATACAGGTAAGCAAACATATAAAAAACTAGAACATTTTGATTGAAATTTAGATGGTGTGGCGACTACTGCATAAGATGTCGCAATATATAAATATATATATGCTGACATTAACAGGAGTAAGATGTGTTATTGTTAAATGTTGATATGCTTGTTGTGTTTGTTGTGTTTGTAGAGTTAAATGTTGATATGCTTGTTGTGTTTGTTGTGTTTGTAGAGTTAAATGTTGATATGCTTGTTGTGTTTGTAGATTTAAATGTTGATATGTTTGTTGTGTTTGTAGATTTAAATGTTGATATGCTTGTTGTGTTTGTAGAGTTAAATGTTGATATGCTTGTTGTGTTTGTAGAGTTAAATGTTGATATGCTTGTTGTGTTTGTAGAGTTAAATGTTGATGTGCTTGTTGTGTTTGTAGAGTTGAAATGTGAGCTGAGGATGTCAGCTGACCAATTGTCAGTTTGCTCCTCCTGCCTGTGTGCGTGTCACTGGTTGTCATGGTGACAGAGCGCCATGAGAGGCAGACTGGACTGTGATGCTAGTGAACCGGTCTAACTCTTGCTACAACCATGACTCTGAACGCCAAAAAAAAAGGAATCACGAGAGCGATAAGACTCTTGTGAACCCAGAAATGTCCTTTAAATGTTTGTGGGGTGTAGAACTGAGAGCTAAGTTTAGTTCAGAAAGTGCGGTCAGAACATTGTGGTCAGATTAAACATGGAGTCCAATGGAGCAGTGGCTGGACTTCATGTCGCTTTCAGGCTTGCTGACAAAAACGTATACGTTTGTTAGATTCCACAATGCATGTGTACCACAACCACAATATGTCCTACGTTTTGATGTAAACATGATGAAGAATTTCGCAAGAGTCTGAAGCTCCTCCGCACTCTAGCGATGACATCACCACTCTAACCTGCCCCATACACACCCATTGTAAACTCTGAAATGGTCCCCAAATGTTCCTAAACTTGAACAATAATTACATGAAAACTGTGCTAGCTATCAAAAAATGCCCAATTGGGCAAATAAACTCCAGACTTTTGTCAACGTTTTAAACTTCAAATCATTTCGTTACGTTAAATTATGGCGAGTCACTATGGGCACAAAGATGAGTGTTTTTTTGCTCTCTTCACGCAGAAATCTTATTCAAGTGAATGGGACCATTTCTAGCCGTTTTCTCTATGAGCCTGAATTAAAATAGAATAATAAGAAAAATGCACAATATATACATAGATTAATAATATTGAATATTAAAGTCGGACATGTCAGACGTATGGAATACTTTATTAATCTCAGCAGTTTACAGCAAATAAGACCAAGATAAATAATAATTATAATATACATGCATGGAGGTGGAGGTGCGGGAGTCGAACCCACAGCAGCAGAGCGAGTATTGAGTGGATATTTGGTGTTTTTGTGGTTTCCAGGACAACGTCCGGCGGGAGGAGAACCTGCTGCGTCTGTGGATCATCGAGGCCAAAGACCTGCCGCCCAAGAAGAAGTACTTCTGCGAGCTGTGCCTGGACGACGCTCTGTACGCACGCACCACCAGCAAGGCCCGGCAGGACGGGGGTCTGTTCTGGGGCGAGCACTTCCAGTTCGGCGGGCTGCCGGCGGCGCGCAGCGTCACCGTGCACGTGTACCGCGAGCCGGACGGCAAGAAGAAGAAGAAGGACAAGAACACCTACGTGGGCCTGGTGAACATCCCGCTGGCCGGCGTCACAGGCCGGCAGTTCGTGGAGAAGTGGTACCCGGTCAGCACGCCCACCAACAGCAAGGCCAAGGGCGGCGGCGGGCCCTCGATCCGCATCAAGTCCCGCTTCCAGACCGTGTCCGTCCTGCCCATGGAGCGGTACAAGGAGTTCGCCGAGTTCGTCACCAACGGCTACGCCGCGCTGTGCTTGGCGCTGGAGCCCGTCATCAGCGTCAGGAACAAGGAGGAGATGGCCTGCGCGCTGGTCCACATCCTGCAGAGCACCGGGAGGGCAAAGGTCAGGGTTTAAGCTCTCTGAGGTCTGTGTGGTACATGTGTTAGCTTAGCTTAGCTTAGCTTAGCTTAAAGACTCGACAAGGGGGAACAGCTAGCCTGGTTCTGTTCAAAGGTAACGAGTAAGCTTTTATATATATACGTGTATATATATATAAATATTCTGATGCATTCCAATTATTTGCTTATTTGCTCTTCATGGTTCAGGACTTCCTGACAGACCTCGTGATGTCGGAGGTGGAGCGCTGCGCTGACCACGACGTCCTGATCTTCAGGGAGAACACGCTGGCCACCAAAGCCATCGAGGAGTACCTGAAGCTGGTGGGACAGAAGTACCTGCACGACGCACTCGGTGAGACACTGACGAATCTACTCCAAGTTATTTATTCATTTAGACACAGAGATCCACACAAATATGATGCTTCATGTGGTAAAGCTGCATTCTCTCTCCTGACCACCAGGGGGTGACTCCTCTGGTTGTCTGATTGTATAGAAGTCTGTGCTTCATGTGTTTAAGCTGCATTCTCTCTGCTGACCACCTGGGGGTGACTCCTCTGGTTGTATAGAAGTATATGCTTCATGTGTTAAAAGTGCATTCTCTCTCCTGACCACCAGGCGGTGACTCCTCTGGTTGTATAGAAGTCTATGCTTTATGTGTTAAAGCTGCATTCAATTCAATTCAGTTTATTTTGTAAAGCCCAAAATCACCAAATAGAAACTATAAAATAGACGTGTGACTCGAGCAGAAAACAAAAAAGCGTATTCTTATGAAGAAATAAGTTAATTATTAATTTCATAGAATATGTGACCCGTTTATCCTATTGTTCGTGTTATTGTCTCCAGAGACGCATCAGATATGACGTGATGTTTGACTTTGAAGATATTCTGAGGAGCGTGTCGCCGCATGCCGTCAATCCTGAATTAGATTAAAGTCTTTACTCTGCGGCTTCATCATCGTCATCTTCTTCATCTTCGTCCTCCTCACTTTAAATGTTCTGAAACATTTCAGAGACGCAACACAAACAGGAGACGCTATTTAAAAATACCTCCGCCCTCATTAATCCATTTATTTATAGCTTCACAGCTGAAAATATATGTGTGTGTGTGTGTGTGTGTGTGTGTGTGTGTCACCAGGTGAGTTCATCAGAGCTCTCTACGAGTCGGATGAGAACTGTGAGGTCGATCCCAGTCGATGCTCCAGCAGTGAACTGGCCGAACACCAGAGCAACCTGAAGATGTGCTGCGAGCTGGCCTTCTGCAAGATCATCAACTCCTACTGGTACGACTGTGGTCCCATTACACCTCACACCTGTGTTCCCTGTGGTCCCAGTACACCTCACATCTGTGTTCCCAGTCCACCTCACACCTGTGTTCCCTGTGGTCCCAGTACACCTCACACCTGTGTTCCCAGTCCACCTCACACCTGTGTTCCCAGTCCACCTCACACCTGTGTTCCCAGTCCACCTCCCACCTGTGTTCCCAGTACACCTCACAACTGTGTTCCCAGTGTTGCAGTACACTTCACACCTGTGTTCCCAGTCTTCCCAGTACACCTCACACCTGTGTTCCCAGTACACACCTGTGTTCCCAGTCTTCCCAGTACACCTCACACCTGTGTTCCCAGTACACCTCACACCTGTGTTCCCAGTATTCCCAGTACACCTCACACCTGTGTTCAGTGTTCCTCACACCTGTGTTCACAGTACACCTCACACCTGTGTTCCCAGTGTTCCCAGTACACACCTGTGTTCCCAGTGTTCCCAGTACACCTCACACCTGTCCCTGTCTCTGCAGCGTGTTTCCTCGCGAGCTGAAGGAGGTGTTTGCAGCGTGGCGGCAGCAGGGCGTGGCCCGCGGTCACCAGCAGGACATCAGCAAGCGGCTCATCAGTGCTTCGCTGTTCCTGCGCTTCCTGTGTCCCGCCATCATGTCGCCGTCGCTCTTCAGCCTCATGCAGGAATACCCGGACGACCGCACGTCCCGGACGCTCACGCTCATCGCCAAGGTCATCCAGAACCTCGCCAACTTCACCAAGTGAGTGTCTGCGGGAGATGAACGAAACAATATTATCACGATACTTAGGTCCCGATACGATATCATCACGATATGATATTATCACAATAAGATATTATCACAATACTTAGGTCCCGGTACGATATCATCACGATGCTCTATTATCACGATTTACTAAATGATCACAAGCAAAGTAGTAAGCGCTGCAATTGCAAAAGCAGTGAGTGCTACAGCCAACACGCAGGTTGGGCAAAGAACAACTGCCCCACAAACGGAAGTATTATCAATACTTACATCCCAATACAATATTATCACGATGCACTATTATCACGATGCGATATTATCCTGATACAATATTATCACGATGCGATATTATCGATCCGATATTATCACGATACGATATTATCACGATAAGTTATCATCACGATACGATATCATCACGATAAGATATTATCACGGTAAGATATTATCACGATACGATATTATCACGATCCAATATCATCACAATACAATATTATCACGATGCAATATTATCCTGATACAATATTATCACGATGCGATATTATCACGGCATGATATTCTCTCGATACGATGCGATATCATCACTATACGATATCATCACTATACGATATCATCACTATACGATATCATCACTATACGATATCATCACGATACGATATCATCACGATACGGTATCATTACGATATTATCACGATGCGATATTATCCTGATACAATATTATCACGATACGATATTATCACAACATGATATTCTCACGATACGATATCATCACGGTATGATATTATCACGGTACAATATTATCACGGTATGATATTATCACGATACGATATCATCACGATACGATATTATCACGGCATGATATTATCACGATACGATATCATCACGATACGATATTATCACGGCATGATATTATCACGATACGATGTCATCACAATACGATATTATCACGATACGATATTATCACGATACGATATTATCACGATACGATATTATCATGATACGATATTATCACGATACGATATTATCATGATACGATATTATCACGATACGATATTATCATGATACGGTATTATCACGATACAATATCATCACAATACAATATTATCACGATACGATATTATCACGATACGATATCACCACGATACAATGTTGTCATGATACTTAAGTCACAATATGATATTATCACAATACCTAAGTAATGATATGCTATTATTGTGATATGCTGAGTTTTGCGATATATTATCTATTTTCATTTATTCATCTATTTTGTCAAATAAGATAAAGTTTTCATCCCACTTCAGTCCATTTCTAATAGACCAACAGCCAATGAACTAGAATATTTATTATCATCATCAACTAATTAACTTTTACTTTGTTTAGTGCATCTAGATTAAATAAAATATTGGGATTTTATTGATACCTAAATATTGTCATTAGTAGTTTGTAGTTGGAACACAGAAGACCCGAGCGCTAAATCTAACCAGATCATGTCATAAAACAGGAGATTATGGGATGCATGTGGGAGTAGAATTCATCTGGAGATCAGGTAAGATCACCTGGAGACATTTGTTCCACCCGGGTCAGTTTGGGACCCCGTGAAGTGATTTTAACTGGATGAGTTCCAGAGGCACAAAGGAAGATCTAAAAAACATCTGAAAGCATAAAAACAGAGCGGTTTGCAGACACGTTGCGTAGCGAACACTCGAATGTGTGCGCGTGCCGCCCGCAGGTTTGGAACCAAAGAGGAGTACATGGCCTTCATGAACGACTTCCTGGAGCACGAGTGGGCGGGGATGATGCGTTTCCTGTCGGAGATCTCCAACCCGGAGACTCTGTCCAACACGCCGGGCTATGAGGGCCACATCGACCTCGGCCGCGAGCTGTCCGTTCTGCACGCCCTGCTGTGGGAGGTCGTCTCTCAGCTCGACAAGGTGTGTGTGTGTGTGTGTGTGTGTATGTGCGTGTGCGTGTGCGCGTGTGCAGTGATGAATGTTTTATTAACATTTATCATTTGTAAAAAGCGATTAAACTAGAAAGATGTTTGACGCTAACTGACGACTCCCGTGTGGAGAGAGAGGAGTTTTTATGTTAGTGACAAAAGCATATACAAATTTTCATGAAAAAAACTCCTTTCCTTCTTTGAAATCCCACACAAAAAGCTGGCACCTAAACGCAACATGCATCAGGTGGGCCAGAGACGGTGGAAAGAGTCTTAAAAGGTCCACGAACACAATCTGTGCATCAAACATTTTCACGTTATTAGATCTGTGAGCGTGTAAAAGGCTGATATTTATTCTAGTTGGGAGGTTTTTATCTGTAAAATTGTTTTTGTACACAAATTTGACTGAATATCATAATGATATTTACCAAATATTCTATTTATGCTGTGAACACAAGAACACAATAAAACGCAGATTTAAAAGGTAGAATTTAAATTTGCGATAATGCAGAGTTTTATTATTCACATTAGTTTTTTAATTTCCTTTCTCACCAGGTTTTGAGTGGTGACTGTAATCTGTAAGAATTTCCACTTTTGATTTAGTTATGTCATTGTTTGTGAAAGAAGCTTAACGGTTAAATGTTCTCGAATCGAAATAGAGTTTCCCCAAACTCTGTCCGTCCAAGCAGCTCTTAGATCATATATATATATATATATAGAAGACTTGACTGTGTGTGTGTGTGTGTGTGTGTGTGTGTTGTAAATATGTGATGATTTAATGAGTTACCATCAGCAGCAGAGATCTCTCCTCTTCATTTCACCACATTAACGCTGCGTGGCTGCATGCCCCCCCCCCCCCCCCCCCCCCCCTCAGCATGGCTCTGTGTTGGCTGAGGTTCTGTTCAGTAGACGCATGTTGTTGTTATTTTAGTTTGACGTTTTGTTTCCATTAAGTTTCTCTCATGTTTGTTTCCTCCCCCTCATCCTCTCTCCTTCTGTTCTGTTCCTATGTGGCCGACTCTCTCTGTTGCCCCCAACACACCACTGCATCCTGGTGCTTCCATTCAAACCACACACACACACACACACACACACGGCGACCTCAGGGTGAAAATTCCTTCCTGCAGGCCACCGTAGCGAAGCTGGGTCCGCTGCCGAGGATTCTGGGAGATATCTCGCGCTGCCTGTCGGCGCCCACGCCCGCTCAGCAGCAGCTGAGACGCTTCCAGGACCACAACATCAGCGGCAGCCTGTCGTCAGGGTTACAGCGGATCTTTGAGGACCCCGCCGACAGGTAACCGGATAAGGGATAAATAAATATAATAATAATAATAACTAGAAATTGCATTTTCTGCTGAAAATGCGTTGGAATGCAAAAAGCTGAAAATATAGATGAAAATAGCTGAATTTATCTGAATTTAGCTGAATATAAAAAATATGAAATTATAGAATAATAGCTGAAGGTTTTGTCAACATTTGAACGTTTAAAAGGTCTCTGTAGCTGAAGGTATGCAGAACCTGTAAGCTTTTGAAATTGAAGAGGATTTGAAGATTTCCTCCATTGGATCATATTCCTTTTCATTTTCATAAAAAGCTTAATAATTCAAGTCATAAATATGAAAAGGAAAAAAAAAATATGGCCATTGCCATCGTGTCCTTACGGAGCTGAACATTTGAATAGCTGAGCGGTTTCTGTAGCTGAATATATGAAGGAGAAGAGATTCAAAATACGTACAGAAGAAGATATAAAAGTTGAACGAAAGGTATAGAAAGAGAGGGAGAGAAGGAGGGAAAGAGAGACAGACAGACAGAGAGGGGGAGAGAGAAAGAAAGAGAGAGGGAGGGATGGAGAGGGACAGAGGGGGAGAGAGACAGGGCATAAAGGGAGAGAGAGGGGAGGGTGGAGAGACAGAGCAGGAGAGAGCGATTAAGACACAGAGAGAGAGGGAGGGATGGAGAGAAAGAGAGAGAGACAGACAGAGAATGAGTGAGGTGTTAGAGAGAGAGGTCTACAGAGAGAGGGAGAGAGATGTTGGGTTGGTAGCATGTTAAGAAACTAACATGGAGGGACTTAGGAACAAGGGGAATGCAGGTATGAATTTGTCATACACTCACATCCATGGTGAGTGTATGCTGAAGCATTCCAACTAATAATGAATGCATGTTGATCAGAGCAGAAGATTGTGGAACCCTGCAAAAGCCACATGACGTCACATGACGTCACATGACGCCACATGACGCCACATGACGTCACATGACGCCACGTGACTTGTGTCCGTGTCACTTCCTGCAGCCACAGCGACGCCCGCAGCCTGCTGTCTCCGGCGAGCGACGTTGTGGAGGGACACGCTCGCGGCCAGCGCCCCCTGCTGGCTCAGCAGCACCCGTCCACCAACGCCAGCTGCTCGGACCACGAGGAGCGAGACCGCCTGCTGCCCAGCGGGCGCAGCATCTCTCTGGTGGACCTGCAGGACGCCCAGAACCTGCACGGCCTCGCGGGGCCGCCGCCGCCGCACCACCACGAGGCCCCGCCCCGCCTCAGCAGGGCGGGCTCCCAGGCCTCCGTCGGACACGCCCCGCCGCCCCAGCTGAACTACTCACACCCCGATCCCCTCGGACCGCACCAGACCAGGGCCCCGTCCAGAGAAGGGCAGCCGCAGAGCGCGCCGCAGGCGAGGCGGCCGCTGCACCCGGCGCTCGGCCAGCAGCGCAGCCTGCAGCCTCTGTCCTTCCAGAACCCCGTGTACCACCTGAGTAACCCCGCCCACCACGGCCCGCCCGCTCGCTCCACCCACTCGTCGCGCCCGGACTCCAGCTCCGAGAACCTGAGCACCGAGAGCTCGCACGACAGCCGCAGCAACTCTGACGAATTTGGCAGCCGGGTGGGGGTTAAAGGTCGCGCAACGTCGTCCAGCGGCAGCCTGGACGAGTCGGGCGGCAGGCGGAGCGCGCAGAGCGGCGAGCGTTCCGCGCCGCGGAGGCCCGCGCTGCCCGACCTGCCGCCCGGCACCGCCACAGCAGTCGCCGTCCCCCGGCAGAGCACGACGGCAGGCACCGCCCACATCGTCAAGGTGGAGCAGCAGAGCAGGTTAGGGGGCGGGGCCAGGACGCCACGCTCCCTGCCTCACGGCGCCTCGCCACGCAGCGGCAGCAGCGCCAACACAGAGCCGGCGCCGGAGCCCGACCACACCGGCTGCCAGCAGGCCGCCTGCGCCGCGGAGGACGCGGCTCCGCCCCCCAAGAGCGCCACCAAGCAGCCGCAGCAGGTACTGCAGAAATACACATGAAACATGTCGCGTTCATTCTTCATATTCAGTCATTAAGTTGGTAAAGATTACTCCGTGTGTGTGATGATGTCACCGGTTTGCCTTCAGGGCGCGTCTCCGGCGGAGGTGATGTCTCCGGTGGAGAGGACGGCAGCCTGGGTGCTGAACAACGGCCAGTACGAAGAGGAAGAGGAGGAGGAGGAGGAGGGAGGGGATGCGATCAGGGAGGAAGGCAAGAACACTGAGAAGGTACAGAGAGATTTGAATAATAATCAGAAAAGATATCAAATATACTGAGGCACTAAAACACTGCACACACAAGACATCTCCTGTGTGGTGCCGCGGCACGAGTAGCAGCTGCTGCCCTGCACACTATTTGAATTCTAGTAAACAACACGGAAAATTCAGCACAAATATATAAGAAAAAGAAAACATGCACTTTTTTTTTTATTAATCCCCTTGGGGAAATTCTTCTCTGCATTTGACCCATCCCTGGATAGGGAGCAGTGGGCAGCCCTGAGAGGCGCCCAGGGAGCAGTTGAGGGTTCAGTGTCTTGCTCAGGGACACATGGGGACATGTGAGCTATGGAGGGACTGGGGATCGAACCGGCTACCTTGTGGTTGCGGGACGACCACTCATCCCCCTGAGCTAAAAAGTGTTGTCAGCGTTAGCTGCAGCAGCTAGCTCCCCGACAGCCACCAAGGGTAGCGGGCCCAGCCCCGGCTCGACCAGTAGCAGCAACAGCGCTGTGGCTTGTTTATGATTAAATAAGACTGCTGATGTAAAAACAGTAACACAACCAGCAGCTCACTCACCAGGTGCACATAACCCTCCGTAACCCTCCGTGTGAAAGGCGTCATCAGTAAATCCACCAGCAAGTCCGTTTCTCAGGCTTCAGCCTGAGATTTTAGCTTCTATGTTATAGCTTCTTCTCTTTCTTTCGTTGACAGAAGTCACGCTGCCTCACTGACCAATCACAGCGCATGTTAATGGTCACGCTGGGCCACTGACCAATCATAAACGTCCACGCCATTTCGCAGGCGCTGCACATCAAAGAATCCACCCAGCTTGTCAAACTAAAGATCTGATTTGTTGAAGTCCATGACAATCAACCATAACAGCCACTCTCAGTGTACTTTAAACTGCAAAGGCTTAAACTGCTTTGCTGACATAGAGACACAGGAGAGAAATCTGATTGGATGAAACCTGCTGCACTGAAAGCAGTGCTGCAGGCTGAAGGCAGAGCAACAGAGGAAGACAGGTGCTGCGCAGTGAGAAAATAAGCTGATAGGGAAAAATCATTATAACACATTTAGTGTATTTGTGTAAAACTATTAAATTATAAAATAGCTATAACTTTGTGATTCTGTTTAGGCCAGCAGAGAAGGCTTAGCAGGCCCTGACGGCCCACCACTTTGTGTGTATATGTATACATATATATATATATATATATATATATATATATATATATATATATATATATATATATATATATATATATATGTATGTGTATATATGTATGTGTGTGTGTATATATATATATATATATATATATATATATATATATATATATATATATATATATATATATATATATATGTGTGTATATGTATATGTGTGTATATATGTATTAAAGTACTGCTCACAAAGACGTATTTCTAAACTCAACTTATTCTGAAAATATTAACGCATAGTGACCCCTACCCTTCTCCAATCTCCTCCTCCCTCTCCTCCTCCTCCCTCTCCTCTCCTCCTCCTCTCCCTCTCCCCCTCTCAGTACGAGCAGGAGATCTCCCGGCTGAAGGAGCGTCTGCGGCTCTCCTCCCGCCGCCTGGAGGAGTACGAGCGGCGGCTGCAGTGTCAGGAGCAGCAGATGCAGAAGCTGCTGCTGGAGTACAAGGAGCGCCTGGAGGACAGCGAGGAGCGCCTGAGGAGGCAGCAGGAGGAGAAGGACCGCCAGATGAAGGGCATCATCTGCAGGTAGGGACGCTCCATCCCCTGCCTGCACCGGGCAGGAAAACAAGCGCACCCGAGTATACTCCAAAACACTACAACTACTGCTGGGAATACTAGAAGTAGTAGTAGTATTAGTAGTGACAACTCCTTTCAATACATTACTTTTATTGACACCTTTTTCCTTAATAGTTCCCAAAATTGGAAAAAAAAAAATCCACATGACATTTTGGGAACTAATTAGGAACGTTTTCGGATTTATTTTTATAACGTCATCATCAAAAAGTTCCCAAATTGTCAAATAATATTTTACCAAAAATTTGTAATTTTTTTTAATTGTCTTGTCAAATAATATTTTACCCCCAAAATTCCAAAAAGGCCCCAAATTGTCAAAGAATGTTTTACCAAAAAATATTTTTTCAAAAGGTTCCCCAATTTTTTTTTTTCAAATTGTCAAAATGTTCCCAAAACATTGCCGCCGCCAGAGACCACCTGGCTCAGTTGGTCAGTCACATGACGCCATGTGACGCCACTTGTTGCCACATGGCGTCACATGTTGCCACATGACGCCACTTGTTGCAACATGAAGTCATATGACGTTACATGTTGCCACATGATGTCACATGTCGCCATTTGTTGCCACATGACGCCATTTGTTGCCACATGAAGTCACATGACGCCACATGTTGCCACTTGTTGCCACATGACGCCACTTGTTGCCACATGAAGTCACATGACGCCACATGTTGTCACTTGTTGCCACATGACGCCACATGTTGCCACTTGTTGCCACATGACGCCACTTGTTGCCACATGTTGCCACATGACGCCACTTGTTGCCACATGATGCCACTTGTTGCTACATGACATAACATGTTGCCACTTGACGCCACATGTTGCCACATGACGCCACTTGTTGCCACATGACTTCTCTTGTTGCCACATGGTGTCATGTGGCAACAAGAGAACTGAAAACAGGATTTTTATTATTTTTATTTATTTCACTGCGTGTTTAAAATAAGCAAACTGATGGTTGAATTCAGGAAAACAGCTGTGTGTGTGTGTGTGTGTGTGTGTGTGTGTGTGTGTGTGTGTGTGTGTGTAGGCTGATGGCGGTGGAGGAGGAGCTTAAACGGGACCACGCAGAGATGCAGTCGGTGATTGAAGCCAAACAGAAGATCATTGACGCTCAGGTACAACATCACACCTGTATAGGGATGGGTATCGTTTGGGTTTTTTCCGATACCGGTGCTAAACCGATACTTTTAAAACGATACCGGTGCCTGAACCGATACTTTTTTATTACCAAGGCAATTTTTTTTCTTCAAATTGAACAATATATTAACCTTTTAAAGTATACTATAAATATGAATAAATGAATACATACAAAACACTTGTCTTCAAACTACAGCTTCAAACCTTTTAACTTCAAACTATAAACAATATATATATAAAAAAAAAGGTGGTCTGATGGGACCGTGTGCAACAGAACTCAGAAACCGTCGGATTCTACAAACTGCTGCTTTACTGGACTACACGTCATGATTAATATCAACCGAGAGATTTGTTCCAGAAAGCCGAGGACAGACGTTCAAAAGCTCGTGCTCGTGTCTGCAGCGATCTCTGTGTGTGCACGCTGTGTGTGGTGTGTGTGAGCGCTGGAAGCCCCGCCCCCTCGAGCCCCGCTCTGCATGCAGGCGGACAACAGAGAGTGGAGGAGTGTCCTCTGATCCGTGCTATTTTAATAGTATCGATACATCAAAATCCTATTGTTTTTAACGTGCGGGTACCGCGCTACCTTTTTAGTATCTATATACCGTGCAACATTACAGAGTAGTGTAAAAAAAAATATTTAAATCGGCTCAGGCACCGGAAGAAAGCACCGAAATCTGCGTTGCTTTTCGGTCCGGTAGGTACCGGACGTGTTCTCGGTACCCAACCCTACACCTGTATGAAACTTTTACTCTGAAATATGAGCTGGTTTCCTGTTCAGCAGCTTTAGTACCTTTACTCTGAAGCCTCTCACCGTCTCTTCGCTGATTTCAGGTCAGTAACGGATGTGAAATTAACCAATCAGGCAAGTAGTGACTGTGGCCCCACCCCCTCCCTCACCTGTGGCTCCGCCCCCTCCCTTACCCCACTGCACCATGCTACTTTTAGAAGGAAAAGAAACACACAAAAAACAACCAGCACCAACACACCTGTGTAGCCAATCACAGAGCAGACGTGCCATGTCCATTACCCAGCATTCATAGTGTTGTTGTGAGAGCCAGTGTCATTTGATATAAACAGACTTTGTTTTTCGGCCAGTTTATTAGGTACCGTCCCGTAAATCCTCTTTCATTAAGGTTATTATTGTTTATTTAATACGGCAGAACAACAGGTCTCAGCGTCTGTAGAGTCCAGACCATCAGGTCTCAGTGTCTGTAGAGTCCAGACCATCAGGTCTCAGTGTCTGTAGAGTCCAGACCTTCATGTCTCAGTGTCTGTAGGTACAGACCACTAGGTCTCAGTGTCTGTAGAGTCCAGACCAGCAGGAGCTGGATCACCTCCTTCACATTGACCTGTCTCAGGCTGTTTGGTTTCTGTTTGGCTGCCCCCCTTCACCTTCTTCCTGGTCTCAGGTGGATCAACACTGAGCTTCAGTCACTTTGTTTACTTTGTCTTGTTTTTTTGGGCCGTTTATATTTTCTATATTTTCTGCTGTTGCCCTCAAATGTTACTCAGTTTAATTTTCATGTCACGACTTTATCTTTTATTTTCACCTTTAAAATATATAGATTTGATCATTCATAACAATGTAATACAGGTTTTTTGGACAGTTTAAATAACATGAAGGTACGGAAGCCCACTGTGATGAAAAATATTAAGATCCTGTCAGTCATAATTATGAGAAACTATCTCATAATTATGAGATACTCAGTCATAATACAAGGGCCTAAATTGATCAATTAAAGTGAAAAATGAATTCAGGGATAACTTCCAGTTAAGTTTTCAGGATTTCTTGTCGGTTAAATCATGACGATGATGCTTGTGACCGTATTCATTAATAAACCTCAAATGTAAAACCTGTAAAGTGATCCTGTAAAAACCTTTATTACTGTATATTCCATTCATAACTACATCTAATCAATTCTGAACAGGAATAAACCCAAAATCCTGTCCCTTAAATAATTTAACACTTTTTTGTAAACTGATCAGTAAAGCAATCATTTAATTAAGTTATTAAATGGTTAAGAATTATTGCATTTAGGTGACAATGAAATAATTACTTTACACCTATTTATAACCTATTTTATAATCCATAATCCATTATTAATTAATTAATTATGAACCCAGTTTAATTCTGAATAATTAAGGTAAAATGTATTTCCACATGTATAAAACACATGAATGTTGACAAAAACCTTCACATCTCACTACCGGTAATGTATATATATTGCGACGTCTTACGGCAGTAGTAGCCACACTTTCAAAATTTCTTGCGAAATTTTCTAGTTAATTCAGCTCTCCGTCCAATCAGGAGAAGCGGATCGGCTCCCTGGACGCGGCCAACTCGCGGCTGATGGCGGCGCTGACGCAGGTGAAGGAGCGCTACAGTGCGCCGCCGCTCCGCAACGGCCTGTCGCCCAGCAACCCCACCAAGCTGTCCATCACTGAGAACGGAGAGTTCAAGAACAGCAGCTGCTGATTGGCCGACCGGGACAACGAGAGGCGGGGCTTAAACTCTGAAAGCTAAGAGAGAGAGATAGAGAGAGAGAGAGAGCGAGAGAGAGAGACTATAAATACGAGTGTAAATACTGAAGGTCTGACCCGTTTATTGTACAAACTGTGTGTGTGTGTGTGTGTGTGTGTGTGTGTGTGTGTGTGTGTGTGTGTGTGTGTGTGTGTCACAGAAGCACAGTGAGGAAGAAACAAACCAAAAACTAAAACGCACTCGAGTTTTCTAACAGATTTTTTCTATTGTTCTTATTTGAATCTTCTGTTTTCCGAAGTTGAATATTTTTGTTTCAAGGTTCTTTTGTTGTTAGTCTTTTTACCCGACGAGTTCTTTTGGGATTTTTAATTTATTCCTCCACGTCGCCTCCTTGTTGCTGATCTACTGAACAGACCCCTGTAGGGTCAAAGGTCACTCACCTGTCTGCTGTCCCACCTTAAGAATAAAAGTTGCCAGATAGTTTGTGTGTGCTCTCAGTTTGTCCTCTCTATGGAAACTATTGATTATATTTTATGTATGCTTCTGTATTATGGAGACAATACATGTTATTCTCCTGGTGTCCACTAGGGGCATCACTGCTGTATTATGGAGACCATACATATTATTCTCCTGGTGTCCACTCCCCTAGTAGACACCAGGAGAATAACATGTATTGTCACCAATGCTGTTTATTTATTCATATATTCCAGAAAGTGTTTGTGTTTTGTTTCCCAAAAAAACCCAGAGGAGTCACCCCCTGGTGGTCAGGAGAGAGAATGCAGCTTTAACACATGAAGCATAGACTTCTATACAACCAGAGGAGTCGCCCCCTGTTGATCAGTAGAGAGAATGCAGCTTTAACACATGAAGTAGCACACTGCCGGCTCCGAGCAAGAGTCCCCCCTAAAGGCCTCCTTCTTCCGAACAAAACTTTGGACCGTATCTCCTCCCACAGCGTTGCCAGCACATGCATCAAAATACATCAATACGTGCGCCGTGATCGGGAATTGTGTGCTATGACTTTTCTAAAAGATTCGACCGGCCGTTTCTCCGAAAGGCATGAAAAACGGCGAGAAATCGTCTCATTCACTTGAATGGGGTTTCGCAGTGAAGAGAGAAAACAACACATTTTGGGACCGTTTCTAACTTCATAATGGGTGTGTATTGCGCAGCGAGTGAAGACGAGCAGCAGAATCTTGTAAACATCTTCATTAGTGATGGCGAGATGAAGCTTCCTGAAGCTTTGAAGCTTTCCATCCAATTGGTTCGCTCATGGGCCGAAGCGTCATGGAGCTTAATTTGCTCTACTGCTCCACCAAGTGGCCAATACATGTAAAACAGGCAGAGTGATCATAACGACACCATGGCTTTGGTGTGTGAAGCTTTAAATTGAATAAATTATGTTTGTGACGCCAATACATCAATTATTAACTTATTAATATTGTGTCTATCTTTATGATATAATGGCGGGGTCAAAATCAAAACTCCAACTTTTTTTCAAGTAAAAAATAAGGACTTTTCCACAGTGCTGGGCTTTTTGAGACTATTTCGCCTGCTTTATAAAATACCCTTTCACAGGCACACATGAAGCTGGGTACAGAGAGGAAGGAAATCCATTGAGTTTCTCTGCCTCTTATATTTCAAATCGCACGGCAAACCCACGAACCATTTTCTGAATCAGTCACGTGGTGCGGCCGGCTCGCGAGGCTTCGAACGTCACCGCATACGTCATCAACACAAGCCTCGATACGCGCTTCACCAAAATCTACCTGGAAGCCTCGACACAAAAGGACCCATCACTAATCTTCATACGCCATTGTTGGATCAAAACGTAGGAAATCTTGTGCTCGTCATACGCGTGTCGATGGAATCCAATAGACTTAACTGCTCCATTGGACTCCATGCTAAATCTGACCAAAATGTTCTCGCATGAAGCAAACGGGGGGCACTTTCAAAGAATCATAGTTTTCAGAATCTTATTGCATATAAAAAGTCATGAGCAAATGTTAGGAGGAGAATACAAAATATAAAGAAAGACTTTTGGAGGACATTTTGTGACTCAATAGGAAGGGAGACAAAAATGTATAAAGTATGGAAAATGCTAAAAAGAATGAACGGGATTAAAAAAAGTTTGGGTCTCCAGTCCTAAATGATGGAAACAGCAGTGGGAGATGAGGAGAAACGAGATGTTGGCACAAACCTTTGTCAACATCCATAGTTCAGGCAATATTGGTGTAGAGGGCAAAAGGGGGAGGGAAACTAGGATAGATTAATATGTTTGACAGCATATTCGCTCCTCTCCTCTTCACCTCTTCTTTCTCTCCTTCTGGATAAATGATTGTCTCTTCAATGCATATTACTAACTCTACTTTCTTTTTCCATGGATTCGTGGCTGCCTGATCCCCCCTGGTCATATTCATGTAACGTGCTGTAACTCCGTTACGTTATTCATTTTAGCCACATGACATCTATTGCTTCTGTCCATCCGGGGAGAGGGATCCTCCTCTGTTGCTCTCCCTCAGGTTTCTTCCCTTTTTTCCCTGTGAAAGGGTTTTTACTATCTTTATTGGGGGAGTTTTTCCTGATCCGATGTGAGGTCCCGGGATAGGGATGTTATGTGTACAGATTGTAAAGCCCTCCGAGGCAAACTTGTATTTGTGATGTTGGGCTATATAAAATAAACTGAATGTTTTACAACCATTCATAAACCATAGAACAGCTACAGGAGTCATGTAGGGTTAAGTGTCTTGCTCAAGGACACATCGACTAGCAGAGCCAGGGATCGATCCACTGATCCTCTGATTGAAAGATGACCCTGCTCACCTCTAAGCCACAGTCGCCCACAGGGAAGAACATCCAACACAGGAAACCTTAGTACCCTGCTGGGAAAAGGAGAGGAGGGAGACCAGAAGCTTTGGATGGACAGCAGCACAGAAAGCAAAATAAATTACCGTAAAATGCGGGTTATAAGCTGTTTTCTTCCTCAACTTTGACCCGTGCGGTTTATATATATGCGCCTGATTTGTGGATTTTTCTGATTCTAAATTTAGCAGCAGTTGCAGAGGCAAGGATCCTCTCAGCAGCAGCACCCTGAATCTGCACACAGTACAGTAGGTGGCGGTATGCACCTCGTCAAGTTGGTTGCGAGCCGCCATTCAAACTTGAAGAAGAAGCAGCAGCAGCCAAATTCCTTGCTGTCCTCCCCGCGGCGCATCTCACCCTGCTTGGCCACCCGAAGAGGCGCGATGGAAAGCAGGTCAGCGCTAGATTGCTGTTAGCTCGCAAGCTAACTAGCGTTTGCTGTTATCTCGCGAGCTAACGCTGCAGAGGTGGTGCGAGAGGCGTATAACCCGTATTTTACGGTAACATTTACAAATTAAACTTCAGTCCAACAGTTCCATTGCCAGCAGTAGCACCGTGGATACTTCCTGAGGCAACAGTAGACTTGGCTTTACTTAAAAAGAAGAACAAGGATAGAGGGGGTACGTTTAATGTGCATACGATTCAGACACACATCGACAGTTACCACAGTTATGTCCAGGTGTGCACAGACGCATCAAAGAATTTAGCAAATAAGGTAGGAATAGCAGTTATAGTGCCATAATTTACAGGTACAATTATTACAGAGGGAGTATCGGTATACAGGGCAGTAATGTCTTTATACAGTGGGTAGAGGACACAAGACCATTGAGGGCGATCATTTGTTCACTAGACAGCTTACAGTCATTCAGACAGTAGACCGGACATCCTCATTAAAATGCAGCAAACATTATACAGGATTCAAATGATGGTATGACAGTGGTGTTCTTATGGGTTCAGCACATGTGGGTTAAGGGAAATGAAATGGCGGATAGAGCGGCAAAAGAAGCCGCAAAGAATAGTTGCTCAAAAGTTGAAGTCAACTTCAGTAAGTCAGAAGCCAAGGGGATTATTAAAAAGAGGTTAAAGGAAAGGTGGCAGAAGCAATGGGAGGACGATGGCTGTTCAGAGTCCAGAGGAAAGAGGAAGTGAGATGTGCAGGAGGGAACAGGAGAGAGGAAAACGTCATTTCAAGGCTGTGATGTGGACTCACTGGGCTGAACGGCATGCTGCAGAAAATAGGGAAACACGACACGGGCAGATGCTATTGTGGGCAAGTTATTCTACACTATCAGAGATATGAGAATGAAAGGAGACAGCTAGTTGGAGGCCTTGGCAAGGAGGGGTGGATATGAAGTGTGTTCTGCAAGGAAAGTCCAGTGGCTATAAAGCACCATGGCAGTGTCTTAGGATAACAAGGATTATTGAGAGAATATGAGCCCTGGGTTTATTTCTTTTGGTTGGTTAGTTTGGTTTGGCTTGTTGAAGCTATATATATGTATATGTATATTTTATTTATTTTTATTTTTTGTTGGTTTGTTTTTTGTTCTTAGTTGGAATGCTTCAGCAGTCCAACTATTGTTATCGTCTTCTTTATTAGTTGGAATGCTTCAGCAATGAAGCATTCCAAGTATTGTTCTTCAAATCTTTATTCAACTTATTAGTTGGAATGCTTCAGTGTAATTTTATAAATGTGAAACCATGACTGAACATTTGTACTCTGTCACATAACTAGCGCCCCCTGCGCCCCCCTGACAATGCACCATGGGTGTGACGTGTATGACAAATTCATACCTGCATTCTCCTTGGTCCTAAGTCCCTCCATGTTAGGTTCTTAACATGCTACCAACCCTCCATTTTTCCAACACTCTCTTTTTCTCTCTCTGTCTGTCTTCCCCCTCTCTCTCTCTCTCTCTCTCTCTCTCTCTCTCTCTCTCAGTAGAGTGTGTGTGAGCTGAGAGCAGGTGGTGGGGACAGAGCCTGTGCGTCTTTTACGTTTTAATTTCACTCTGTTAATGTTATACTTTTCACACAGTTTATTAATCATATAGTAGTTTATAGTTTGGTGTTTGGTGTATTTAGTGGGTTTATTTTTTTGCGGTGCGGTTAGCCTGGCTAGCACCATGGCTGCCCCGTGCTACAAACATTTGACAAGGAAACACGGGGTGAAGGTCTGTGCCACGTTCCCCTGCAGCGTGGAGGATGTCAGCCTCGCTGTGGGGGAAATGGTCGGCCACAGCGGCGTGGTGTCGGCCGCTCGCATGAACAGTGCGGTGGTGGTGTTTCTGGACCGGGTGGAGAAGGTAAACTCCGTCGTCGAGACGGGCATCACCGTGAACAGCTGTTTCGTGCAGGTACTGCCTTTGTCCCAGCCCGCCACCAAGGTGGTCCTGTCGAACGTCCCTCCTTTCATCGCCGATGAGTTCCTCAGCAGAGAGCTGTCCAGAAAAGGGAAGGTGGCGTCCCCGATCCGCAGGATGTTGTCTGGATGTAAGTCTCCGTTGCTGAAACACGTCGTGTCTCATCGGAGACAACTGTATATGATACTGAACAATCGGAACGAGGAGCTCAACCTCCGTTTCATTGTGAAAGTAGATGATTATGATTACACAATATACGCCACTACAGCGGGGATGAGGTGTTTCGGTTGTGGAGAGGAGGGGCACACGGTGAGGGCCTGTCCGAGGCGGAGCGAGCCAGCTCCGTCCGGCCCAGTTTCGGCTGATTTTAACAACGAGTCTGACTGGAGAAGGGAGTGGGAAGGGGAAGTCGTTTTAAGCCACAACACCTCCCTCAGCGCAGGAGTGCGCTTCCTCTTCTCACGGGCTTTTAAACCCAACACACTGGAGGTCCAGCATTTTATCGAGGGGAGGCTTCTTTTAGTCAAAGCTCGGTTCGACATATTTTCTGTTGTTTTTATCAACGTGTATGCTCCAACATCCGGCGCAGAGAGAAAGCAGTTTTTACTCAAAGTGGATGAAGTTTTAAATGGCTGCTCAACGGAGGATTTTTTATTCTTGGGGTGGGAGGGGGGATTTTAACTGCACAGAGGATGCAGTTTTAGACCGTAATCACACAGAGCCTCATCCAGCCTCTCAGCACGCCTTGAAGCAGCTGGTCCGCTCTCACGGCCTGGTGGACGTGTGGAGGAGGATGCACCCAGACTCCAGACAGTACACCTGGTCCCACCTCAGAGAGAGCAGGGTCTCCTTGGCTAGGCTAGATCGTATTTATTGTTTTAAGCATTATTTTAGCACCTTTAGGAGTTGTGCTATTATGCCGGCTGGTTTTAGTGATCACTCTCTTGTTTTGTCTCATGTTTTTATTAGAAACATCTTACCCAGAAGTGCTTATTGGCATTTTAATTCTGTTTTAACATTTGATAAGAGTTTTAGAGAGGTTTTTATTTATTTATGGGGTGTTTTTAGACAGAGGAAGGGGGATTTTAGTAGTCTTAAGCAGTGGTGGCACCACGGTAAGACACAAATAAGACTTGTATAAGAGGTTGTGTTTTTAGCCAGGGAGGAGGGGGGACAGGGCCTTGTCCACCTGGCCAGCCGGACTGACACTTTTAGATTGCGTTTTATTCAAAGGTACCTCACAGGCCCGGCAGATCTGGTGTGGAGAGATGTGGCCAGCAGCATCCTGAGGCGTGCCAATAACCTGGGTTTGGATGATGCTCTGTGTCTGGCGGCGCTGACCCAGTCTGGAACCCTGACCCTGCAGCAGCTGGTGGATGCAGTGGGGCCGGCACTGACCGACGCCCAGGCCCTGGCTCTCTGCTGGGGCTGCAGTCTCTCCGAGCGGCGGGGAGGATACTGGGGCTCTGGTCCCGGAGGCTAACGCAGAAAGACCGGCACCTCCTGATGGGCAGCCAGACCAGAAGCAACACTGCAGACCCCTACCCGGACATCGTCCTGAGTCCAGGCCTGGGAGAGAAGACCGGCCCCCTTCTGAGAGTCGTACACCCTGCAAAACTGACTATATACGAAGTAGACAAAGAGACTCTCTACCGCAACTGTGTGAAGTGCATCCACCAGGTCGGACTGAGCGGCAGACCCCCCACTGTGTGGGCAAAGAAGTGGGGACAAGATGGCCCCAGCCCGCAGTGGAGGCTCCTATACAAGGCCCCCCTCAAAAAACAGACAGGCGACCTCCAGTGGAGGATCCTCCACGGTGCCGTCGCTACGAACGCTTTTATCTCTGTTCTTAACCCAGCTGTTTCTAGCGGATGCCCATTTTGCAGAGTACGTGAGACAGTTTACCACGTTTTTACTGAGTGTAAGAGACTCACCAGTCTCTTCTCTCTTTTAACATCGGTTTTTACACGCTTCGGCGTTGTTTTTACTGAGAGGATTTTTATTATGGGAGCGGGCTACAACAAAAGTTTTAAAAACAAGTGGCAGCTCCTCAATTTCATCTCAGGCCAGGCTAAACTGGCAATTTACACGAGCAAAAGAGGCAGGTCGAGCATGGGGATGGGCAGGAAGCGGCGGCAGTGTGGAGGACAAACCTCCGGTCAAGACTCTGGCTCGAGTTTTGTTTTCATCACCACATCTCCGACCTTGAGTCGTTCATAGAGCGGTGGTGTTTTAAGAACACACTGTGCAAGGTTTCGGACGGTCAACTGTCTTTTACACATTTTTTAACTGACTGATGGTGTTTAAAAAAAAAGGGAAATGGTAGAACAAGGATTCTATTGTATGTATTGTTATTTATTATATTAACACTGATTGTATTTGTAAAACTTTGAAAATATGTAAATAAAGTGTTTTTGTAAAAATCAAAATAAAATCTCTCGCCATCCCTCCCTCGCTCTTTCTTACTCTCTCCGGCTCTGTCTCTCCCCCCTCTCCTCTCTCTCTGTCTGTCTCTATTTCCCTCCTTTTCTCCCTCTCTTTCTATACCTCTCTCGTTCTATACCCTCTCTCTCCCTCTTTTGTCTTTCTTTCTCTCCTGTTTCACTCTCTCCCTCTCTCTTTCTATACCTCTCTCGTTCAATGTATATGTCTTCTTCTATTTCTTCCGTACATATTTTGAATCTCTTCTCCTTCATATATTCAGCTACAGAAACCGCTCAGCTATTAAAATGTTCAGCTCCGTAAGGACACGATGGCAATGACCTTTTCATATTTCTGACTTGAATTATTAAGCTTTTTATGAAAATTAAAATGAATGGGATCCAATGGAGGAAATCTTCAAATCCTCTTCAACTTCAAAAGCTTACAGGTTCTGCATACCTTCAGCTACAGACACCTTTTAAATGTTCAAATGTTGACAAAACCTTTATTTTCAAATATTTAAGCTTTAAGCTTCAGCTTTTAGCATTCCAAAGCATTTTCAGCAGGAAATGCATTTTCCAGTTCAACTTATTATTATAATTATTATTATTATTAGTTGGAATGCTTCAGCAGTCCAACTATTGTTATCCTCTTCTTTATTCAACTTAATCAAATCCTTATTCTGTTTCTTGCGTACATATTTTGAATCTCTTCTCCTCCTTCATATATTCAGCTACAGAAACCATTCAAATATTAAAATATTCAGCTACTTAAGGACAAGATGGTAATGACCTTTTGACTTTTCAAATTTTCAAATTATTAAGCTTTTTATGAAAATTCAAATGAATGGCAGCGGATGGGGAAAATCTTCCAATCCTCTTCAACTGCAAAAGCTTACAGGTTCTGCATACGTTCAGCTAAAGGCACCATTTAAACTTTCAAATGTTGACAAAATCTTCAGCTATTATTCTTTAATTTCATATTTTTTATATTTTTTCAAATATTCAAATTATTAAGCTTTTTTGGAAAAAAATAATGAATGGATTCCTATGAAGAACATCTTCGAATCCGTTTAAATCTCTTCAACTTCAAAAGCTTAAGGGTTCGCCATGCTTTCAGGTAGTGACACCATTTCAACTTTAAAATGTTGACAAAACCTTCAGCTATTACCGTATGATTCAACTTTTTGATATCTCTAACTGTCAGCGTTTTCATTTCATGCTTTTTTCCGACCATTTCTGGCTTAAAGTGGTGATGTCACAGCTTGAGTACAGTGGGCCTTCAGGATTTCTTGGATTTTATTTTTGCTTTTTGCCATCTCCTCCACAATTCTTTTACTTCGTAAAATTGGGTCGATTTGAATCCAACAGATTCAGACGTGTTTAAATCAGACGATATGTGAGAGGGAGTCACCCTCCTTCCTCCATTCCCTGCCATGTTAAATCTCCCTCAAAAATATCTCCCTCTGACGATTGTACCTGATTTCGAAATTGCAAGTAGAGACACATCGTGTAACGTAGAGACCGCGTTCGCAAGAGTCTTATCTCTCAGAAAGTATTATTTTGGCATCTTGCCTTTTAAGGTTCTTGAGATATTAAGCTTTTTATGAAAAAAAATGCATTGAAGTCTATGGGCCTCATCTTAGAAGCAAAAACTCAGTCTCACTCATGACACAGGTCATAGACCCCTGCAGCAAGCGTACTTCATGTTCTCCTGCGGGCTTAATAATAATCATAGTCCCACAAAAACTTTGGCGCGTATCTCCTCCCGCAGCGTTGCCAGCACATTTGCAACATACATCAAAACGTGCGGCCTGATCTAGAACCGTGTGCTGTGACTTTTCTAAGCGATTTGACCGGCCGTTTTTCCGAAAACTGCGAGAAATTGTCCCATTCACTTGAATGGGGTTTTGGCGTGAAGAGAGCAAAAAAACACTCATCTTTGTGCCCATAGTGACTCGCCATAATTTAACATAGAGAAATGATTTAAAGTTTAAAACGTTGACAAAAGTCTGGAGTGTATTTGCCTAATTGGACATTTTTTGATACACAGTTTTTATGTAATTATTGTTATTAAGTTTAGGAAAATGTGGGGACCATTTCAGAGTTTACAATGGGTGTGTATGGCGCAGGTTAGAGTGGTGATGTCATCGCTAGAGCACGGAGGAACATCCAAGTCTTTATATATTTAATATATATAATAATATACATTTATGTTTGTGACGTGTAATGTGACGAAATGTGGAAACGTTCAAGGGGTATGAATACTTTTGCAAGCCACTGTATATATCATACATTGTTAGACTTAGACACACACACACACACACACACACACACACACACACACACACACACACACAAACAATGCTCTTGGGGGAGAGACAAGTGAATTTAATGCCAGCAGGAAGTTAACTTATGTTACACAAAATGGCTGACTGTGTGTGTGCGCGCGCATGTGTAATTACGGTCTCGTGAACATAGGAACATAATGGAGAGACAGAGAAGTGAATTTGATTGCTAGCATGAAGTTCTTGCCTTTGCTGCAGCAGACCCTGTTGATGATACATTTGAGTATGTAGCAGAACATGTAGCGTGGGACCGCGTCTTTAATGAAATTGCTTTCTCGGACATGGCGTTGTCTGGTGACGTACCTCTGTTTAGACACCGCTGTGATGGTCATCCACTGGCTGCACCTTGGCAGTTAGACAAACTCCTTCCTAACATCACGACTCACCGCTCCTTTTGATGTATTTACTGCTGATTTACATACATATGTTCCTGTAAACCACTGTATTTTAACATATCAACTATTTATTCTGTCATGAACCATGAACTTTACCAACAGTCATAGCGGATTAGTCATTAACTATAATGACTCAATGTGCATAAAACATCCCAAAACTAAACATTGTCACAAAAATAATCGTCTGTGATCATAAGTAACAATACAACAAATCAATACATACCAACGATACTATCAAAAGGCATAAGATGCAGGCAGACTCAACTGGATTGGAAAACTACCGAAAACAGCAGTTCTGAGCCATGTTCTCACTTATTCACTTCCTGATTATAAGTCACCTGACAAGTTACAGGACATTTCCTGTTTCAAAATAAAACGTATAACATTCTGATTTAACAATTGTAATAAAACAGCCCTAGTGGCTGCAGAGATACACCCTTTTTAATTTGGTATGACATTTTCGAGCAGAGGCTTAAAAATATGAATACCTGCAGTGTTTATTGAGCGCGGTATAAGGCTCAGATAGTAGTCATTCATGAGCTATAAGTTTAATAATTTGTGACAAACCCTGCACTAAGATTTAACAGCTAATCTCTCTCCTAACCTGTACACAAAGAGGTCCAATCAGGAGCCAGAGGCCATCCAGATACTCTCTCTCTATTAAGCAAATATACAGTATGTAGATAATGTAGATGTATTATTGGTATCAGTACATGGTAAAGTAGATGTATTATTGGTATCAGTACATGTAGCCGTGTGGATGTCAGCTCACTTCAGGGGCTCTGCAGTCGTAAGGAAGTCGTGCACTCAATGACTCGATCAAACGGAATAAAAGAACGCAAAAGGACTGCAAACTCTACTTGATTAAACTGCAATACAGTCAATATTTATTCTTAAACAAGATAGGAAAAGGATTACAGCTCCAAATGCAACACTCAGAAACAGAAAATAAAAACTGAAATCTAGCGAGCAAAGTGCTTGACCTGAAGCACGGAGAACAATGAATTACTCTGACAGATCTCGACTGGTTCTCTTCTTCAGTACCTACAACATTTCCTCACATGCATTGAGGCCTGTGGGCTTTCCAAACCTTCCCTTGTTCCTCTCAACTTCTCCCTTTCAGCACTCCGGATGCAAAAGCATCTGCTCGCTAAAGTTCAATGATATCCTTATTGGGGAAGGTACATGGTGTTACAGATGTATACATGAATAAGAGACATCATGATAATAAACACATTCATATCAAGGACTGCAGTTTACAAATAATCCTGGTTACATTACATGTAGCCAAGCATTAATTATATGATAAGAGTATTTTCTCAAATATATTTTAGTCTTTCACAAGGTGGATGACGGTCTCTATTAGACGATTATACCTTAAACCTGAGCATCACGATACGTCATGAGAAGAAATAAAACACAAGGATAAAAGTTAAAACTTTAAGACATCCGAACACACAGATAAAAAGATGGATATGATAAGTCATGACATTTTTTATAAAATTGTATGTCTTCCAACAGAGCCATCACATTACCCCACAGGTCAACATAACATAAGTCAATACACATCAGTATCAGGAGAAATGAAAAAGATTCAGGTTTCCAAATCTCCAAGAAATGAAACTTAATAGTAGATAAAACCTAATAATTATAATAATACCTAAACCTTTGTGAAAAATGAAAAAGTAGTAATTGTTGTGAGTTGATCTTTAAAAACTCTTTTCAATCAATGAAGGTGTCTCAGCCTCTGAGAACTCTTTCATTCTGACTTCTTCTTTAACTTCATTTTACTCAAAAGTTGTACTTCTGATGAAAATATATTTTCCAGTAATATTTTCCTCATCTATTGTCTATAATTTTATAATTTCTACATCAATCATTCAGAAAGAGTCACCTTATTAATAAAGGACAAAAACCTGTAATTCAATACACACCAATATAATAAGACATTAACGTTATTTACATTAATTATGTTTTTCAAATCTCAAAGACAATAATAAAAATAAAAATATATTCATGATTAAAAACCTGTGTCAAACAATGTCAGGCTAAAGCTAAAGTTAAAATAATAATATTGAATGATATGTTCAGGTCTGCTAAGTTAATAGAGCTGCAGATTTCAACTTTTACATTGGTGATAATGGTGGAAACTAAATAAGGTCACACTAAAACATTCATCACCACACGCCATGTCTTTTCTTTTTTAGGAAAAAGAAGAAAAAAAATTGAGAAATCTCTTTTCAGATTTTGCTTAAGGGCGGAAAAATGCTCTTTGTATGTCTCTCAGGTACTTAACTCGCTGCTCCCAGCCTGACTCGGCCTGAGATTCCTCTTCCTCAATGAGCATGTCAAAGTACTCTTTAGTGGAGAGAGGATTTGGCTTCAGTGTTCTCTCTTCAAGACTGTTTAGACACTCAGCAGAGCTTCTGATCAGTTTCCACACCCCTTTCTGCACACAAGTAAATTCATTCCACAGTCGTATAGTCAATGCATCAACAGGTGTCATATCCTCTGAGGGTATCAGGTACTTTTCTTTCAGTTCTTTTACTCTTCGTTTTTCTTTAACCTCCTCGTACTTCCACCTGTACTTAAGAGATCCAGCACCAGAAATGTGTATTTTAACAGGCTTTCTGACGGTGACTTCAAACTCAAAGTCCTTATTTCTGTTGATCTCTGCTACATGGTTATAAACTGTTTTAATTGTCTCTCTAATCTCCACAAATTTAGCTAACCCAACTTTAACCTGCTTCTGCAAATTCAAATATGAATTCTCGAGCTGCTTTCTCTCTCTGAGGACTTCCTTCGTCATGTTCAAGCTTTTGGTTTCTATGACATTCAAAGCAACAAAGAACCTCTTCATGCTTTTTGTCCCCATGTTCCAAAACATTTGATCAAAGCCTCCATCTTCATCTTCCTCACTCACACCTGCTGCAGGTGATTTGTTGTCTGCAAACAACGCTGAGTTGTTGAATTTGAAGTGAATCGGCAGCCCATTCTTTGTTTTGGGACACGGGACACCTGATTCATTGATTCCCTCAAGAACTGGTGGTTGCTGTCTGTCTGCGAATGTCACCAGAATTCTGATGTTTTCTGCCACATCTTTGCCAAAGATTGAGAGCACAGAATCAAACACATATTTCTGTGATGGTGTGAGTCGTGCTAAAGCAGCCTGAGCTACGAAACACACAGCGTCGATGTCACTGACACCGTCAGCAGAGAAGAGGGTACGTAGCTGTTCAATGACTTCCTCGCCTCTTTCTATGTCTCCTGTTTCACCAATGTCTGGAGTGTCAACGATTGTCATAGAGTGATCTATTTTAAATCCCTCCTGGTGGTTGATTTTGTACACAGTGACTTCAGAGTTCTGGCTGTGAGCTTGTGATCTCGTTTGATCCTCACAAACTAACTGGAATCTGAAACGGTCCTTCCACTCCACACCAACAATGTAGTTGATCATTCCATTGATCAGAGTAGACTTTCCTGATCCGGTCGCTCCAAAAAGCACAATAGTACGGTTTTCCCTCGTGCTTTCTTCGCCAAAACTGAATCTTCTGCATCCATTGATACCCACATCTTCTTCCTTCAAAATCAGTTTGTAAGCTGAGGGAGATTCAGAATTCATCCTTTCACTTGTTCTTTTGAGGATTTCTGTGAGACGTGTAAATTTAGTTGTGCAGACACGAACAGTGATGCTTTCTTTGCTTCTGCCGGCTAAACCACAATCACATCTGACCCTCACAACATATTCTGTCTCTGAGTGAAGTCCTGAAATGATCGCTTTCTCAGCCGTTGACATGGTTTGGTTCCATCGGAGATCTTCCTCCTTCCCCCCGTTGTCTGTTTTGGCGTACTCCACGATGTAGCTCATAATGTGGACATCTTGTCCAAGCACAGCAGGTTTCTCCCAGCTGACTGATATCTCTTCTGAGTGTGTTTCAACTTGAGGTTCTCCAGGAGGGCTGCAAGGTAAGGTTTTAATTGAATCACTGACTTCATTGGCTGGCCCAACACCTGCTGAGGTCACTGCTCTGCATCTGAACACATACTCTGTGTTAGGACTCAGATTGCTCACTGTGACCTCTTCATCTTTTGATGCTGTCTTCTGCTTCCATCCTTCCTCTCCACTGACACAGTACTCAACAGAGTAGGAGGTGATGTTCTCTGCTCCAAATTTGGGTGGAGAAATCTTCAGCGTCACACTGTTGTGGTTCATGTCACTTACGGTTCCTGTTTCAGGCTTTGAAGGGGGCTCAAAGTTCTCATTGACAGAAAAGCCGTCTTTATAAAGGTAGATGCTTGAACCTGTCTGTGCCTCATTTGTTGATACCGAAGTCAAGAACTTAATGTTCTTGTTCTCCTTGTTGGCCTCTGCAAAATCACTGAAGAGCTTTGCTTTCTGCCTCATTGCTTCTGCGACTTCTTTTGAGGCGTACCATTGTTCCTTCTCTAGATCCTGAGTGTGTGCATCTTGAGGGTTGCCTGGTGTTTGTCTTAAGTAGTTTGATAAGGTTGAGAGGTATGATTCATCACTTCCCAGTGAGGTGAAGACATAACACATCACATGCTCTGCACTGAGAATTTCTTCATGAAGATCATTTTGCGATGGAACGATCTTGGTGTTTTTCATCATCTTGGTGAAAGACTTTAAAATAGAGACTTCCTTGTCTTTACAGTCCATCCACTCGTTCAGGTTGTTGCTGTTGAAAGGAGAAGAATGTATTTTCTTCAGGATGTCTGCGAGCACAGCTTCCTCTTCTCCTCCTCCTCGGATTGATGGAAGTTTCGTTGCCAAAGTTCGTTGGAGTTCCAGTCTGAACTCAGAGCACATCTCCTTAAAAGTTGTAATCTTTTTGCGAATCTCCTTGAACTGCTGTGCAGTGGTGGTTTTCAATGCATCATTGCACCTCATTTCCAGCTCACTGAAGTCCTCCAGGACACTCTGGGATTCTTGAACTAATCTTATACTTATCTG